>NC_081844.1:58176741-58486116 GCF_963259705.1 Myotis daubentonii
TGTGACAGGGGGCGGGGCCACAACCTCCCTATCCGCCCTGCTCTGTTCATGACAGGGGAAGGCGCCCCAACCCCCTGATCAGCCCTGCTCTGTGTCTGATAGGGGGGAGCTCCCCAACCCCCCCTCCACGGTCCCTGCTCTGGTGTGATGGGGTAGAGCCATAACCTCCCCATCGGCCCTGCCCTGAGTGTGAGAGTGGCGGCGCCCCAACCCCCTGATCGGCCCTGCTCTGTGGGTGATGGGAGCAGCGCCCCAACCCCCTGATTGGCCCTGCTCTGTGCGTGACAGGGTACAGAGCCCCAACCCCCCTGATGGGCCCTGCTCTGTGAGTGACAGGGGGTGGCGCCGCAACCTCCCCATCGACCCTGCCTTGAGTGTGACAGGGGATGGTGCCCCAACCCCCCAATCGGCCCTACCCTGATCGTGACTGAGGGTGGCATCACAACCTCCCAATCTCCCTGCTCTGTGCATGACAGGGGAGGGTGCCCCAACTCCCCAATCGGCCGTGCTTTGAGCCCAACCAGGGGCTGCACCTAAGGATTGGGCCTGCCCTCTGCCACCCGGGAGCAGGCCTAAGCCAGCAGGTCGTTATCTCCCGAGGGGTCCCAGACTGCGAGTGGGCACAGGCCGGGCTGAGGGACCCCCCTCCCCCCCGAGTGCACAAATTTTCGTGCACCGGGCCCCTAGTATATATATAAAAGCCCAGTGACCATTATGGTGGAATGACCAGAACAACCAGCTGCTATGATAGGTACTGACCACCAGGGGGCAGATGCTCAATGCAGGAGCTGCCCCTGGTGGTCAGTGCACCCCCACAGTGGGAGCACCGCTCAGCCAGAAGCCAGGCTTATGGCTGGCAAGCGCAGTGGTAGTGGCAGGAGCCTCTTCTGCCTCTGTGGCAGTGCTAAGGAGCAGCGAGTCAAGCATTAAGGAGCGAGCAGGTGGGTGGTTAGGAGTGAGCAAGCCGGCAGTTAGGAGTGAGGGGTCCCGGATTGTGAGAGGGCGCAGGCCTCTAGTATAATGATAAAAACAATGACAATTAGCCCTGGACAGGTGGCTCAGATGGTTGGAGCATTGTACTGTACACCAAAAGGATGCAGTTCGATCCCCAGTAGCCTTGTTTATGGGAGGCAACTGATCAATGTTTCTCTCTCACATTGATGTTTCTCTCTCTCTCTCTCAAATAAATAAATACATATCCTTGGGTGAGGATAAAAAAAAGACAAATATTTTCTACAATTGTATTTTCTTATCCCCCCTCCAGCTTTATTGAAGTATAATTAACATATAAAATTGTATATATGTAAAGTGTACAATATGATGACTTGACATACATATACATTGTGAAAATTATTGTTATTGTTTCTTGTTCTGGGCCTGGCGAATAGAGTAGTGACCCTCCTCAATGTAAAGTGGTACAGTGTGAACTGCCAGTACTCAAATATGGAAAACCATTGTCAGAAATGAAAGAAAAATTTTTCTACAAAGATGAGGTTGCGTTTGAATGCCTGAAGGGTTTCTACCTTAATGGCAGCAACCCAGTGTTCTGTGGTGGAAACAGCACTTGGGAGCCTGAGATGCCCACATGTATTAAAGGTTTTAAGCCTACTCATCCAACCAAACCTCCAGTTTCAAGATATCCAAGATATCCCAAGCCTCTTGAATCAACACCATTTGAAGAGATTTTTGAAATAGATCCAGGAATCATTGCTCTAATTATTCTCACTATACTTGTTGGCATTGCAGTAATTTGCACCTGTGTGTACAAATGTCTTCGCAGAGGAACAAAAGGGGTAAATTAAACATGTTTCTTCTAAAAAAAAAAATAACACATCCATTACCTCATGTAGTTTTTTGTGCACGTGTCATGAGAATGCTTAAGATCTACCCTCTTACCAAATTTCAAGTGTATAATACAGTACTATTAACTATAGTTACCATGCTGTACAATAGATTCCCCAGAACTTATTTATAACTGAAGACTTGTACATTTTGACCAGCACCTCCCCATGTCCCTACTTCCTGGCAACCATCATTCTACATTCTACTCTATTTCTACAATTTGGACTTTTTTAATCCTCTCAGATTCTCTATATTAATGAGGCCATTCAGTATTTGTCTTTCCTATGTCTTTGTCTGCCTTTATTCACTTAGCATAATGTCTTCTAGCTTAATCCATGTTGTTGCAAATGCCAGGATTTCCTTTTTTGTCATGGCTAACATCTATCTATCTATCTATCTATCTATCTATCTATCTATCTATCTATCATCTATAATCTACCACATTTTTTTATCCGTTTATTCATCAATGGAAACATAGGTTGTTTCCATATCTTGGTTGTTGTGGATAATGAATATGGTTGTTTTAATTTTCTTTTTCTGATAATTTATTTTATTTAATTTTACAAAAATATTTGTCTTTTTGGACTGAAAGTTTAAAAAAACCCACAAAAACAAATATGTCTTCCACTACAGATAGTTTGAGAACACTATGCTAAACCACAATTAAGTCAGATTTGTTATTGAATTGAAAATAATGTACTTTTAAAACACATTGAGTATAAAATACAAGATTAAAATATGTAAATTACATCATTAGCTGTATTTCAATCCTTGCTCGACTAGGTGAATAGAATCCAAAAGATTCTGGAGATTTGCAATCACATGGAGATAATTTTTGCTTAATTCCAAGTGAGAAATTTTGCCAAAAATTTGAGAGAGGGCAAGCTCTACTATCCAGCCTAATAGTTGGTTATCTTCATCCAGTTATCTTTCCTCAGTCTTTCACACCAAGAATTACTATATAACCATTCATTCATTCTTTCATTCTTTCATTCATTCAGTAACTATTGAGCCTGGCTGTTTCTCTGTGTATTAGGATATGCTTCAGGAATAATATAAGGGGTTGCATGAATACATATAATCATTCTTAGAGATGATTTAAATCCAAGCCCTTTGAGTTCTTTGAATAACACTTGAAGAACTCAGGCTCCCTGAGCATTTACAGAATGTTCTTAGCTGACTGGACTTTAATCCTGCTTTATCTATTTTTTCTGACCCCCTTATCAGTCACTCCAGTTTTCTTAACTCCTACTTTTGGAATGGATCCAGAAGATAGCAAGTGGAACAAGGCAATGGGATAAAAAAAAGAGTGAAAAAGTTAAAGCTGAGACATAGCTGTAGGGGCAGCCTCCATCACAAAAGTAATTGGCTTCGGCAGGTAGGCAAGCAGGTGTGGGAGGTATAAGACTTCTGAGGACACAGTGAACCTACACAAACGCTAATATCATTTTAGCATAAATTTAGCAACATATGCGTAAGATAGAAATCAAATATTCCAGACAGACCTTAATCCTGAATCAGCCTGTTTATTTCTCTCTCTGGAGAGGGGAAGCAAGACTATAGTGAAATTCCTGCTAGAATCCTATTTGGGATGTAACCTCTGACATCCCACTGCAGGATCTTTTGGGAGTTCCAAAGACATAGGATGCTTTAGAAAATAGCACAATCGTGTCTTTTCATTTTTACTTTTTAAATTTTATTTATCTTGCTTTATCATTGATAGGTTTTTTGTTATCATAAACAAGAAAGTTGCAATCAGAAATGTCATTGGTGATGCCAAGTTGCAAAATGGTCTGCTTTGCTGACGGATGTCCAGATAGCATTGAACAGGGGAGGCCCAATCATTCAATCTCCATCAGCAATTAGGGTGGATTCATAAACAAGAACACATGTTGAGACTGATGGATTGACTAGAAGAGCAAGGTACTTCTTTAGCAAAGTTTACAGAGTCTTGCGTTCGCTCCACATGGTGTGTGTGTATGGGAGAAGTTGGGGAGGTCAAGAGAAAATAAGTACAAGTCAAAGGGAGACTTGTAAAATAAGCAGCAACGTCTGGCAAATGACTTCCTCCCATGTACACAGGAAAGACTCTTATTCAGGGCAGCGAATGAGAAATGTTTTTCTTGGCAGCATGTTAGATTAATGTCCATTAGATCTGGGAATGAGGTTCGCTGAGGTTTATAATATTTCTCTTGCTGATGGTGTGGACTCTAAAGCTTGATGCTCAAAACATCAACCATCCGTTTGGCCATACTTAAGAATCATTAGGTTAACTTTGAAGTGTTTTCAAAGGATATTTAAACATTAAAGACCTTGTAATTCTTTATTATCTAAACTTTTGTTTATCTTCTTAATGAAGTATATTATTTACATTGGAGACTTTTTTAGTACTGCATTTCTCTTTGCTCAATAGCAAAAAGAACATTAAATTCTAACAATTCAATATGGTAGAACCCCTCTGTAATTTCTTGATGCATAACTATTCACATTAAATGTTTAATAAGAAATTTCATCTGCCATAACTTATGTTATTCTGTATCTTATCACTGGCTTTAAAAAGGGTACTTTCAGGCCTTTTCTTACCAAAATAGACATATTTTTATTGGTTTCACAGACTTAAAAAAGAAAATAAAGCTAATTATATATGGAAAAAAATTAAAACAAGCTTCTAAAATAGAAAACTTTCATCCGGGTTTATCCAGACACCTGGAATCTTTCATCCAGTCCACATCAAGTGACAATTTCTTGACTTTGTATAACTCAGAAATAAAGTATTAAGACTTATTTTCACTATTTTTACATTAATATAAAGATAGCAAAAGTTTCCAATTTTTGGTAGTTCTGTACAATTGACCCTTGAACAACGCAGGAGTTTGGTCAAAATCTGCATATAATTTTGACTCTACAGTTGGCCTTTTGCATCTGAGAATTCAACCAATCTCAGCTAAAACAGTATTTTCCATCCCAGATTGGGAATCTGCAGTTAGGAATCTGTAGTTAGGAATGCGCTAAAATACTGTTTTCTATTGCAGTTGCTTGAATCCATGGATGTGAAACTGCAGATAGGGAAGGGCTGACCTGTATTTATTGAAAATAATCCTTGTATAAGTGGATCTGTGTAGTTCAAACCTGTGTTGTTCAAGAGTCAACTGTAATCTATTGCTTCTCAGCACCATAGGGATTGAGAGGTGTTTCCTTTGTTTTGGGAAAGAAAATGGAATAAAAGCACATTCCTCTGGAGGGTAAGTGGGAGAGACTGTCCATACAATTTCCCATCTCACTGCTTTTCCCTTCCTCCCATTTCTTTGTCATTGCCATTTATGAAAAGCAGGTGGAAGCAAAGTGATTTATGTGTAAAATAATACTATCTTATGTCATGGGAAATGTGGATGCCCCAACTTTAGGATTTTTATAACCATGTTGCTTTTAAGATTCTCTCTTTATCTTTAGCCCTTGGTATTTTAATTATAATGTGTCTTGGTGTGGTTCTCTTTGGGTTCCTCTTGTTTGGGGTTCTCTGTGCTTCCTGGACTTGTCTTTCTTTCTTTCACTAGGTAGGGGAAGTTTCCTGTCATTATTTCTTCTAATAGGTTTTCAATATCTTGCTCTTTCTCCTCTTCTGACACCCCCATAATGTGAATATTGGTACACTTGAAGTCACAGAGGCTCCTTGCACTATCTTCATATTTTTTTATTCTTATTTCTTTTTGCTCTTCTGGTTGTGTGTTTTTTGCTTCCTCATATTTCAAATCATTGATTTGATTCTCAGAATCTTCTACTGTTGAATCCCTGTATATTATTCTTTATTACAGTCAGTATATGCTTAATTTCTGACTGGTCCTTTTTCATTTTTTTGGGAGGTTTTTAGAAGATTCTTGAATAACCTTATAACTGTGGTTTTGAACTCTATATCCAGTAGTTTGCTTTCATTTCTTTCACTTGTAACATGTTTCTTTGTCTCCTCATTTTGGCTGTTTCCCTGTGTTTGTTTCTATATATTGGGTAGAGCTGCTATGTCTCCTTGAGTTGGTAGAGTGGCTTTCTCTAATAGGTGTCCTATAAGGCTCAGTGGCTCAGCATCCCGAATCACCTGAGCTGGAAGCTCTAGTTGCACCCCTGTGTGGGCTGTGTGCACAGTCTCGTTGTAGTTGAGACTTGATTGCTGTTGGTGTCACTGGGAGGAATTGACCTCCGGGCCAACTGGCTCTGAGGACCAGCTGCAACTATAGTGAGAGAGTTGCTGTGCAGAAGACACCCCTATGGAGCAGGACTTGCTTCAGTGGGGCTTTGGTGCACACTGAGTCTGCCCCTTGAGTGTGTCACTTATAGATGTGTAGAGTTTTAATCTGGTATGGTCTGACACTGACCACTGGGTGCACTGGCTCTTGAGTCTCCAGGGAGGTACAAAGTTAGCAGGAGCTACAGAGAGATCTGTAGATTCTTCCTCTTTCTATCAGGTTTGGAAATGCCCAAATGAGACCCAGCTATGAAGCAAGGCAAGCTGGTGCTGGTGCTGGGTCTTGGGCCTTTTATTGATAGGTTTGGGCCTCCCTGACCCAGCTGCAGCTTGTTTGAGAGGTTGTAGCCTGAGCAAGGACAGACTATTTATATGCAAAAGCTGGTGCACACAGCTTGGGTGGGGTTGTAAATTGGATGAGGTGGGGTCTTAGGGAATCACCAGTGCGGAGCAAACAGAAAGCCCTGTGACTGGGGAGGTCTCAGCATAGCAACAATGATCCCTGCAAGCACCTCATCTGGGAGAAAGATGCCCCCTAGTTCCTGCCCTGATGCCAGACAATCCAGTTCCTCCTGGTATGTGTCTGTGTTCCCCAGAGCCTCGCTCTGGTGCTGGAGCTCAGAGAAAGCAGAACCTTGTAAGTTCAGTTCCTGGTGCCGGCCTTTTAAGAGGAACAGCTGGGTCTCTAGCAGCCTCTGTGTCACTGAGCCCCAATATGCACTAGTTTTTAAAACCTGTAGTTCTTACTACCCATAGGGACCTTGGGCTGGGGGTCTGGTGTGGAGCTGGGACCCCTTGCTCCTCCAGGTGGCCTCTGCAGAGATGATCGCCCTCCCAATTAAAAAAGCAGCACGCATGGGTGCCAGACCAGACCTTTCTGTGCCTCCTACCAAGTCTCAGTGTGCTTTCTTCTTTACTTCTCTAGTTGTAGGACTTCCATTCAGCCAGCTTCCCGGCAGTTCTGGATGACGGTTGTTCTGTATTTTAGTTGTAATTTTGATGTGGTTGTGGGAGGCCGTGAGTGCAAGCATTTACCTATTCTGCCATCTTCTGTGTCCTCACTTATTTTTAAAATGATAAGAGCCCCTGTGCTCCCATCTCTACCTCTCTCCAGACTCACATGCACATCCCTCCTTAGGTATGTCACAAGTAACATGAATTGTTTATGGCACTTTAGAACAGAAAGCAACTCAAGGAAATTTATTATAGAGATCCAGGGCTCACCAGTTAACTGAAGGGGGAGGCAAACAAACATAAGAAGACAAAGGAAGCAGGGTTTGGTCTACAGTTTGGGACTTGTCTCTGCTCCTTGTTTGTATTTGTAGATTCACTTTCTATGTACTGCATAAAAGTGGCATGTGGTTTATGGCTTCTCCATGGCTCATATCCAGCTACATGGAGAGATTAAGCCAATCCTCCCTTGTTCTTTATTCCTCCTAACAAAGGCAGCCAGAATAAAAATATTCTATGCCATTATCTCAACCACCAATGTATTACATTGAACACATACTTAGTAGATAGTAGGACAAAATTTTGCCATTGACAAAGAAGAGGTAGGAGGAAATTTAATTTTGTCTAAAAGATTGGTATGTATTCTGGCAGTGGTTTAATTCATGCCTAATGAAAATAGGTGAGTAAGCTTGGAGGTGTAGCTTCCTGTGACATGATGAACCTAGGAAGGTTAGCAGCAGAGGAATAGGAAAGGCCAGACTGGAACAGGGCACGAAGCCTGGGGGCAGGATTGGCAAAGGCAAGATAGATTTCTAGTTCTAGCAGATCTGACTCTGGAGCATCTACTGAACCACAGGTGGAAAGGATGAAGGCAGATAATTAAGCATTGGTGAGGTTGTGGAAAATGAGGACTTAGCTTTAGGAAGTGGTAGTTTCTGAAAGTGAGCTAAAATATGGTTTCTAAGGACTAATGGGATGGGTCCCAGAGCCTGAGACGAAACTCAGCCCACAAACTCATGAGAAGAGGGCTTGGGGATCTGGGAACCAGGTGGGTAAGGAGCTGGAGGGGTTGGAGTGGGCGGGATTTGAGGAGCGTCCTCTAAATAGGTAGTGGAGGCTTCTGACTCTATTCACATGAGAATACCTTTTGTGAAGTGAGAAAAATGTATGAGATTTTTGTATGAAAGTCTGGGGGAGATCAGTGCTTCTCAAACTATAATATGTATCCAAATGGCCTTGCTCAAATGCAGATTGTTATTCAGTGAATCTGGGGTGAGGATTGAGATTCTACATTGCTTTTCTAAAATTTTATTTTTTTCAATTACAGTTTACATTCAATATTATTTTGTATTAATTTCAGGTGAACAGCATAATGGTGAGATTCTGCATTTCTAAAAAAAACTTTAGTTTAAGTATATCAAACTTGTGGCCTGTGGGCCACATGCCTCGTTTATTTGGACCGTGTTAGCCTTTGAGTTTGACATGCTTGCTTTAGGCAGCGGTTCTCAACCTGTGGGTCGCGACCCCTTTGGCGGTTGAACGACCCTTTCACAGGGGTCGCCTAAGACCACCCTGCATATCAGATATTTACATTACGATTCATAACAGTAGCAACATTACAGTTATGAAGTAGCAACAAAAATAATTTTATGGTTGGGTCACAACATGAAGAACTGTATTTAAAGGGCCAGAAGGTTGAGAACCGCTGCGGGTGATGCCAATGGCTTTGGTCCCAGACAACTACTTTCTCAAAGGATTAAAGAACACAGTTTTTTTATTTGGGGGAAGGAGAAGGGAATCCACATTTGGTGTTGACTGATGAAAGCAGAGATAATATTAATTAACATTTATTAGACTTATTATATGCCAGAGACTCTTTATATGCATTACTAATATAAAATATAATCTTCCTAACAACCCTTTGAGGCAGATACTATTATTACTCCCTTTTACAGATGAGTAAATTTGCTCAAAGATATACAGCTGGTAAAGATAGAGCTAGGATTTGAACCAGGTGATGTTGATCAGCGCTGTTATGATTAGCTATTTATGAGAAGTGTGGAAATTTAGTTTTAAGAGTCTATATGTTGGGGGGAACACTATAAAATATATGATTGTCTAACCACTATGCTGTACACCTGAGACTAATTCAAAATAATATTGAAAATCAACTGTAATTGAAAAAAAAAGTCTGTATGAGGAGAATGAGCACTAGAACTAGTGGCCAGAGGTCTTATGTCTCTTGGTAGGCACTTCAGAAATATTTGAATAAAGAAAAACAATATTTCATTGTTATAAAAATCCTATGGTGTGGATAGGGATCCTCTGTTAGATGGGATTTGCAGTGATTTCACTCACTTTTTGTTTACTTATATTTTCATAGACATGAACATAGTTCTGAATTTAAATTAATAACTATAACTATTTATGTATTAGCTATATGCAGTCATTAGATTATTGATTCCCCCAGATCTTTCTCATGTGATAGAAGCAGCATGGGAAAACACCCCAGTTCTCCTGTGCCCCACCATATTACACTTGGATAAATATTCATATTTCTTTTTGGCTATCCTTAGTGCCCATTTGTGGGTGAACACTTGATAGTTGTAAAATCTTCCATAGCCTTCTTGAAGAGCTTGGAGGCACTCCGAGGACTCTTGAAATGTAAATCATACTTATGACAGCTGGAACATAGCATATCCATCTACATCAAGTTGGCAAGCTAGTGATATTCTTTTGGCAAACTGATCACATTCTTTCCAGCTCAGTTTTCACTAGATTTCTTCCTAAGGGAATCTACAAAGAGAGTAATGAGTAGAAAGATTCTTTATATTTCATAGAAAAAAAATTGAGTATTTTCTCTTTCTCCAGACAACCCCTCTTCTGGAAAGGTGGTATTGCCTAAGGCAGGAAATTCAAATGGGAATTAAAACTCTGTACAATGAAAGAGACCATGCTTTAAGTCATGCAATATTTAGCTAGAATATTTTTTTTTATTGTTGGTCTTCCACCTAAAGGTAAAGGACTTGAAGGGGTTTCAAAGCTCATATTTCATTATTAAATAATCTGGTCTCAGGTCCCTGGTAGAAAATAGTTCACAGGTTGAAAGCATAGTGGCCCAAGAATTGCTAAATAATAAAGCTGTTGGTGTCAGTATTATGTTTTAGATCAATCACATTTCTAAAATCAAACTCTGGAAAGAGTAAGTGGAGTGAAGGATAAAAATTAAGTAGACAATTCTCTTTTGGAAAATACCCCCTGCACCCAATTTGGTCACTTTCTGCCTGGAACAGGAAATATATCAAGCACCTCTGTAGGTTGTCTTCATGAATGGCAGCTTCGGCATTTAGAAATGTTTAACGCAATAAACAAGTTTTAAGGGAAATGAAAGATATTCTTTCGATGACCAGTGATACTATGTGAAGAGTGTGCAATTGTGTTAATATTGATACTAAACTAATGCTTTCTTATTTAAAGCATAGCTTGCTGTCTTCCTTGGACATCATTATCTTGTCCTTGGAAAAACCCAATAATTCATTTCCCACTTTCTAGTCTTACTCCTTTGCAATCCATTCTCCATACAGCTGCCATAGAACTTTAAGAAACAAAAAAATATACACCAGAGCCCATTATTGCTTGTCTTAGAGCTTCACAATATTTTTCTTTTGTAATTAGAACAAAACCCACACCCCAAATGTGATGTGACCCCTGATTAATTCTACGACCTTCCTCATACCACTCTCCCTTTGGTCACATTAAGGTAGCCGGACAGCGGGCCTGGGCTTGCTCCTGTTGTGGGTCATTGCATTTGCTTTCCCCTGTCTGGAATGCTCCTTTCCAGGTCTTCACACATCTTCACCAAAAATGCTTGTTCAATTCTCAGATTGCTAGATTTTAGGCAATAACTCATTTAATACAAACAAAGTGGTGCAATCATCTAGTTTTTGTTGGTGTGAACACAGTGATCCACTTCACAACAATGTTTAATATTTTCAAGGAGTCATAAAATGTCCCAAAACGTTAACATTTTAATTCCTCTTGATAAGGATATATGCTTAAAAGAATATACTATGCACTTTTACACCTTACGAAATAGAATTTATAATAATAAATGAACCATCTCTTGATGATGCAGGATCATTAATATCCGCATCCTGTTATATTGTGGCCTAATATGAGAATGTTCTCTGAGACTGCGGAGGATCTCTGTCCTTTCGCTGGATTACCCCGTGCTGCATTTTGGGTTCTAAGATCTGATTTTTACAGTTCCATTTTAAAAAATCTACTACTCCCTGTTAAGATATATCAGCTAATATATCTGTTGCTTTCAATGACTCTTCCTAAGTTCATTTCATCTTTCTACTTTCTTGCTTTTATTTATGTTATGTCTTAGAGAAACAGTTACTGAGCCAAATTAAACTGTGCTCAAAATAAGGGAGAGTGGCTCATTTTAAAAGTGCACTTTTACAAATGAAGTGCACACAGATCAGTACAAGGAGTTACTTATATACAGTTTGACTTTTGGAGGTGTTTTCCAGTTTTTTCAGCTTTTTGATTGCATTACTATTTCATGGCTAATATGAAAACTGGATAAGAGCCATGTGACTATTACGATTTTCATTATTTTTAGAGTTCCATATGAATTGGTCCTGCAGTCATTTTGTGATTTTGATTAAGATAAGCTTGTGAATTTTTAAAATTTATTTTTCCAGGTTTATTGAGATATAATTGACATATATTGTGTAAGTTTAAGATGTACAATGTGATGATTCAATACACAAAAATATTGTGAAATGTTTACTATATGATAAGGAAAGTTAACAATAACCCAATTAAAATTCACTTCACATAATTACCATGTTGTTGTTATGATGAGAACATTAAAGCTGTACTCTCTTACAATTTTCATGTGCACAATACAGCATTGTTAACTAGTCACCATGCTGTATATTAGATATCTGGGACTTATGCTTCTTGTAAGAGAAAGTTGTATCCTTTGCCCAATATCTCCCCTTTCTCCCACCCCTCAGCCCTTGACTGCCACCATTCTATTTCTATAAGTTTAGATTCCACAAATAAGTGAAATCATGCCATATTTGTCTTTCTCTGTATGTTAATCAGCTTAACAATAACCCACAACCGTCGGACCAACTATGTCTTTCTCTGAATGATTTATTTCATGCACAGTGCCCTCATGGTTCAACCATGTTGTTGCAAATGGCGAGGTTTGCAAATTTCCTTCTATCTACTGGCTAAATAATATTCCATCATTCCATATATGTATACCTCATGTCTTCTTTATTCTTTTGTATGTTGATGGACATTTAGGTTATTTTCATAGTTTGGCTATTGTGAATAATGCTACAATGAACAGATGTATCTTTGAGATCCTGATTTTATTTCCTTTGGCTCTCTACCCAGAAGTAGGATTGCTGAATCATATGGCAGTTCTATTTTTAAATTTTTTGAGGAACCTCCATATTATTTTCCATAGTGGCTATAACAATTTACATTGCTACCAACAGTGTTCTGAGTATCCTTTTCTCCATATCCTTGTCAGTATCTCTGTCTCTGATAATGGACATTTTAATAGATGTGGGGTGATATTGCACTGTGGTTTTGATAAGCATTTCCCTGATGATTAGTGATGTTGAACATCTTTTCATGTACTTGTTGGCTATTTGTATGTCTTCTTTGGAAAAATGTCTGTTCTGTGCATTTTTAAATTTTTTTTTTTTTTTTTTTTTGCTATTGAGTTGTTTGAGTTCCTTGTATATTTTGTATATTTTGTATGTTAATCCCTTATGAGATGTACAATTTGCAAATATCTTCTTCTGTTATGTAGGTTGCATTTTTTATTGATGTTTTCTTTTGCTTTGTATAAGCTTTTTTATTTTTATGTCATCCCACTTACTGATTTTTGCTTTTGTTACTTGTGCTCTTGGTTTCATATCTAAAAAATCATTTCCAAGACCAGTGTCAAAGCATTTTTCCCCAATGTTTTGTTCTCATTCTACAGTTTAACTCCTTTTAATTTTGAGTTAATTTTGTGATTAGTTTAAGATTGGGGTCTAATTTAATTCTTTTACATGGGAATATCTGGTTTCCCCAGCACCATTTATTGAAGAGAATTTTCTTTTTTTATTTTATTTTTAATTTTCTTTTTTTAGAGTATTCTTAGATTTCTTGTCAAATATCAATTGGTCTTGTAAATGTAAGCTTATTTCTGGCCTATGTGTCTGTTTCTACTCTAGAATGTCCAGTACTATTCTCTTCTAATTACTATAGCTTTGTGATACAATTTGAAATCAGGACGCATGATTTCTCTAGCTTTGTTATTTATCAAGATTACATTAGCTATTAAGGATGCTCTATAGTTCCATGGAATTTTAGAATTTCCTGCTACGTTTCCAAATTCATTTATTAAATTTAGTGATTTTTTGATGGTGTCTCTAAGGTTTTCTATGTACAATATCATGTCATCTGCGAATATTGAGAGTTTTATGCCCTCCTTTCTACTTATTTGAATTATAGATGGAACATTTTAGCAATATTAACTTTTATGATCCATGAACACAGGATGTCTTTCCATTTAGTTGTGTCTTCTTCAATTTCTTTAATCAATATCTTATAGTTTTCAATGCATAGATCTTTCACTTTCTTGGTTAATTACTACTAAGTATTTTTTATGCTATTGAAAATGGAATTGCTTTCCTTAATTATTTTTCAGATAGTTAATTATTAGTTACAGAAATGCAACCAGTTTTTAATTTGATCATAAAATAAACCTCATTCTTAAAAGTATCTGGCTGGCCACCTCCAGCCACAAGGGACCCTACCAGTGCATGAATATTGTGCACTGGGCCTCTAGTTAATAATATTTGTGAAGGGTGCATCAAGTAACCAACTACTACCAAACATCAATAATAATAATAATAATTATTATTATTATTTTTATTACATCATCAATAATTTCATTGGGTAAAATTTAAACACTGCTTTAGTATCTGGGCTAGGGACCATATTCTAAGCTATTGCTTTAAAAGTATGTAGCCCAATTTAGTGCTTCATCTTGAATTCATATAGTTTTTTTTTCCTGAAGATATGCTTTACTTAATTTACTAGTAATCCATTTAGGGATAAACTGGTAATACATTTGATTTCATAGAAAATTAGTACAGATATAATGTCAAATGGTATAGAAACACCCCCAAAATTTTGTGCATAAAATGAATGGAAAACACTCTTAAAAAGTTTATTTTTAATTCCCTTAAATATAAGTCATGAGGCTTATGTGTTCATTTCTAGGTTTAAATTCCTCACTAAAGTTGCAGTTAGTCACAGTTGATGACAATACCTCAATGCTTATTTCAGATTTCCTAAAAAATTATTCCTTCCAAAAAATTCACTAAAAGACTATAAACACACAAAAAGACAGTCTTTGGAGGTTAAGGATAGTTAAAATAGAAGAAAGAAAGAAATTGTTCAGTCATGCATATTAAAAGGATTATTTGTCAACTCTCATAAGTATTCTCTGAAGCCTTATACTTCAGTCAAAAAAGCATCTGATTCATTGCTTTTTGCAAAGGTAAAATTATTTTTGGAAACTTTCCTGAAGAGTGTTTCTTTAAAGAGCTGTTCACATTTCTTTCCTTTTGCATTTACTTAAGGTAAGGAGAGGTGCACAAGGAGAAAATAGAGACCAAGTGTTGGATGAATCTCAGCTTAACCTTGCTGTGTATAAGGTAGAGGAAACCAGCCTCCATTGCACTTCCGGCTTTCAATGACCTGGAGGCATTTCTCTGTCTAGTTATCATCCTATAACAGCTCCTTTCTTGCCAGGTCATTAAGGTCCCCAGCAAGCCTCTGTGACAAGCTCTGCTTCTCAGGAACTCAAGATTAATACTTTGGGAATTCCTTGTTATCAAATTGATCTATGAGAGTTTTTTCTTTTTCTACTAGTGTCAGGATTGTACGGTTGCCATAGGAAGTCAAGCTAACATAAACATATACATGGATACACATCTTAAATCCATTCTCTCTAGCTTTTCTCTTTTCTATATTAATTATCCAAATGGTTAATTATCTCTGTATGAGATAGGTTTGTGTTAAATAAAAATAATACAACTGAATGTTGGAGTAGGGCTGGTATTATAGTTTAGAGTAATGTTTCAACTTGATTTGGATAAAATTGGTGTTACCCTAAGGTGATTTTCCGATTAAATCTCTAGAAAGCTTCCTAATTGACTGGAGTTGTCTTAAAATCACATATTTTCCTTGCCCTCACTTCACCTTTACTAGTGGAGAGAGCACTGGTAGACAGATCTTTGCAGAAGCCCCTTTCTGAGTTATGGTTACTCTATCTGTAAGGTACAAACTTGGATGAGATGATTACTAAGGGGATGCCAGCTGTCTGGGCTTCATAGGTCATCATAAGGTGCACTATAAACACCACACTTCCATTCATTGTTAGGTTTTTCATCACGAGGTATATGTTGATTTTGCCCTTTATCCCATATATCAGTTGTGACATGTTAAAATAAATGAGGATTATCTCTGAGACATAAGTGTTGGGTAAAGGTCAAAGGGTTTACTAGCTGTGGTCAAGTTCCTTGGTATTCTCTACCATATGTGTAACATTAATGTTGGAATTTATGATGAGAGGGAGAGGAGGGCTGTCAAGGGGATGATTGTTCCAACTTGAGTGATGTCATGTTAAAATTGTAATGATTTTTATGATAATCATCATCATGCAGTAAATGCCTATTTGCTTCTGGAATTGTCCTGGTTAAAAAATATGGGTAAATTGAGGCAAGGATCTAGCTGACTTAGCCAGGATATTGATAGCTTCTGTGCTAAACTGTGAGAAGATTTGGCTCAGTGAAAGGGAGCAGGAAGCATGCTATGTCAACCAAAATGCAAAAGGTATTGGAAAGGGTTTGGGGAGGAAGAGGAAGATACTGAAAAGTCTAGAGAATAGACATTCTATACATTATGAAAAAAATCATCTTGACTATGAGAAAGGAAATAGCACCAATTATAAACAGTCACAGATAATCATTATTAGTTTGAAGCTGCTTCCACCAATGAGTTAAGACCAGGTATTCAAATAGAAGGTAATTATTTCAACAGTACTTTCAGACCCTTTATATTCTATTAAGTAAATTGGAGGAAGCACATCTATCTATCTATCAATAGACCTGCAAAAAGGGTGCAGTTATTTTACACTAATAACAATAGACAGAAGCCTAGTGTGGGAAAAGTGGGGGGTGGAGGGTAAATTAGTCACCTTTTGGCGATGGAGTAACTCCTTTAGGCCCTTAGGGTGCCATTCAGTTCATACATTTTTCCACTAATTAACACCCTTGGGTCCAAGTATTAATGCAGGCCAAGCGGGGAATGGTTTGCTCCCCAGGCATCAGGAACATAGGCCCATTATTATTGTTTATAGTATAATATTGTACTTACCCCACACCTTTGATCAAATACTTTTTTTTTTCTTTCCAAAACACTCTCATTAATCCTAGTACCATCATTTGGATTAAGTAGCTAAACCACTGTATCATTATTTCTATTTTTGAGAGAAAGAAACTAGCCCAGAGAAGCAGCAAACTTGCTCAGGCCCTGGTGAGTTAGAAGTGGAAAGGGGACAAGAAACCAGGATTCCTGGCTTTCCTTCGTGGGCTAATGAAAAGATGTCAGGAACTGACTCTAGAAATCAGCAAATACTTTCTCCCACTCATCTCCTTCTTACCTGTAGTACTTTCATTTGATAAAAGAGCCATGGGGCATTTCTCCTTCCCCCAAGATAATTGAAGAGGGTCATTGGTTCACTGGCTACCAGCATTTAAAATTTTTTTAAAATATATATAGCAAGCCCAGTCTTCTCATGACATTTAAAACCTTTAAAAACTGATCTGATAATACATTCTACAGGAAAATCCATCTGTGAAATTTAATATTAAAAAGGAATCGATTGCCTGGCCGTGGTGGCTCAGTGGTTGAGTGTTGACCTATGAACCAGGAGGTCATGGTTCGATTCCCTGTCAGGGCATATGCCTGGGTTGCAGGCTCAATCCCCTGTGTGGGGCATGTAGGAGGCAGCAGATCAATGATTCTCTCTCATCATTGATGTTTCTCTCTCCCTCTCCCTCTCCCTTCCTCTTTGAAATCAATAAAAAAAATATATTTTTAAAAAGGAATCTATCCCTTAAGCACTTAAGAGGACAAGGGTCCATTTCGGCAATGTGAGCAACTGAGATATCATGAAGATTATTGAACACGTAGACATGTGAGCACTCAAGGACCTGGAGCTTCCATTGAGTAGTCAAATGACCTCTAACCCAGGCCATTTTGTGCCTTATTTTTCCTATAGATTTTCTAGTTTTTCCTCTCTAATTTCTAAACAAAGCCTTCATTCTTTCAAATTATGAGATTTGTCTGAGAGCTGATTTGTAGTTTAAAAATAGAAGACTTAGCTTCCATGACAAATTGGTCTTTGGCAGACTCCCAAGGGAAGTGGGATTCACTGACAATTTTAGGTTTCCTGTACTTACAAAAGCATTGTGGCTTTAGGGAATAGGGACTCATTCATCAGAGCTTGGGTAATCTGGTATAGTAGAATAATCATTTTTGGGACAGAAATATATTTTTCTATGTGTGTTACATCTATAAGGTGACTACTAGGTCTTCATTTAAACCTATGGTATTATCAAAAAGGACTTAGAACATGGGCTTTGAAGTTCTTAAAACCTTATGTAACCTTGGACATTTAACCTAAGTCTCAATTTTCTCTTTTGTAAAATAGGCAAATAATTGTACTTAACCACATAGCATAGATGAGAGAATGCATTTAAAGTGCTTTATGCAGTGCCTGTAACATAGTAAGAAGTCAATTAATATTGGAAATTATTATTAACCACTGGTACTTTTGGCTTATGAAAAATAATTAAGGTTTAAAAACGTATTGTATAATGCTTGTTGGTGGCCATAAATTTCACTGTTTTGCCCAATTCCTTTGTCAACATTGAGGAAAACAAGAAGGTTTCTTAGCAGTGTTTGGAACTAAGTTACAGAAATTTACCCGTTTGATCATAGCTATTTTATTATCATATCTTAGTTCTACATGATTAGGAGGAGGCTATTATTGGGAAGAGACTCAGCCACAGTAATTCATAACTTTGCCAGCACACTAAAATCATCCAGGGATGATCCTTAAAATCCCAATGTCCAGGCTGTACCGCAAACAATCCAACAGAATTTCTGGGTGTGAGATCAGGCTTTACTTTTAGAGCTCCACAAGGGTTTCCATTTGTAGTTGTAGTGTTAGCCCTGCACTTTAGCAAGCACCAGGTTTGTGGGGAACCTGGTGATTCCAGGCTCCCACCCTCAGAGATTCTGCATTCAGTACATCTAGTTAAGGCCTGGGGATTTTCATTTTTAACAAGAACCCCCTAAAATTCCCCTCCCCTTGGCGATTCTGGCTGAGTAGTCTTAGGACCACACATAGGGAAATATTAGTGTTGACTGGTAATGTATTTAGTGATCCCATTTTGAATTCATAAGGTTCTAAACCAGAGTAAAGACCTCATCAACAATACACATTATTGTCTCTTTCAAGTCACCATATAAGGAACTGCTGTTTGCTTTTAGATGTGTGGTAAAAATTTAAATTAGCACCTCACAGTTTTGGGGTTGGCTTTTGGAAAACAACTGCAAAGCTGCCTTAATTCACCAGGTGAGAGGTTGACTCGTGGAGACACACCTGGGAAGTTTTCCAGAGACCTGGTCTGCTCACATCACAGATTTGCCCCCAGGGCTCAGCCCATTGTTTTAGGCAATTCTATTAAATTTTAAAAATAGGCTTTCACAATAATTATCCTTTAGGTTTTCAATCATCTACGGAGATTTCTATAACTTTACTGTGGTTTCATTAAATGAAAGCTTTTCTGATGAGCCTCATGTAACACTCTTACATTTAATGTTGGACTTCCTGTTTGCTTTGTAATAAAATACAACTAAAATTTGCACATGCTTTATTTTTCTCAAGTCCCCTTTCAGCTTCTTGGGCTTGACATTCCTTGGAGACACACCATGCATTTCCCTTCTTGTGAAATCTGAGCTGTAAGCATGCTCTGTTTAACCCCTGCAGCCGACTCCAGTATAAATTGTTCTTGGGAAAGGCCAACAGGGTATGACTTTTAAAAATATTTTTTTTATTGCATTTCAAGCCAAGTATATTAAGTATCAAAAAAAGCAAAATATAAAAGAAAAAGAAAACAAACATTATTAGAGGCCTTAGATTTTAGGGGAAAATGAGTATAATGTTCACTAAGCACCAAATATATGGTAATGTAATTTGGCTTTTTAAAGAGTTGGGATCTTTGCTAATTAGCATGGCAATATGATGATATCATGGGCCCTTTTTCAAAAGCCAACCTTATAATTTATGGCCTGTGGAACGAAAGTTTTATAATCTGTTAATGATATGGCAGATTGAGAATAGCCATTCCAGCTCCTTATCCTTAATTCTGAGAACTGGTAACTTAAGCAGCTGTGCTCATCTTTACTGTTCATCGTGTGAGAGTTGTGAACATTTCTCTTGTCTTGGACATTACTTTCAGTGCCCCTGCAGAGATGTCCTGGTAAGAACCACCTTCATAAAAACCTTTCCGGTGACCCATGGGCCATGGTCAAGGGAAAGTTGCTCCACTGAACTGAGATGGACATTAGTCACTATAAGAAAACCCCCACTTTGCCCAGAATGTACTGAATTACCAAATAGCTCTACACTGAGAGGACTTATGTGGAGGGACTCTTACCTTCCAAAGCATCCATTAATCCATTCACTCAACAGACATTTTAGATCACTTACTGTATGCCAGGTACTGTTTGGGCTCATTGGGGATATAGCATTGAGCAAAAATTCCTGTCCTCATGGAGATTACATTGTAGTGGGAGAAGGTGACAAAAAAGAAAATAAGGAAGTAAATTAAACAGTATGTAAAATGTTGGTAAGTGTATTAGAGAAAAATAAACAGCAAAAGAGAAAGAGAGGATGTTGGGGGTAGAGTGTTATTGAAATTTTGTTAATAGAAATCAAAGAAGGAAGGCCTCACTAAGAAAGTGACAATTGAGTAAGGTTGTGAGAGAGGAGACAAGATTTATGCGGGTATTTGGGAAGAGCGGTCCAGGCAGCGAGGAGCATATACAATGGTCCTGAGGTAGAGAGTGCTTAGCCAGTCATAGATGAAGGACCAGGATCTTTAGGGTGCGGTGGAATCTATCACTGGTTGGAATTAACCAAGTGAACCTAATTAAACTTAAAATGCTTATTTTCTAGGCTTGGAAATGGAGGCCCTTCCTAACTTCAAAATTCTCCTTATCTTCCTCTGCTCCCCCTCTACTCTTCCTTCTTCCTCTATCCCTGACTTGTTTGTGGAACTATCCCGTGTTTAAAGTTTTCTTCTTAGAGCTCTCCTAAGGAGAATAAAGATTCAGAATTAAATAGCCATGGCCTTGTCCCCTAAGGGAACTTTCTAAAAGGTGTCTGATACCTTATAACTTTTTATGAAGACACTTCTAGCCGCATGAGAACCATATACAAAAGATAATTGCATTGGATAACCCAATTTTATAGTGAAAATTACAAATGTCAATTTGCAATAGAAGATTGGCTTGTGTTCTGGTCTGGAGATAAAAGAGATTAAGCTGGTGTGGACTTCATTGGGAGGTGCCATGGTGATGGTGTGGGGAGCAATACATAAGGCTTGGCATCAGATAGATGTGGAGTTTGAACTCTAGTACTGACATTTTCCAAACCTCAGTTTTCTCATTGTCATATGGCAAACACCTCATTTATATCTGGAGGCCAATACATTGTCTGAGTGCCCTTATAAACGTTTAGGCAGAAACAGTGAAAGAAGTTCAGTGAAGAAAGACAAGGAAATGGAGTAAAGGGGTTTCTTTTAGGAAAACAGAGAGAGGAGCATATTCATAGGCTAAAGGCGGGAAGCCAGTCAAGATTCAAAAGGTGAAAGGCCCGTGCCCTTTCACTTTCATGCATTCCTGTGGGGAAGGCTGCAGATAGGACACTGTTGTCATCACTTCCTTATAAAGCTGCCTTTGTGCCTCATGCTCTGAGGGAGTCATGAATTGATGTAGAGTGGAGTGACAGGGGCGACTGGGAGCCTGCAGGCCCATGTTTATCAATAATTACCTTCTGGGTGTGGACTCAGGTGCTGATAACAACTGTAGGTTTAACTAATGTGATTTATGGCCTGTGAACATAATCTGTCTGTGAGAAAGAATTAGTGCAAGTCAACTTTGGTGAGGAGGTGACTTTTAGTTTGATTCCTTTGAATCTTAATGACTGTGGAAAGATGTTCTCAAATCTTTTTTAAAGAAATGAAAGAATCAATATAAGGCACATGCATAATGTCTGGCATATAGGAGATGTTCAACCAATGGCTATTGGCTGTCATTATAATTTCAGTAACAGAATATACCTATATTTAAAGTATTATTGGATTTATTAAGAATGTGGATTAATATTAATACATTTAAGAATTGAGTAGTATTACATGAGGGTAAAATTATCACAGTTTGAAATGAAATAGGAACATAGAAAATATTCATCTCAACAGTTTTTGGTCTAGGAGAGAAAAACGTGTACTAAACAAACACACACAGAATTTTGCATAGATGAAAGAACATGCTTGCATCAAAAGCAACTTGAGACTTTCCTCGATTCTAGTCTCTCAAAATAAAAATGTAACTGTTTATCCTCTGGTGTCTTTTTAAAAACATTGAAACTGTTTTAAACTGTAGTTGATCATCATTCATGTGAAATGAAAAGCTGTTGCTTATAATAGATGAAATTACTTCATAATCACATACATGTGGGAATGAAAATGAAATACAGAAAATAAAATACGGCTTAATGTACTTGAGAACTGTGTGTCACTGAAAATCTGGCCAGAACATGCTGACTTCCCTTTCCTTGCTTGAGAAGACCATGCATGCTATGTATGAGGGGAAAAATGAAAAAAAAAAATTGGGAAATGACCCAAGCTTTTCCTTCTATGCTCTGAAATGTATGCACCGATGTTCAAGAAACGTTTGTATTGTTTTATTGCTTCTTACTATGCTCTGGGTGCTTCAATATATTTCCTACATTGAACACACACATCAATCTCATGAGAAAAGTATCATTATCTCTATTTACAGATGAGAAAATATGACTATGTGACTAAAAAAATAGGTGTTTTTTTTTCCCCCATGGAGGTTAAATAGCATGTTGTTAAACAATGAATGGGTTACCAATGAAATCAAGGTAGAAGTAAAAAATTACCTGGAAACAAATGAAAATGAATACACACAACCCCAAATCTATAGGACACAGCAAAAGCAGTCCTGAGAGGGAAGTTCATAATATTACAGGCCTACCTCAAAAAGAAAGAAAAACCTCAAATAAACAACTTAACCCTGTATTCAAAAGAACTAGAAAAAGAACAAGAAAGTCCAAAGTTGAAGGAAGAAAATAATAAAGATCAGAGTAGAAATGAATGACATAAAGACTAAACAAACAAACAAACAAACAAAAAATCCAAACCAAACAAACAAGACAAAGGATCAATGAAACAAGAGCTGGGTCTTTGAAAAGATAAACAAAATTGATGAAAATTTAGCCAGACTCATCAGGAAACAAAGAAAGAGGACCCAAATAAATAAAATCAAAATGAAAGAGGCAAAGTAACAGCTGACATCACAGAAATACAAAGGACTGTAAGAAAATGCTATGAACAACTATATGTCAATAAATTGGACAACCTGGGTGAAATTTATAAATTCCTAAAAACATACAATATGCCAAAACTGAATCAGGAAGAATCAGAAAACATGAATAGACTGATAACAACTAATGAAATTGAAGCAGTAATAAAAAACTCCCAGCAAACAAAATTCCTGGGCCAGATGGCTTCACAGGGGAATTTTACCAAACATTTGAAAAAGAGCTAACATCTATCCTCCTCAGAGTATTCCAAAAATTTAAGTGGAGGAAAGACTTCCAACTTCTTTTACGAGGCCAGCATTGTCCTATTCTAAAGCCAGATAAAGAAATTACAAAGAAAAAAAATTATGGGTGAATATCCCTGATGAATACAGGTGCTACAATCCTCAACAAAATATTAGTAAATGGGATCCAGGAATACATTAAAAAGATCATACACCATGACCAACTAGGATTTATTTCAGGGATGCAAGGTTGGTACAATATTCACAAATCAATAAATGTGATATATCACATAAACGAAATGGAAGATGAAAATCACATGACCATAACAATAGATGCAGAAATTTTGTTTTTATAAAATCCAGCTCCGATTTATGATAAAAAATCTCAGCAAAGTGGGAATAAAGGGTTTGTACCTCAACATAATAAACATCATATATGACAAACCTATAGCCAACATTATACTCAATGGACAAAACTAAAAGCATTTCCCTTAAGCTCAGGAATAAGATAGGATTGTCTGCTTTTACCAGTCTTATTCAATATAGTACTGGAAGTCCTAGCTATAGCACTTATATGCTCTGCCTCCCAATTTGTTGTAGTCTACATCTACCACTGTCTTACCATCTTATCTATAAAGATATCTAGGAATCAGGGCAATTGTTAACAAAAGACACTGTCATGCAGAAAGTTCCTCTAGGTAATACAGAGTGTGATCCTTGGAAGACCTAAACCTGGCAATGAACATTGATTACAAATATTCATGGGTAAATATCTCAGTTTCATGGGAAGCACTGAGGGGACCTCAAAGATGAACTGCTTCAGGTCTTAGCTCTTTTCTCTTTGCTCATCTAAACATTCCTATCTCATACTCATGAATTGGATATCTTTCAGTAGCATATTTTTAAAGGAGACATGTTTTTCATCCATGACTTTTTCAAACCACAGCAAGATTCCTCATCAGAACTTAGAATTCCTTTCTGAGCAGATTGTCATGTTGAACACTTAGAGAGATTTATTTGTGTGTAGTATGAATCCTCATGCTAATGGTAAAAAATCATTTTCTATCCTGGAGTGAATATCTTTGGAAGTGTTTTTATATCTTAATGGTCATGAAAGCTGCTCTCTTTAAATCATCTCACTGTGGGCCCTTCACTGCCTAATGCTTCAAGAAGGGTGGGCTATTAATAGCAGCCATTTCCTCACAAAGAGTGGAGAGAAGGCTGGCTCTTGATGGTCCCATTGTATTCTTGAAAGATGATAATTAACTGAGAAGTCACCTCAGCTGCCTGATTGATTCTCATTTGTGGATGGTTGGAAGGCAAGTTTCCATACCTTGGTGGGTTGGAAATTCACAATGAATAACTCCTATTTTGTCTCAGCTCATGCAGACAATATAGAGACATACTTGAGGAGAGTACATTCCTTTTTTCATTTCAAAGTTATTTATGACAACTTAAATTCCACGACTTGAAAATGGTTGAAGTTATGTATTCTCCTTTGAGAGAACATGAATATGGGGTGGGGCAAAAGTAGGTTTACAGTTGTGAGTAATATTCTCATATTATTATTTATTAACTAGAGGCCTGGTGCACAAAATTCATGCACAGGCGGGGGGGGGGGGGGTCTTAGGCCTGGACGGCGATCAGGACCTAATGGGGCTGTCTCGCCCAGTCCTGATCAGGGCCTGGGCCTGGGGGCCTGCCGGCTGCTGGACAGAGCCTGCTGGATGGGGGGAGGGATGAGGGGGAGGGACCGTGGGAGGTTTGCTGGCCATGGGGGGTTGGCTGTGGGAGCACACTGACCACCAGGGGGCAGCTCCTGCATTGAGTGTCTGCCCCCTAGTGATCAGTGTGCATCCTAGCAACTCACTGACTAGTTGTTCTGGTTCTAACAATTGCTTAGGCTTTTATATATATAGATTATTGTATTATTTTCCATATGAATAGCTGTAAACCAACTTTTGCCCACACCTGTAATTTCACTTTCCTTTCTGAAAGACATAAAAGATGTAGAACCTTATTTTAATCTTCCTATGGGTCTAATTACTTGGGTGCCTTCTATGCTTTTGGCCTATTTGGTAATCCACATTTATGAATCATCTGACAAGCAAATTCATAAGCAATTTTAAGTGATTTTGAAAAACAAAAAATTGTGAAGCATTTGTTCTACATATATTTTGATTTTGGTTGTCAGAAATGTCTTTGGAGTATTATCATATGTAAAAATGACATGAAATGTAAAATGTTTTATTTCTAACTACAGGCCCGGTGCACGAAAATTCATGCACTCAAGGGTTCCTCAGCCCGGTCTGTACCCTCTTGCAGTCCGGGACCCCTTGGGGGATGTCCACCTCCAGGGAGCGGGTCTAAGCCGCAGTTGGATATCCTTAGCGCTGCCAAGGAGGCAGAAGAGGCTCCCGTCACCACTGTTGTGTTTGCAGCAGTCAGTCTGGCTTGTGGCTGAGCGGAGCTCACCCTGTGGGAGCGCATTGACCACCAGGGGGCAGATCCTGCATGGAGCATCTACCCCCTGGTGGTCAGTGGGTGTCATAGTGACAGGTCATTCCCAACTGTTCTGCTGTTAGGTTCAATTTGCCTATTATCCTTTTATTATATAGGATGATTAAATCTAATTCTGTGTGCTTCACATATTCTATAAACATTCTGGTAGAATAGTGAACATGAGGCAGAACTCTTTTATGCTCTGGGTAATATTGTTTTTCTATGTCTTTTGTGTGTTTTTCCCTGTCTACCCTATCAAAATGTAATCACAGCAATAAAGCTGTGTGTACTAAAGCATAGTGTAGTAAATGGAACACTAAATGCATACCTTTTTAAGCACAATTAATGTAATCTATTCCAAAGAATGGAAATATTTACAGAATGAGCTGGCTCTCACCTTCTTTGAGTGATAAAAAAAAAAGTCTATGTAGCAGATTAAAGAAAAACACCCTCAGCAAATATGAATATTAAAAATCAGACTGGTGAATCAATGAATGAAACAGGGTCAAACCACAACTATGTAAGCAATGTACATAAATTTTTTTCTGCAGCTACAAATATTTCTATTAGTAGAGTGAGGTCGTCCACTTTAGGCTTGGTTGCCTCTTTTTTATTTTGTAGTCCTCAGAGATCTAAACTTTGCTATTGGTTTATCCTAAAACTCTCTACCTCAGTTTTCTCTTTAATATGTAACAAATATTAACTAGATATAAAGAAAAATCCAAGACAGTCTTCTGGATTAAAATTCAAAATATATGGCAAGAGAAATTCAAGAAAGTGTTCTTAAATACCCACATGTGTACAGAGAATAGAAATGAATGAAAGCCAGGTAACTACTAGATTTTTGTTTGTTTGCACACTCACATTTTATAGAGGATGTTGTTTCAGTTAGTCAAAAATAAGAATTTATTTTTGAATAAAATTAGATGTGAAATTCCTATCAAGCTTTACTCTCTAAATCTTGTGTTCGAAATGATGTATAAATGATGTGTAAGCTACATAAAAAATATTTATGTTATGAATAATTTCTTTGGAAAATCATAGTTGTCACTTATAGAGTATGTTTGACTTGATTCCTTTTGTGGTTGCTAAAGTTTCTTTTGAGTTTAGTTACTTGCTTCTTTCTCTGCTCAATGACTAATATTGCTATAAACCTCTGTCTACTGGCAGCTTTTCTGTTCACAGCTAGAGCCAAGATTTCATAAAGTGCAGCCACTGCTACTCTGATATTTGAGAAGAATAAATATTTGGGGGTGGGTGGTATAAATGTTTTATATTATCTCCTCATTGCAGAGCTAATGAATGCTCATTATGAAAAATGTAAAAATTGGTGTAGTAGAAGATAATATCACCAATAGCTCATTAGAAAAGAATCTATTTCCTTTAATAATTTTGCTGAGCATATTATTTTTATATGCCTATTATCACACAAAATTAAGTATATCCGTGTTTTTAAGAATATGTGTTCTTATTTAAAAAGTTATTCATGCTTAGTATAGAAAATTTGGAAAATAAGATATTTTTAATAAAAAAGAAAATTAAAAATTATTGTAAATCCTGTCATCTGAAATAGTCACTTTCAGTATTTAGCTTATTTATTTATCTACCATGTTTTTCACATGCAAAATGCTATTCAAAAATAAGCATTTCTTGAAAGTTTTAATAATCTTCTGGATAGGAAATGTCAACAACTTTACATGATAGCTTTTATTAAATTGAAATTATCCATAATTTAACAAAATAAATTTAATTTGTTTTATCGTTACTTACAAATATTAAGTTGTAAGAGTAAATAATTATAATTAGACTAATATTTTGGGGAAAAAACTTAACGTTTTTTACGAAACTTCATGCACTCAAGGGTTCCTCAGCCCGGTCTGTACCCTCTTGCAGTCCGGGACCCCTTGGGGGATGTCCATCTGCCAGCTTAGGCCCGCTCCCTGGAGAGGGGGCCTAAGCCGCAGTTGGACATCCTTAGCGCTGCCAAGGAGGCAGAAGAGGCTCCCGTCACCGCTGTTGTGTTTGCAGCAGTCTTTTATTACTTTGTAAGTTTCTTACTTATGTAAGAAAAACTCCTTAACATTGACATTATCAAGTAGGAGATCAAATACCTGGCATTTTCCAGAAAGAAAATATATTATTTTAAAGTTCCCAAAGGTAACTTGACCAGTCGGTGTTGGACACCACATGAGTGAAAGCTGAATTAATAATAATGTGGTCCAGCTGGCTGATGTAAAACTAGAAACAGGAACACAGCTATACCATAGGACAGAAAAACAGACAGACCTAATGACAGTCAGAACCACGTATACATTCCTGTACCTACTGAAGACAAAACTAGCTTAAAGTGATTAAGAAAATATATCACTTTAAAAGACAATTTATTTGACTTTCTTTTCATATGCCATTTTTTGCTTCTCTTGAATTTCCTGACAGGGATCCAGGCTAGAGCAATCCTTCTCATTGATCGGGAAGTTCTAAATCTTAGTAATCATATTTCTCCTTTAGGCATTTATAATCACACTTTTCACAAAAAGGGATTCTAATGTTCCACCTTTGCATCTTTGTTAAAACCTTCCAACTAACATGATTGTGAGAGCAAAACATGCTGCAAGGTGGTAATATTAGCTAAGTGTTCAGTAGGAATGTCCTTGCAGACTTAAGATTTGGTGATAAAGACAGGTTTATAAAGATATTTTTTAAATTAAAAATTTCAATTTAAGATAATTATAGATTTTCACAATATAGAGAGATCTTATTACTTAATACACTCTATCTAGATTTCCCAAATGTTCACATCTTTCAATTTTACAAGTAAGATATTGACATTGATAAAATGCACCAATTTTATTCATATTTCCTTAGTTTTATTTGTACTCATTTGGATATGTGTGTGCATATTTAGTTCTGTGCAATATTATCACATATGTAAGTTTGTGTTTCGACTGCTTACAACAGTGAAGATGAAAAACAGACTACCACAAGGATCCCTTATGTTGCTTTATTCTAACCACACACATCTTCCTCCCACCCCCAGTCCCACATTCAATCCCTGGCAACCACTAATCAGTTTTTCATTTCTAAAATTTTATTATATCAAGAATGTTATGTATAGTAGTTATAAATTTTGCAAGAAGTTACAAAGATAGTACAGAATGGTCACATACACATTTTCCTTAAACATAAGCCACAAAATTCATATTTTACAATACGATATGTATACTTCTCTACTATTTTATGACATGTGTAGAGTTGTACAACCATTATGGCTGTTTTTTTTTTCTCCACCCAGTATGAATTATTGAGTTTTGTCAAAAATTTTAGAGTATGAGATATCTATGGAGAAAAATCCAATCAATATTTTGATGGCTTTTAATATGTCCACAAATACTTTGATACTTTTCCCTTCAAGAGGTGAAGTCTAATTCCTATCCTATTCAGTGTGGACTGTACTTAGTGACTCACTCCTATCAAAAAGAATAAAGTGGGAGTGATGAGCTGTAACTTCACAGACTAGGTCATACAGGGCTCCACTCTCCTGGAATGCGCATTCTGGTGGAAGTTGGCTGCCATAAGCACAATCTTGTGCGCAGCCATATGGAGATGCCCACATCATGAGGAACTGAGGCTTCCTGTAAACAGCCATGTGAGCAAGCCATCTTGGAATTGAGTCCTCCAGGCTCAGTAAAGCTTTCTAACATGGCTTTGGCTCACATCTAGACTGTAACCCCTGAGACAAGTTGAACTGCAATTGCACAACTAAGCTACTCCCAGGCTCCTGAACCCACTAAGTTTTGCAGTAAATTTTTATGCGTCAGTATGTAATTAACCCAAGTATCAATATGTAGGAAGGTATATAAAATGCATTAGAAAATCAGGAGAATATTTTTAACATCACTGACAATTCCTACAGATAACCTCTGCCTTTATAATTATGACAGTGGTATGGGCAAAACATAATGGTTATCAGGCCAAGAGACAGATCACTAAATTGCCTAAACTATGAAGGAGGTTTGTTTTTACTGCTTCTAATTGGTGTAGAGGAGAAACCTAGGCCATGGGATCTTTTAAGTTTCTCCATGTCCCCCTTGCACACACTTCCTTGCCTTTTTTTTTCTCCCTGCGGCTGTAGGCTATATGATACCATTTGTGAGGTTTGTTTGCAATGATTGATCTTGATCATGTATGGAGGCATTCCATAAGTTATAATTACTTTGGGGTGTCCCAAAGTAATTATTCAATATCAGTGTCTCTAATGATTTATTTTTAGAATTTGAAGCCAAAATCAGCATGTCTTTTGAATATATTATTTGCTCAGTGCTCCAATTTAGTTTTAGAAAAAAAAAAACAACAGCAGAGAAGAGAGTCTAATCACTCATCGTCAACTATCCTGTTTGATTTCTACAGTATTTGTGCTCAACTGCCCTATCCTTATTTTGTATCTATAACATTATTTTCTGATTATAAATATATCTTTGCAACTAATATCATCAACCTATGTAATAGCCAAAGCAGCACTAGAACAATCACAGGAGGCTTCAGACTTTTTTTATAATTGTGTTTGTCAGAGGAGTGTGGCAATCTAGGGGGAATGGAGATGGGGCATTTGTCTCGAAGCTACATTGGTAAAGTGACAAGAGATTATGCATATGGTGTTGGTGGCTAAACTTTCCTCCCTTCAAGCCACTTGTTGGCACTGTCATTAAAAGCAACATTTTACTATGCAAACTTTCCTTTTTCATCTCTGTTTTTTAATCAATTTTAATTTTTTTCAATTCCAGTTGACATTCAATATTATATTAGTGTCAGGTGTACAGCATGGTGGTTACACATTTACATAATTTACGTGGTGCTCCCCCAGTCAGCCTAGTACTCACCTGGCATCATATGTAGTTATTACAATATTATTGACTATAATTCCCTGTTATACTTTACATCCATATGACTTTTTTGTAACCTTTTCCCATCTCTTTTGTTGGTAGCTCTTTCTCCACCCGTCCTGTAAGTGATGGCTCTCAAACTTTAGTATGCATCAGAATTAGCTCGCAGATATGTTAAACAGATTTCTGGGCCCACTTCCAGAATTTCTGATACAGTCGGTCTGGAGTGGGGTCTGAGACTTTTCATTTCCAACAAGTTCTCAGATGGTGCTGATGCCACGGTTCTGGGGACCACAGTTAAGAAGCCGTGTCCTAAAGTTCTATCTTGGGTAGTGATGGAGATCATGAGGACATGTGAAGATAGGAACCAAGGCAGTGAAGGAGATTGCCAAACTGCGTTGATGAGACAATAAAAAGAATATGTTTTTGCTCTTGAGTAAGAGGAAATGAGGAGGAGGAAGGAGGAAGAGAGGTGGCCTGAGCAAGATAGCCTAAGGCTGAGGGGTCAGAGAAAGTTCAAGGCAGCTATAGAGTATACTTGATAGATGAATTTTTAAATATTTCTAAGGACCTCTCTCCTGATCACTTTGCTATCTCAAATGTGCTGTGTCTCTGCTGAGCTGATTCTCAAACTAAACTCAGAGGTGATGCATAACACGTTAGTCCCCTACACCATACCCTTCCCCTCGCTGGAATTTATAGTCATCTTGGAGCAGAAGGGTTGTTTGGCTTGCATGGGACATAAAAATGGGGACATTGAATCAATCATACCTAGTTCTCCAGGGCCAGTGGGCCCCATCAACATCTAGGTTACTTTCTCTTATGGTTCTCATCTACTTTGAGTTTATTCTGAACTCTTCCCTTCAGGTAAGCAGAGTTCAGTAACTTTTTCAAATCATAGCCCCAAGAGGCTCCTGTTTATGTTCTCCTCCTGAATTCATTGGGTATCATAGGGAGCTAACAGCTGTCTCCAGATGAAGGCTGGATATTCTCAAGCATCAGGGAAGGGAGCTGTGTTGGAGGGAACCCCAAGAGGACAGGACTTGTACAGTTCCTCCCAGGTGAGAGGAACAAGAGAGATGTTGTGGGGCCCTATGACTATTATGCCTACAACTTTCTGTCAGTATTTCTGTTCTGAGGAAATTCAGAGATGTAGGGCTTCACACACTCCATGCTACAATTCATCTTCATATCTTATTCATTTATAAAACGCTGAGTGTATGAGGGAAGGAATGAAAGAAACAACTACCTTGGGATTTGAGGCAAATAGCTCTGCTTCCTGCCCCCTCTTCTTCAGTTACCATGAGGTCTCCATGCACGTGCATTGTTCTAGGAATTTATTTGTTGGTTTCAGCCCTAGTTTAGACTGTTTTTAAGCCTCAGAAGAAAAAACAGCCAGTTACAGGATTTCATTTGAGGTTAATGGTAGACTCAGTGTGGTACTAATTAAAATACAGAAAGTGTTGTTTCTCAACATCTTGTTCACACAGGTAACACTAAGTTGTGAAAACTGAAGAGATTAAACATTGAAAACTATCATGGTGGTGATGGTGGTAGTAATGGTGAGTCAGCCCATTTTTGTCTTCAAGAATCTGCATATGTACAATCTAGTTAGTGATCCCCCACGGAATAGTTCAATTATTATTTTCCTTTTTTTTTTTTTTACTTTATTGAGGTATATTTGATAAAAAATGTACTTAAGGTATACAACTTGATGTTTTGATGTACATATACATTGTGAAATGATTGCTGCAACCAAGCTAATCAATATATCTGTCACCTCACATAGTTCAATTATTGATGTCACTTCATTCACTGAGTTCCTGCTCAGGGTGAAAAGTCATTTTCAAGCACCAAAACTTATGTTCAACATGGGGTGCTGGCACATTCCACAAAGTGGAGAGGGCCTCGTTTGAACTGCTAGAGCAAGGCATTATTTTCCTGCTCCGGGCAGATCCCACCCTTCCCCTTCACTACTGATTTCCTCACAGCTGGAGGCCTTTTCCAGCTTGTTTATGACCATTCTCTACCACAAAAGGCAAGGTGTTTGAAAGCTAGGTTCCACAGTGACTGTCAGTTCTAGGCATTGTACCAACACCAACAGATTCTTTATCTGGGCTCTTCCCAGAGGGTATGCAATCTCCATTCAACAGACAATAAACAATAGGGAACAAGGAGGATGGCCATTGGGGTTGCACAAGAGGTGCCTGTTTTCATAACTTATACTTTTTGGCACTCACTTATGGATCCTTTATTCAGACATTGATAGAACAAAACAAAAAAAAGGATTCACAAAGGAAATGGTTCTTTTAAAAAGCTCATGAATAAAACCATTTCTGATAGTTCTGCAAACTTGGGAAAAGAATAAATTATTAGAAGAATATTGGCAGCTCACAGGATTAATAGAAGAACTAAATAACTGAGCCTGGGAAAGACAGGAAACAGAGGCCTTATATTTATTGAGTTTTTCTAATTCTTGGATGAGAGAATGATTATTTTTAATTTGACTGGGCCAGACAGTTTGCTATCTATATCTTGGTTCTAGTCATCTATATCGCCAGGAGATAGGACAGGGAGCACAGCTGCTATGATTGGGAGAATTGTAGTAAGAGCAGGGCAGCCCCGCTCCCACCATGGTATATGCACTTATATTGGTCAAATATATATTTTGTGGTTAGAAAACCTAGATATCTAGCTATCTAGTTAGCTAACTACTTTGGTAACTTCCAAGTTTTGGTAATTATAAATAAAGCTGCTATACACATCCATGTGCAGATTTTTCAGTGGACGTAAGGTCAAATATAAATTTATTATGTTAGTAGCTATTCAACAGAATGTGCCTAAACTTAGATTTTAGCCACTCATTAGCTTACTTGAAATATGTAAAGCCTGTTAACAAACCAGGGGCAATACATAGTATCCTATAGTCCAGTGCAGTGGTTCTTAAAGTGTGGTTTCCAGACCATCAGCAGGAATATAATTGAGAACTTGTTAGAAATACAGGGTTCCCCCACCACCACTACCACTTTAGATCTAGTGAATAAAAAACTCAGGGTGAGATCCAAGAATTGTGTTTTAATAAATACTCTAGATGATTCTGATACATAAAAAAATTTAATATGCATGGGAATCACCAAGGGATGTTAAAAAATGCATATTTTTATTTGGTAGTTGTGGGGTAAGTCTGAGAATCTACATTTCTAACAAGCTTCCAGATGGTCACATTGCTGCTGGTGTAGGAACCAAACTTTTGAGTATCAAGACTCTAGGGATATTGAAGGAGAAAACTTTTATATCATTGCTGCAAACTGCTAAAATTCGGTAGACAAAAGAGCTATGAAAACCAGAAAACCTGTATGAAAAGCTTATTGTTGTTGCTCTCGGATTATGATATTATTGCAGAAATTTTCAGAAAGGAGCACTTTTTAGAGTGAGGAAGGGAACTCTTCTTCAGCTGGCAGATCTGAAACTGGGATTGGTTACAAAGTTTATGTATGCCTGATCATGTCTTAATCCCAACATGTAACAGCATGTAATAAGAGTGGTGTCTATATCTCTAGCTATTATTTATTTGGTCTTGTTTATGGTAGAAATACTATATTCCACATCATTTAAAATGATAACTCAAGCCTGACCAGTGTGGCTTAGTGGCTGAGCATCGACCTATGAACCAGGAGGTAACAGTTGGATTCCCCCTCAGGGCACATGCCTGATTGTGGGCTTGATCCCCAGTAGGGGGCATGCAGGAGGCAGCCAATCAACGATTATCTTTCATCATTGATGTTTCTATCTCTCCTTCTCCCTTCCTCTCTCTGAAATCAACTAAAAAAAAAATAATTCAGTTTAATGCTAATAATGATGCCAAACTGTGACTGGAAGGGAAGCCCTGGTCAGATGGCTCAAGTAACTGATTATAACTTCTTTGTTCTTTCTTTCTTGTCCTAAGGTCATATCTAGTGTTTTTCATTTCTATTTGATGAATAATGTTGAAAGCTTTTGGGAATCTGGTCCAGTTTCCAACTGTTTTTTTATTAGTGCTACTTAAATCTGATTGTATTTGCTTGACAAATTTGACTTAGTGGGCATGGAGAGAGACTAACTGGGTTTATGAATGAATCTCCCTGGATTAGGATTCTCTTAGGGAATGTTGACCATCAATATTTTCATGTCCAGTTTTATTGCTTTTATTATCAGATGACTGTGTTACTTTGAGTTTTTTCTTTGAAAAGGTTACAGATGGTTTCGTTTCATATAATGAATTCAAGAACATAAAAATCTCCCAAAAGATTTCATTAGCATATACATATGAAAACATTTCACATTATAAAATTAAAACAAAAACTAAGACTTTTCTGCAGAGTAATTTCTATTAGAATTCTTTGAAGAGGCTAAATAAGCATGAGAATAAAGATATTCCAGGAAGTATAATTTATCTAATCTTTCAAGAATATTCATACGCTTCAATAAGAAAGAAATTAAATCATCTGTGTTTGAAGGGTTCCTCCTTCCCATAAAGTCTTTGTTTGCTATCAAGAAATAAGGCAGAGATAAACAGCATTCTTTAGAAGAAAGAAATATTAAATGTGACAGTCCATAAATTATTTCTGACACATGTCTAACACATTATATGTAACTATGATCCTAAATTTAACAATATTATGTGGAAGAGTTGATAATTTAGTGTCATTTTTGAAATTTACAAAGAAAATAGAGCTTCTTTGTGGTCTCTCACTACTCTCATATTGCTCCTGAGCCCAGTTAGCTGGGCTCAATGTAGGGTGTGTTCGTGTCTTATTTATATTGGCCAATTAAATATAATTTATTCTCTTCTAGTGAGAAAGAGACTCTTTTGTTTTAAAAGTCTTGGGCAAATCTTCACCTGTCACAGTTCTTACCTATCTGCCTTTTCCTGGATATGGCCTCTAGGTATATCTGAATAGGTAAGACGTTAGGTTGGCTAGAGAGAAAAGGCTTGGGTGTATTGCATGGGTCCTTGGGTGGTCCTCTAAGTTACTTTCCCCCTATTGTTGAGAGATAGTATCCCACTTGTCTTTGACATTGGCCTCTTTCTCATGAGCCTGTTGCTGGGTCACTTGGTGCTATCTGGTCATTGGGCCTTGATGCTATCTGCTACTGTTGGTTATAAAGTTTGTCCTTGCCTCTGCCTTGAAGTTCTGTCCCTCTGAAATATACAGGGTGTTCCAAAAAATGTATAACAAGCTGATAGCTCCATTTTGAAAATGAAATGTAATTTAATAAACATTGCCTTTATAATTATTCCAAGTGTGTGCACATATGTTTTGGGGACTACCTTTATATTTTCTGATCCCAGGTCTCTTTGATGGCACCAGTCTTTCCCCTTGGGTAGGAGTATTAAGTATTAAATAGCAAAATATCATAGACTTGGGTGGCTTGTAAACCACAAACATTTATTTCTCACAGTTTTGGAGGCTGGAAGCCCTAGATCAGGTTGCCGGCACGGTTGCATGAGGGCCTCTTGTTCACAGACTTCTCAGACTTCTTGTATTTTCACTGGCAAATGGAGTTAGGGAGCTCTGTGGAGTGTCTTTTATTTAGAGCACCAATCCCATTCAGAAGGGCTCTGACCTTATGAGTTAATCACCCCCTTAAAGGCCCCTCTTTCTTCCTTCCTTTCTTTCTTTCTTTCTTTCTTCCTTTCTTTCTTTCTTTCTTTCTTTCTTTCTTTCTTTCTTTCTTTCTTTCTTTCTTTCTTTCTTTCTTTCTTTCTTTCTTTCTTTCTTTCTTTCTTTCTTTCTTTCTTTCCTTCCTTCCTTATTTATATAAAGGTCACCACTTCATTTTATTATTTTTAAATGTATTTTTATTGATTACAGAGAGGAAGGGATAGGGAGAGAGAAAAACATCAGTGATGAGAAAGAGTCATTGATCGGCTCCCTCCTGCACGCCCCCTACTGGGGATTGAGTCCACAACTCAGGCATGTGCCCTTTACTGGGATCGAACCCCAGACCCTTCAGTCCTCAGGCTGATGCTCTATCCATTGAGCCAAGCCGGGTAGGGCAAGGTCCCATTTTAATACCATCACTTTGGGGGTTAGGCTTTCAACATATGAATTTGGAGGGTGGAGGATGGAACAAACATTCAGGCCATAGCACCACTTCAACTTTCTGTCCTTATGGATTTGACTTTTTTTTGACATTTCCTATAAATGAAATTTTAAAAATATGACCTGTTGAGTTTGGCTTCTTTTAATTAGCATAATGTTTTCAAGATTCATTCATGTAGTCAGTATCAGTACTTTAGTCTTTTTTATAGCAAAATAATATTCCCTTGTATAGATTAATGAGGTATAATCTACATTTGCTTTTTTGTTATCTGTTTTATACATATATTATGCCTTTTTTGTTCCTCTATTACTATCTTTTGTGTTAAAGAGATATCATTACAATTTTGTTGTTATTTATTTTACTATTTTTTTGAGTTAGTTCCGTAGCTATTGTCCTAGGAATTGCATTTAACATGTTGGCTTATAACAATAAGGTTTGGTTTAATACCAACTAAATTATAAAAGTATATGACAACTTTATTTCAGTTCTGATCCCTCCCCCTCACTTGTGCTGTTATTGTCACACAAATTATATCTTTATACACTGTGTATCCTGTAACACAGATTTACAATTATTGTTTTATGCAGTTTTCTTTTAAATCATATAGTAGAAAAAATAGTTACAAAGAAACCACACATTTATATTGCCTTTTATATTTAACTATGTGACTACCTTTGCCAGTGTTCTTTTTTCCTTAATATGGATTTGAGTTACTCTCTAGTGGCTTTTCATTTCAGCCTGAAGGACTCTCTTAAGTATTTCTTATAGAACAAGCTTACAAGTGATGAATTCTTTTAGGTTTTGTTAATCTAAAAATGTCTTAATTTCTCCTTCATTTTTTGAAGGCTAGTTTTGCTAGGTATAGAATTCTTGGTTGAGTCGTTCTTTTAGCACTTTAAATATGTCATACCCACTGCCTTCTGATTTCCATGGCTTATTTCTTTCTTTGTTCTTTCTTCCTTACTTTTTCGGGGGGGAGAACTCTAGTTTTTATTTATTTTTTGTTAAACCTCAACCAAGTGTATTTTTTATATTGATTTTTAAAAAATGTATTTATTATCTAAAGTTTTATATATACCTCCTTTTTCACTGATTGACACCGCCCCCCCGCCCCCAGCCATTTCTACCCAGGGAAAGCCCCCACCGCCCCAGTGTCTGTGTCTATATCACCTTGAATGCACCCAATCTCGTCTGATCCATATTTTCTTATGAGAAATTGATTGGCTATTACTCTTACTGGGATTACTTGTATGTAATGAGACACTTCTCTCTTGCTGTTTTCATGATTTCCTCTTTTTCTAGTTTTAATAAAATAGTAAATTAATACCATTTTTATATGTGTAAATAGGCATAAATAATGTTTAAAATACTAAGTACTTCATTTATTTAAAGACATCTTTCACTAGAAAATGTGGAATATTTAGAATGCAAGCTGCAGGAAACTGAATATATTTCCCCTTAATTTGGTGAAAGATGATTTTTAGAATGGAAGTAGCAGGGTTCCTCTAAATGAATCTGGGCCAGCAGATAGAGAAAATTTTTCAAAATGACAATGATTAAGTAAAACTATGAGAGTCAATACAGCACACTCTTAAAATGGAATTAAATTCTCAGGGTAGCAAAACCATTTGAATGATGGAGCCAAGGATTGACAACTATCATGGAGTAAGTTGTTTATTCTTTGAGGTTTAAATATTTGATTTTAATCCAGAGTCACTATTATTTAGAACAAACTGAAGTTTGCTAAGATCACTTCCTTTACATTTAATCAAAGAAAAGCTGGAAGAAGATTTGCTTTTGTGAAATACTAGGATGCAGGGGTCACTTTAAAAGTGACACAATAAGCATCCCATATAGACAATGCATTTGGTGGGTGGTAGGATTTGTAAACTGAAAAAAAATTCATTACTGGACTAAAGAGTGACTGTTCTCTATAAAACATATTTGAATGATAGATCTCCTCTAGAATATATTTGGTAATACCATAATAAAGAAAAATAAATAAATAAAAATAAAATAAAAAAAGAATATACTTGGGAGTGTAGCTGAATTTTGTTAGGAAATTGCCCTCTTTGTAGAGGCTGCAATTAATGACCAAGCTTATACCCACAGATTGCTTCCAACATTTGCTTTAATTTTAATTCCAACTTGAGTCTTGTGTATGATTTGGCTTGTTAAGTTTGGGTAATGGCTTCCTCACATGTATGATTTTGCTAGTGGTTTAATGTCTCCAGAACATGAATGAATTTCCTTTCCATCTGGAAGGAGAAATTTAAAATTTAGCCTTGAGTTAGAGAATCAGGCCGATTGAGAAGAGGGAGGCAAAGAGAGATTCAGACAGACAGATTCTGGTGCAGAGGGGCACTTGCTTCTCATTACTCATTGCATGAATCGAGGATCTATTGTTTTCTGCTTTAGACTGTGAGGGTCTTTATAAATTTAAGACATATGTAGTAATTCTTTGTAGTCTCTCAGAAATATTCAGCTAAATGTTTTAGAAAAGTTCTTGTGTAGTTTTCACATTATGTGGATCAGTAAACTGGGCAACTCAATTTGGAGCATTTCTGTTAATGATGAGGGGTCCTGGAATCAATGTTTTGTTTATAATTTGAATGCCTTTGATTCAGCAAGGACAGCCCACATCTATGCTCTGTATAATCAAAGCATCTATATATATAAAAGCCTAAGTGACCATCACAACTGAACGGACTACTGAACAGGCTGCGTGGAGCGACTAGGCTGGCAGGGGGGTTAGTGAGGGACGACCAAGCTGGCAGGAGAGGGGAGGTAGTGAGGGATAACCAGGCCAGCAGGCGGGGCAGTTGGGGGCGACCAGACTGGCATGGGGGTCAGTAAAGGGTGACCAGGCTGGCAGGGGGGGCAGTTAGGGGCGATCAGGCAGGCAGGCAGGTGAGCAGTTAGAAGCCAGTGGCCCCAGATTGTGAGAGGGATGTCCAACTGCTGGTTTAGGCCCGATCCCCAGGAGAGGGTGCAGGCTGGGCTGAGGGGACACCCCAACCTCCACCCCCTGTGCACGAATTTCATGCACTGGGCCTCTAGTATATCAGAAGTTCCCTGAAAAATATTTGATTTTCAGAGGTGCTGCCAGTTCCTATTCATTGCAGTTGCACATTTGTGATGTACCCATTTAGCTTTGTAACTTAGAGAATGGCTGAGATGTCACCTAGGGGCAGCATTGACCACCTAGCTAGTGAGAGAAATCATGTAAATGCTGTCTGTCTATAAGGCCTATGTTTAACCTTCTGGAGAGACTAAACAGGGACAACAGCAGTTGTTTCTCTGAGTAACCACAAGATCAATTATACCATATCATCTTCCTTGGGGGGGGGGCTCCTAACTTGGGGAATATTTGTGATTAGCAACGTCACCCATGGAAAACTCACCTACTCTTGGTGTGGCAAAGGTGGGAAGGTGCACCGATGTGTCCTTGACTCTCTGCCCTCCCATTCTTTTCATTGCTTTTTCCTTTGCATTCTCTATTTCCTCTTCTATGAAATAAAATACTACCATCATGGCACCTGCTAATTCTCTGATGATTTTTACACATGAAAGCCTTCCTCTGAGGGACATTAGTGTCTTTTATCACCCTGACTGGTGAGCCTGTCCTTCCCCCTTTTTAAATCTTACCTTTTCTAGGTTGGCTAAGTATATTCAATGCGTATGATGCAACAAACACAGAACTTGTTAATACCTCTACCTTGTTAGATCTCTTAAGTCATTCAGAATAGTTCAATTCATAGGGTGTTAAAACTCTGATGGCCAGTGATGCAGTAAATCCAAAGTGCATTTCCTTGTGCTTCATTCAGATAGGAATGCGTGAGTGTATGTGACCAGTGATATTTTTCTGTCATGCATGATGCACTCATTTGAGGTGGATAGGGTTCTCAATAAACACATGTGCTATTTTTGAGAGTGTGAGAAGGGATAAATAATTTCTAGACATATAGAATACTGTTTTAGCTTTTATTATACCTCTTTCCACAGTTAACCTATTGTTTTAAGACAAAGAGAAGAACAGGACTATTTTGAAAGACATTTTCACAAACATTGCTTTTGGGAGTATAAAATAGTACAAAATTTACGGAGGGCTATTCAGCAATATATTTTAAAACTCTTAAAAAGCTCACACTATTTGAACTCAATAATTTCACTGTTTTGAATTTACTCTAAAGAGAAAAATAATCACAAATATGCAGAAAGATTTATCTTTCCAGATATTTCATGTCAAGTTAATAATAGTGAACATTAGGGACCCTCTATGTGTCCAACAATTGAGAATATTTAAATAAATTATGGCATATATATAGGATAAAATACATTTATGTGTTTAAAAGCATAAAAGTAACAACTAACTCCTAATGATAGTTTTTCCTTGGAAGCATGTGAGAAAATTTTATTTCCTTCATTATATTTTTATTTATTTTGCAAATTTTTATGCCTTGAGTATTTATTGATTCTTAAAATTTTTATTTTTAGAGAGGGTAGAAGGGTGGGGGGAGAGGAAGAGAGAGAGAGGAGAAAGAGAAACATTGATGTGAGATAGGCACATCAATTGGTTGTCTCTGACACCCCGCCCCTCCCCACCCCAGCCAGTGGGGGATCCAACCTGCAACCCAAGTACATGCCCTTGACTGGGAATCAAGCCTGCAACCCTCTGGTGCATAGGCCAATGCTCTAACCATCGAGCAGTGCTGGTCAGGGCAGTATTTATTGATTTTTAAATGAGAAAAATAGTGTAAGAATTAAAATAAGTAAAAAAATCATTGTTCTAATTATCCTTAACCAGAACTATCAAACTGGATTATTAAGTTGAATTTTTCAGGGATTGATTGTTCATCTTTATTTTTATCTAAGAATTTCATTTCTTTTCCTCTTTTTCATTCCTGAAGCTTAGCTTCTATTGATTTCACTATTGATTAGCCTTGTGATTCAAAGTGAATGAACAGAGAGCAGAGGAAGCAGACTCATAGGACCTCTTGATGGATAGGATTTGAATATTGCTTTTATTAATAAGTAAGAGGAAGTATTTATGTTAATAAATTTTATTTTAATAATTTTTTTAGAGATTGCTTAAGTGTTGAGATTACATGATAACCAGCTGCAACATTTCTAAATGATTCTAGTTCTTTGTCACTTATAAAGGAAATTGTATGATCAGAATATGTGTGGTCAGACCATCAGAATTGCTTCGTCTTGGATAAGTGTAGCTATAGAAGGTTCTTCCCTCGGACAGCCCTGAGAAGAGCTGTTGACCTGACACAAAGGGCACAGAGTTCTTTTTTCATTATCCTCGTTTTCCCCTAACCTAGTCTCTTCTGAGGGTTTCTCAGCCACATATCTGATATGCTTGAATATTTAAAGCATTTCAACTACAGAGTACTGAGCAGGAAATTATTTCAACTGTCATTGCTCCATATAATGATCATGACGACGGGCTTGAAAATTAAATCCATATGTTTGGTAAAAAAGAATCATGTTCATATATATGTGTGTGTGTGTGTGTGTGTGTGTGTGTGTGTGTGTGTGTGTGTGTGTGTTTAACTTGGTAGACACATAGACATTTCTGTTTTTATTATATGAACATAGTCAATAGCATGGGCCTTTTGTATTTTGTTGTTGGTCCAGAGCAATGTGAAATGCGATATCAGGAATTATGCAAAGGCACATGCATCCCAATCTTGGCTTTTTATCTTTTAAAATGTGTGATAGTTAAAAACCTTTTTGTTTAATGACCTTTATGAAGGCTGAAATGAGTTGATTTGTGTCTAGTTGACTAGCCCAAGAGAAGCTGTTCTTAATTTCTGTAGTGCTCAAAGCCCAAAACTGTTTTATTAAATTTAGAGGGTTAGAAGGCACCATTCTATTCAGTTATGCTTGTGTCCAATCGATGCTAGATGAACAAACTTCTAGCCATTTACAGGGAAATAGCATTAATTTAGGAAAGGCATTCTGATACATTCAGGTACCATGTCTTCAAAATGCGTCAGCCACTCTGTCAGATCCATAATGAGACAAAACTCATACATGGAGGGCAGGCACTGAGTGACTGACTACATTGCTGTGATGCCTTTTAGAAACTATTCAGGTTGTTTAATATTGAGTAGTCTATGTTCAGATGATTTGCAAGAAACCTGTGGAATGTCGGTTCTTTCTTATGTATTCACCCAGGAACTTCAATGTTTTCTTTCTTTTTTTAAAAAACAAAAAACTATAAAAGTCAGTGGTGCTCATTGTAGTAAAATTGGAAAATCCATACAGGTTTTTTTTTTAAAAAAAAATAGAGGTAAATATTGTTATCATTATGTTGTATTTCTTAAAAATTCTCTTAAAAGGCAGTAAAAAAAGTAGCATTCTGTTGCTACTTCTTTTTCCTTTGAATATTTATACACTTAGCAGAGTTGAGATCTTTACGTATTGTATTTTGCTATTTTCACAAATGTTACATAATGATTATTTCTCTTGGCATTAAAAACGATTCAGAAATATATTTTGCATTTATAATATTTAATCAAAGAATCTCAAGAATCCCTATTTTTGGACACTTAGGTTGTTTGCAATTGTTAATTATTATAAATAATGATGTACTGAACATCTTTGTGTACAGTTTTGCCCCACACTTAACTAATTCTTTAGGATAGATTCTTAGAAGTAGAATTTCTGAGTCAAAGGGAGCATTTGAAAATTTTTAATTTCATATTGTCTAATAAGGTACTTTAAAAATCAGATTTATAGAAAATCAGATCTATTTCCTGGGAAATGATAAGGCTGAAAGTGGAAAGATTGTAGACCAGTGATTTTCAACTTTTTTTTAATCTTATGGCACACATACTAGTAAACTGATTACTAAAAATCTGTGGCACACCAAAAATATATTTTTTGTTGATCTGACAAAAAATAGGTATAAGTTTGATTCATTCACACCAGATGGCTATTGTTGTGTTGGCTGTTGTCATGTTTAAAATTTGACAATCTAAGGAAAAGAGGTCACTACCCCTGACTAAATAGTCAGGTATTGCATGTTTTAAAAATTCCTGTGGCACACCGGTTGAAAATTGCTCTTGTAGAGACTTATAACATAAGAATTTAGATTTTGTTCTGAGCTCCTGATTAGCCACAATGGTCAAGATTCTTGGCAATGTCACTTCAACTCTTTGTGCCTTAATTTCCTCATTTCATGGAAGAATTAAATATCACCCTTTGTTGTTGTTGTTGCCTTTTAAGACAATTTTAAAGCAGGCTGGGTGACGAGTTTTTCAAGTACTCGACAATTTAAAAAGTGCCGTGAAGGAGCAAATAATGACAATCTGGTTGTTTACTTTGTGTTAGTGAACCAAAATCAGATGTTTGGACCTCCAGTTGTTAGAGGTTTGGCTGGGAAAGCAGGCGACAATGAGACGGCCAAGGCAGCGTTTACTGTTCAGGATAATTTCAAAGGTATGCTAAAAGAAAGAAAGCTCAGCCAAGAATTTATGACTCGGTCAGAGGCAAAGTTGAGAGCTATCACCTGCTTCAAGGAGGACAGCTTTGGATGAGTTCATATATATGCATGGCACACCGCTGCAGTCTAACTTTATGACTTTTAATGACTCCGACCACCTAATCACTTGTGAAAGGATGTGCTGGAGTTTGCCTTCACTCAGCTTGACAAGGTGATGGGAGGCATATATCTTCCTTACATGAAAACACTTGTCAGTTGCATCATATTTGGTAAGACAAGCACCAATGTCACCTTGGGGGGAAAGAAAAGTAACTCAGCTGACATCCAATGCATATGAGTTCCCAATATGCTGCAACATAGCCTAATTTCAAGTGAAATATGCAAATACACCCTATTTTGTCTGTAGTTTTTATTTTCCGGGTGCTTTCTCTAAGTGCCACATCTTCTGCTGATGGAAACATTGTGTAACTTCTTCTGAGCTGATGCATATTTAAACACACAAGGCGAAGAATTTTCAGCCTTTGAGGAGAAGCAACATGGCAAACCAAATGCAAATCTCTCCGTCACCTGTTCTTGTGTGGCTTGTTTTTATTTTATTTTGGGGCTTGGAAGCACTTATAGAATCCGTTTGCTTTAGTTCAAACTGCCGAATTTTAGGCCTTTTATGGGTAGTTGGTCAGTTGAGTGTAGTCATGTTAATTATGGGTTAGAACTAAGCTGCTTGGGCAGGAGGGGGGAATGACTGAGTGCCTTGTAATGAGAAACAGATAAAAGAGTTACATCCTAAATTCATGTCTCTTTCCTATTCCTTTCACTAAACTTCAAAGAAGAATACTAAAACAAGTGTGTTTTGTTATCCCCACGGTGGATTTGTGTATTTATTTAGTTTTGATTTCTAAGTGACTTCTGCATTTGAGCAGTATACTCAAGGAGGGTAGGTGTAAATGAATCCAAAAGGCAAATACCATGGGTCAGATGAAGGTCCCGAATCAGAACAGTGGATCCAATGGCTCCGGAGTGGCAGCGGTTTGTTTCCTAGGGAAAGGAAAACATTAAGTTGAAAGTGGAGCTGCTGTTGGAAAGGCTTCAGTGCGAGCTTTGTCCATAGCAAAAGGAGAAAGCCACCAAAGTAGTTCAGTGTGAGGCACTGTTGATTGCTAGGATTGTGTCCCATGGAAAACAAAAGAAGCTCCTTGCAGACCATCAGACTGTTCCTAATAAAATGTCCTTGTTTTGTAAGGAGATGGGTGGTCTCTCTTTGTGTCCCGTGGAGGACCTGATTAGCAATAGAGTCTGGGATTTCCAGGTTACTAGTAAACACCTTGTTGAGTCTCTACAGTGTATCTTTTCCGTTTGTTTTGACTACATATTCATTTATTGCTGCTGGCATTCTCCTATCTAAAGCTATCAGATGTTGCAAATACAGAGGCCAAAGATTCTATTTTATTTCATGTACAGATTTCCTTCAATCGCTGCTAGTCACATAGATTTGATCATCCCTGAGTGGAACCTTTTCTCCAACTGAATTGGGTAGTAGGATTCTGCCTATTTTGGATGCAAAAACTGCTGAGGATTTATTTGCTCATATGTGTTGAGCAAACAAAAATTTTGTTTTCAATTTAATATAGCTTTATTTAGATTTCACTGTTTCCCATCATAGAGGAATGAGGCCAGGAGATGTGCTGAACCAATTTGTTTCTCCACCCAAGAAACAAAACAGCCCCATCGTCAGAATCTGATTCTTCATCTGCTAAGCCTATCCAACTGCTAATGAAAACAGTTGATGATTACTTTATATAGTTTTTAGAAGGTCCAGAAAGAAGAGCCAGCTGCCTGTAATTGTCTTCATAGCAGCCTAAGATAAACACACAGATTGTGATGTGACATAGTTCCACTTTACAGCGCCACACACTTGGAGAAAGAGAGTTTTCATACGCTCAGAAAAAGAACAACACATCCAGAGCTGGGAGGCCCATTGTGAAACACTGTCCTGGAAAATAGTAGATTAAAATTACATTTGTTTTTTCAGCATAATTCAATAAGGGATAAAATGTCAAGTTTGTATTGGTGGTCATCCATGAAATAGATTTTTCTTAAGCGTACTAATCAGAACACGTGAGAGAAAGCCATGTAGTTTACCATCTCAGTGAAAACCTAGGTCTTGGGGACTGGTAGGCCGTGTGGAAAATTCCATTTTCAGTTTCAACCTGTTGTTTCTTCCCAAAACTCAACATTCATGGCTGTGTGGTGTTATTATTTCTTCTTGCACTATTTCTTTTTCCAAGGTTGGTGAAAGTTGTATTCCAGCGATCATCCAAATGACAAGGTTGATTTTTTAAAAAATTATAAATCATTTGAGAATGAAATAAGCAAGCTTCACTATTAATCTAAAATGAAATACTGGTTAGGAAACAAACTTTTTATCGTCAATTTTTCCAGCAATTGTCTCTTACAAGATAGCTGGAAAGAAATGATCTACTTCAGCGTTTATTATTGTGTAGCTCTTCCCGCATTTGGTCCATCAGTTACAGGTTTCCTGCTCTTGCTATTGTTCAGCGGTGGAAGAAGCAAACAAAGGCTACGCACTGAATTGCCACATGACTATCTGGGGTAGTCGTGAGCAACATTTTCTTGTATGAAACAATAACATTTAAATTTTGTGGTTATGTATCATGAGTGTCTGACAGCAGAAACCATTGTGATTGGCAGGCAGTAGATTAAATTTATGGGTTTTAGGCTTTTTTTTTCTTCTTAATAAGGATACCTTGAGAAAGTCCAAGGGAAATGAAAGTCAGTTTTGTCATCTCGCACAGATTTCAAAGGCAGGGGGCTACACGGGGGCTTGAAAGGTCTATATTACACCGCTGCTGTCTAGCCATACTTGACAATGAGACATACTGTATTTGCTCACGGTGCTGGAGTTTATCATGCAAGAAGAGTAATTATATTTGAATTGTGTCAGCCAGCTACCCTAAAATGAAGGAACGTCAACGAATGTTGCTCCAAGGAGAAGGAGATGATTAGTTATAATTATACTCAGTGTCCAAGAAAATGCTTCATTCCCTCATTCTGTTGCAAAGGGGAGAGGGGGAAAAAAAACCAACAAATTTTTTCAGTACTTCTCAGTATTTTAAAAAACTTTTAATGTGGCCATATATTATAGAAATTTCAGATAGGCTCTCTGGGTGACCATTTAACTATCTGAAGACTTGCCTAGTCTGTGCACAATTTTATAGTTTAAAAAAATAGAAAATATATAATACATTATCTAGATTTTTCTTCACCATTTGTGGACAGTCTCCTAACAGGGAAATATTAGACAATAGGAAGCAAATTTCTCAATTCACCTAACTGTGGTTTCATCTACATAGTGTCAAGGCTTAAAATATGGCTTTACAGCCACTCATGAATATGGTGATTTGATTCCTAATTCTTGTCAAAGTGTTTGAGGTGATAGGATGAATCCTTGGAGTGTTGCTACTTTGTGTGTGTGTGTGTGTATGGTCAGTTAATGGTTACCTAAAGTTAGTTTTCATTTCCTAAAAAATGCACATTTTGAAATTTATGTGTACTTGAGGCTTTTTAGTTGGTGCATTTTGCTGACTGTTCTTTTTGTGTGTGTGTAACTTTCATTACTACCCTAGAGTGAGAATTTTGGCAGTAATAATTTGTTGATTAACTCTCATAGTGGTTGATTTCTATAACTTCTGTGCATAACTTTTTTGGCCTAAAATTCTCAGTTCAGTACATTTTTTTTGTAATTTTGAGATTATATAGTTAATGGAATTGGATTATCCCTCAAGTAATTCATTATTATCTTTCTGTTATAAGAATTAGTTTCATTTATAATTGTTGACATTTTGTAATTTCAGTAACTTCCTAAGACATTCTCATGAAACCAGTGTTATAAGTAATGTTAAGATGAGTAGAAATAATGGATTTAAAAAGGAATGATGTTCCCAAGATATATTTGCTGAAAAAAAAAACAAAAACACACAAGCTATTACTAGCTATTTTACCTATTATTTAATTCAACTTCCATAACAATGAAGAATCAGTCAATACATTTTAAATGTTACTTCTGTTATCTAAGAAGTATAGTGTATCAGTTTTGTAACTATAATTATACAAAAATATGTCTATATTTTCATTAAAAATTTAAATATTAAAGTATTTTCTCTCCTTAATAGTATCTCGTTGGATAATTATTATGGATTAGTCATAATAGCTTTGATCAGTTGTCTTTAACAAGAGACAACATTCATGAAATTTTGAAACTCTTATCAGACAATGTGCTTTGTAACTATGCCTGGTCCACAAAATGAATTGGGGATATGACATAGCCTTCATGCAAACCATACCTTACTATTTCACCTCGAACAGCTAGAGCATTGAGACAGTGCCATATATCTATATCTCTTTTCTACTCAGCTGTTCACACAACATGTAGCAAAGCAGTGAAACTGCTGCCTGATGTAACTGTCTGTCCCGGGTGATGGTGGCCACCTCAGTGATAACTCTGATTCCTTAAGTTAGATACAAATGTGCCCCATGAGCCCTATTGCTGAAGTGAACTGTTCAGATGGTCTTTCCTTACTGCGATTTTCTTTTTTATTATGTTTAAATATAATCAGACCCATAAATACATTTTACAAATGAGAAGTTTCTGTATAATATTTTTAACATTTCCAAATTGTACTTGACTATAAATATTATCGCTTAAGGATATCACCAATCTGTACTTTCTACTGTGTCTTCTACAATATCATTTTCTTTCCCTTCAGATGAAAGAAATATATTTTGACATATAGCTGGTTGTTTAGACATGTTGGTTCAGCCTAATGTCAATAACTATGACTGCAAAGTCCTTTAGGCTTTCTTTGTTTTGTTTTGTTTCAGTTAAGTATGCAGAGTTAAGTTAGCCATGGTTTTCATTCATAGCCCACAATGTCGGAGATTGACTATCACAGCCTCTCTTTTGTTTCATGTAGTTTTTCCATATGGTCCCCCATCTCTACTTCCATTCTCTTGCCCCATAGACATCTACTCTAATGTTCTTAATCTATGTTCTTGCAATTCTTGTTATATATAAATGAATATAGATACATACATAAATTATATAATATGTAAACATATGTAGACAAATTTAAGATACTCGTGAAAATATATAGTATTCAGTATGTTTTAAAATTTATAAAAATCATTTTATGCTATAAATCTCATTACATTTCTTACTTTTAAAAATGTATATTGTTTTTGTTGCTAAATAGAAGTCTGGCTCATAAGGGCTGCCTCTGACTGGATTCCGTTATTGCACATTTGATATTTTACCATTCCCTAGAGATGGATATTGTGGTCCCTCCTCTATTTGTAAGCATAAGCAAAGCTTCTGTGAACATCCTTGTACATATTATTTTGTGGATCTGTGAGGGCACACAGTCAGAAGAAGGATTGCTGGGTTGAGGGGCATGTGTCCATTTCCTTTTAGTAAAGCCTTTTCTAACTAGATTTTGACTGATGGATGAGTGAATGAATGCTGGTTTATAGTTTGGGATCACCTAGAATATTTCCCCCCTCTTGTTTGAGCTTCAAAATCAGGTTAATAAATATCTTGGAGAGAAAAGTGTGCCCCTTGTTTCCCCTTTTACATCAGCTAATTAATTAGTTAGCAATGTAAATATGCTTTGATGTATTGCCACCTTTTTAAAACTTAGGAGTAAAATTGTTGGGGCTTTCTATTAAGTTGTATAGCATTGTAATCATTAAGTTAAGTTTACAAGTAGAATGTTTATTTTTTGATGATTCTACATTTACTTAGATGTCTAGTAAAATAACTTTAACTATTGACCATTTAATACATTTTAAATTAAATTGCCCACTCATACAGTAACAATGGGCAAGAATATCCAAAGTGCACCACTGTGTTATGTGTGTATGTGTCTGTGTACCTGTTTGAACTCTACTTTTAAAAATCAGAATTTCTTCCTTACTTTAAATGTATATTCTGCCACAAAAATTCAATAAGCAATCCAAAGTAAGACCTTCAGAAAGGAAGTCAAAGTGATATGTGATGAGTACTATTATTTGCTGAATATTTTTGTCAAGCTCATTGTCCAAAGAGCCTCCATTTCAGTGAGTCCTAGGCTGCATTGCAGAGCATCTTTTGTTTACTGAAAATGTAGACCTGGTACAGGTAACCTTTCCTTCCAGGTGGAGGGGCCTGCTTATGCAGGATAAACACTAAAATGAGAATCTCTGATCAGTTTCTTATGGGGAATTGAATAATCTTATGAAACTACTTTAAGTGTTGTTTTATTTTCCTGTTTTTTTTAGTATATCTGTGTTTCATATATCAAGAACTGCAATAAATATGATTGTAAAGGAAAATATGTTACTTAGCTTGGTCATAAGAAAGCTATTCTATGGTTATTTATATAAAATATTAATGACTATTTCTTAATTGAGATCTGATTATAATTTAAAACAAAATCATTTTTTTTTCTATATAATAAAATAGAAAAAGATAAAAATAACTCTTAGGCAGTCTGCTATACCTCTTTTATAATAATAGCCCTCTACATATTGAATAGAAGCAGTGATTTCTTTTTCTATTTCCATTGTAACTTTTCTTAGTGTATTTTAAAATTTTAGCTGACATTAACACTGACTTATGTAACAATTATCGAACCCCTCTCTTTAAAACCTAAATATTTTAACAGTTTTCACAACAATAACAGCAATAGAAGCCAAATTGTTTTAACTTTTAATGTACATGTTTTAAAGATTCTGAACACTCTCTTTAGAATTGAAAAGTCCTTTCTGGCTGTGTTGGGGCTGGCATGGTTATTAATTCATTAGGGAATGGTGGATCCACTCTTAGGCTCTTCTGCCTTTCTTCAGTCCTGGGAGCCAAGGAGAGAGAGGAGGAGGGGTGTGGGTTGGGGAAAGACAGTGAAGGGAAGAGGGAGACAGGGAGACAAAGCCTGAGAGGGAGACGATGACATTAAAGGTGACACATAGCTATCATGAGCTCCCTGAGTCTGAAGGGAAGAATAATGAAGGGTTTTCCCTGCCTTCTACAGCCCGAGGACAACCCTATGGCCACAGCACCTTTTCTAATCCCATTTTCTGTGTGCTGCGTGTCATAATCTGTAAGGCACTGGTTCCAAGTGAAAACACTGAACCCAAACAGTGACTGGGTCTTGTATTTATTTGCACTTTAAAACTACAGTGTGTAGGGAAACTCACTCTTAAAAAATATAAGAGAGAGGGGCAACAGCAAAACAATATCATGAGCATGTTGACATTAAATTGGAATCATTGGACCCAGAAAGCCTTCAAACTGTAGTCCTGTAATTTATAGTAGCATTTTACCAATGACAGAGCAGCATGTGGTCTCTTTAAAACTTTTTTGTAAAAATTTCGCCCCCTTTAGACTACCTTTGTTTCTCCCGTTTAGGGTCTTGTGAAACAATAAGCAGTTGTCCTAGAGTCTGGCTGACCCTAAGCACCTCTCTGTCTTCAGAACCATGGCAGGTACAGCAATAAATTCTGAGTGGGAATGAGGCAGGACAGTTTTCCTAGATGCAGGGACCTGGGAGGCAGCCTGTGAAAAGCAGCAGGGTTCTATACTACAGGTTGTTTTGTCCACGACCATAAATGGTAATTACCAGTAAGAAGAACCTGTGTACAGGAGCACATTGAAATAGCCATTTACCAACTTTCCTGAACCAATCTGGTGAGTAGAACAGTCAGTGGATTAAATGATTTTATCATTCTGCAAGAAGAGGGTTGATGGTTTGAAAGTGTGAAAAGCCTGTGTGTGTGTTTTGAAGGCATGAATAGTGTTTGTAACCTTCCTGAGCATTCGAGGCAAAGAGGGCCAGATAGAACTGAAATGAAATGATTCATTAGTGTGGCAGTAGAGAGGGAGGGAGAAGAGCAGGGAAATTGGAAAACAGCAGAGATTTCTAGGGATTCGTGTCTGCCTGTGTGCTAAGGGGGTTCTAGCCAGATTTTAAGCTAATAGTTATTGGAAAGAGCCTACTCCAGCCATTTACAAATGCCAATTAATCATTGTAGCTGCAAATGTTTTACTGATACAGAAAAATACTGTGATTATAAAAAATCATTATTTAGACTTTTAGTCATTTTAATTTTATGGTCAATATGTTCACTATGTTATTCCTTTAATGTTTGGCTATTGGAGACATGTTAAGAATTTATTATAACAGTTTGTTGTAAAACTGCATTTACTTTTTATAAATATAAGGCAAAAACAATAAATTATTTTGAGCTAGTTTACCCTAACAGAAATAGATTGTTAATAATATTTTTAATAAAGCAGCTTAAAAATTAAAAATTGCTGCAAGAGAGGTTTTTAAATGAATATCAGCTTAGCTTTTAAAATTCTCCTTATTCCACTGACTTTCATTTTCTTGTGGCCATTTTGGGTGTACTAATTTCTTTGTTGTTTAACTGTCTAGGGCTATCACTTTGCTGTATGTAATTATGTAACAATTCCAAAAGAAAATACCTAGTTCACTTGGGGTTTAATAGGATTTCTTGGCTGAAGATTAGAGAGTTGTTTTAAAAATTCACAAATGCATACTAAACATTTTATAGTGATTATACCTGTTGGAGCAGTACAAAATATAGAATAAAGATATGGATTTAAAATATGCTGTTCCCACCAATGGACACCTAATAACTTAGTCAAAAAGGCGTTTTGATTGTTAGAATTCTTTAAGTGTATTGTCTGGTTTCTGGAATTTAGTTATTATTAGATCTGGCCTATCAATTCAGAGGAAGAATGATGAGCCATCCTTATCCAAAAGAAAACCATTTTTTAAAATCTGCATTTTTTCACTTAGTTTTCCATCTAGTAGTTATTTATAAAGAAAACACAAAAGTATTACAAAGAGACCATTTCAGGTCATTTATCTTCATGTGTGTTTAATGGAATTTTGGCTCCTTTAGTACATCCTCATTTCAGAGAAATTAATGGATGCCGCAATGGATAAATAAGCAGCATCATTTGTGTGCTTTACTAAATGAATTACCAATTGTTAAAGTGGTAATATTCTAGTAAGGTCACCAGTCACTTTATCTCAGAATAATGTGAATACTGTAATAGGAATAATTTTATAATTTCTGTTAAGTTATGAAAGCAGACTTTGGTTTCATTCCAACATCGTCATTAAATAGCTGTATGACTTTGGACAATTCACTTAATATTGTCAGACTTCAGATTCCTTATTTCTAAAATGAGGACAGGGGAAGAGGCATTCCGAAGTCACTTTTTATTCTAAAATTTTATGGTATAGAAAGAATGTGCTTGAACTTAATTGAGTGTCTATGTAGAAAACCGTAATTACCTTGACAGTGTGATTGAATTCAATTGAACAATGGTTTCCTTTTCAAGCTCTGAGAATTATTACTGAAAAGAAAACTGAGATATCTTTAATGATTCTGAACATTTCATTTGGTCTTGCTTCATTATTATCTGATAGTTGTCTAAAATTAAGAAGAGACACTGCCCAATAGTTTGCAGTACCTTAGAAAATGACATCATCCTTTTATTAGTTAGGAATCTATTGGCTGTCAGTGACAGAACTCCAACTCAAATTACCTTAAGCAAAATAAGGGGAATTTTTTGAAATCAAAAGTCATCCAGGGTTGGGTCAGCTTCAGGTATACGTAGACTCGGGGTTTCAAGTGACATCCTTAGGATTGGTTTCTCTATCCATTTGCCCTATTTTCCTATTGTTTTATTTATCAGACAGGCAGGTTCTCCATTTGTTGGGAAAGGAAACCACAAGAATATAGCCTTTTGAAATTTGACTAAAAGGAAAAACTCTCTCATAACATGATATCAAATCTGATCAAATACTCTGCCTTTCATTAGGTCATGTAGTCATCCAATCATTGTGGCTGGAATAGGGGTGGAGTATTCTGATTGGCAAGCTGTGAGCCATAGGATCACCATGTGAGCACAGGCAGTTTTACCCCACCTGAGTCACAAGAAATGGGCTCTCCAAAGGAAAATAATATTCTGTTGTTAGATGTGCTCCTGACACTGAAAAGACACAACAAAATACAAATCGAACACAAGGCCTTAAATTGAATACGTTTTTGTCAATTGAAAAATTTTACCTAAATGGATAATTTGTCAACACACATGGAAAATAATTAGTTATTCATAATTAGAACTAGAGCTCCTTTAATTGGCAAAACAATCTATTACCAATGCATAAAATTAGACTTATTAAAAAACAAACACCTCACTGTTGTTGTCTCAGAAGGCAAGGTTCAAGCCAGCACAGTGTAGGAGAAAGAATGTGCACTTTGTCAATGCAGAGACCAGGTTCCAAACCAGCTCTTTCAGTGACTGGTCCTGTGGCTCTAGGCAGGTGATTTAATCTATTTCTCATTCTTATTTGTAAAATGGGGAGAGTCATAATCCTCTTTCACAGGATTCATATCAATACAGACCTGAGGAGCTTAGGTGCTAATTCCTAACATAATGCTAAAAATTTAATAAACGTTATTTTGTTTTTTCTTCCTTTACTTTTATTTCTTCCTTTCTTCCCTTCTTCCCCTCTGTTTTCCTCCCTTTCTTTCTCTCAAGTCTAGCTAGTCATGGATCCATTCTTTGCCACTTATTTTAATTAAAGAATAAGTGTACTTAGTTGAAGTAACAATTGATTAACTATCTGTTTATTAAAGAGGAAAAAATAATAAAAAAATATGGAGATGTTCCCTTTAGATGAGTTAAGAATGATGTGGTTTAAAGCATATGCTATTTAGTGACTTCTGCCTCTTTTTCCTGGACAGAAAAAATAAACACAATTATTTTATTGCTAAGCATTCACAAACTAATGATTTATTACATGTTTACAGGTTAATTTATCTAGAAGGAAGGGTAAAAAAAGTCTAGTAAAATGCTGGAATTCTTAAATAAATGCATTTTCACCTTACTCCATTTGAATTCTTTCTATACAATTTGACACTTGAAAAAGCTACAAGAAATGAGAGCACAGAATGCATATGTATACTTTGGCATTGAGGTAGAAAAAATCATTACATTGAGCAGTCTATTAACAGAATCAACCTGGTTCATAGCAAACACACAGGGTATATTTAGTTATATTACATGGTTTGAGTTTCTTAAAAAGTCCTTTTTGTTGATAATATTTTTGTTATTAAGGAAGGTAATAATTTGTCCTAAAACTTTTTTGATATGAAAACGGTAATTTTTTTCATAAAAGTCATTTTAAAGAATGAAATTTTAAATTATGTCACTGTAGTTTTTTAGATTACAAAAAGTTATTGAATTGTAAGCAGAACAAAAGGAAAATTCAAGGGCGTTGTTTCCTGTGGGCCAATAACAATAGTTTCCTAGACAATGGCATCAAAAGTCAGGCTTCCATTAAGCAGATTGAAGCTCAGCAATTGCTGGCTGCTGGGCAGTGGGCAGGAACTGTACATTGGGGTTTTAATTGCTATTTTGCTCTAGGTCATGCCTTGCTGTTTCAATTAAATCTCTGGTGTACAGAGTCCCTTGTCCCCTTCTTCTTGCATTTGATCACCTAATGGAAAGAAGCCTCCATTCCTCAGGGAAATAACTTTGGACAGCGTGAATCAATCTCTCTCTCCCTTTCTCTCTCAATCTCTCCTCTGTAAAATCTAATTTTAGTGTTACTGTAGCAAATCAAATGTAAGAAAGGAAGTAGAATTGGTGTTCATTTCCCTGCTCCTCATTATTGCTTTCAATGCAAAGTTTTTAACCAGCAAGGGGAAAAGGGTTGATTTAATCATAACAGTTTAAATTTATGTATAAGGAGAAAAAGTCAAGTGGAAATGCAAGTGTGGAAACCACCAGGATATATTTGTCCCCAGCTTCTGCAATTGAGTAAAAAAGTATAATTTCGAAAAAGTCTTGAGTTTTCAAATGAATAACATACCTCATTTTAACCATTTATTTTAATTATGTAGACTCCCAGTAGGCATGAGTACTAGCCTCAAGATAGTTGCAATGTAGCACAGCAGGTGAGATATATGCATAAATAACTCTAATGTTAGGTAGAATGTGATAAACTATTATTTTAAAAGTGATATTGACAAGCTTTGGGAGTTCAGAGAAAGGAGAGCTTATTTCTATGGGAATATGAAGCAGAGGACAGTGAAGGATTAGAAAGGCAAAAATAAGCACATTCAAGAAGCTGATAATCTGTGAGCAAAATCTTGACAGTTAACTAAGATTTTAAAAATACAGTAAAATTTCAAAAACAATGTAATATTTCATAGATTTTGAATGTGAGGAGGGACCAGTCATCTTAATATAACTATTACTAGAGGCCCGATGCATGAAATTCATGCAAGGGCCTTGGCCCTGCCCTGCGTGCTACTGCCGCCACGGCCGGGGGGTGGGGGGGAGGGGCGGCTCTGCCACCTCTGCCTCAGCCCCCACCCACTGTGGCTTCGTCCTGAAGGAAGGACCTCTGGTCTAATTAGCATATTACCCTTTTATTATTATAGATGAACCCATTTAAATGAATTAAAATTATTTCATAGAGGCTACATGTTTTTATTGAATGGGGTTAAACATTTTATGCAGATGCATTTGTGTGGGTGGATTTGGACTTTGGAAGACAGTATGTGGGTTTGACTATCAGTCTGTTCCAGTTTTTATCGTCATGAGAAATTTTAATCTTTGCCTATTCTGATACTTTACTAATTAAAGCTGCAGCCATCGTGGTTTCCTACACTTTGAAGTTAATCAAGCCAATGTTATGTGACTAGGTGTGCCCAGGAAGGTGCAGACATGGAGATATGCTCACCATGTGGTGCATGAGTGACTAATTTATTTAAGTGGGTATCATTGAAATACTATTTATAAATGATTTAATATTCAGAAAAAAAATGGATCATGTATCCTAAAGATTTTAGTATGCAATTCTCTCTCCATTTAGTCTTTAAGAAGCTTTGTGAGTTGAAACGGTTGGAATTTGGCTTAAAAGTTATAATTTTGAATTTTACAACAATTTTAAATTAAGCAACTAGATTAATCACTACTTAATTGAGGCAACCCCCCAAAAAAAAACAAAACAAAAAACAAAACAAAAAAACAACACAAAACTTCATAGTCCTGGAATAGTACCAAGGATAAGTTAATTTGCTGGCTGCTTTCATAAGAACAAGTACTGTTCAGATTTGTGGTTTGGAAGAAAAAAATGGTGTAGTTAGTTTAATTAACTAGAGTTTAATTCATTATTTATGTCATTGGAATTTTCATTGAAAAGTGTGATAATGAGCAGGTAATGGCAACTGTAAAAATGAATAATGACTGAAAAACGTACTGGTTTATGACCCTGTGGCGTTGGGGTGGGATGGCATAGATGGCTGTGTGGTAGCTAAGTTCGGAAGAAAGTAGGTTTCAGTCATGCCCACCTGCCCACCAAAGCTACAAATTTGAACAAGTGTCTCCTCGGATTATCATTTTTCTCAAATGTTGAATGGAAAGAATAATAACTATTGTTTGGAGTTGTTTAAGGACAAGTGAAATAGTGCATGTGAAGTGCCAAGCTTATAATTGACACTATTATTCATAGGTTTTATTATTGCTGCTATGTATTATTTTCAAAAGAATTTTAAGGCCATCTTGGATCCTTAAGAATGTTTGTTGATGCTAAACCTAAATAAGGAAATACTCAGAGAAGTCAATGTTGTCAAGAGTGTTGTGAAACAAAATCTCACTTCTGGTGACAGTGCAACCAATGAAGGGACCATTTCTTTTGGAAATTGTTTTAACAGTTTGGTCTCTACTGTAACACAACAGTGGTGCAAGAATGCACTACTTAAGAGTGTGGGTTAGGAGAACTGAGTGAGCAAAAAGGGCTTTTGTGAAAAATACCAATATCATGTCATGTTATGTGGGAAAAAGGAGGTACACTATTTTATGTGCTAATATATGATAACTACAACAATATGAAAAACATAGTTATAAAAACAATTAAGGGAATATGCAAAAATGATAATGTATCTTGGATGGTGTATATTGGATGGTGTTCTTAGGGTATTATAATTATGTTAACTTAAAAACAAAACAAAAACTTATTTATGTAGAAGTTATTTTTAGGATACACTAATATGCCTGTTTCTTTTGAGAACTGGAGAGAAGGAAGAGAAGAATTTGGTATTTTAGTATGAACATGATAAACTCTCAGCTCAAGTTCCCAAGTACAGGATTTATTTGCACGTGAATTATAATTAAACAGGAAACTAGATATATTCCCATAAATTTAAGATTAAAAATAGGGAGAAAAATTCAAGACAAATAAAAGTAAAAGATCTCACTGCCACACCAACCAGATGTATTTATTTATATCAGAGTATAAACACAAATTGTAGCTATTGGAAGTGCTCAATATGCCTAATATAATATTTCTTTGGGAAATTTTCGTCTTTTCCCTCTTTTCTGTTTCCAAAAATATAGTATAATCTTGACACTGTTTCACTGTGTTGGTCTTTTCCTCTTATTTGCTAAAACAGAAAATGATAGGAGAAATGTAAAAAGATTCTGTCTCTTAAGGAACGCTTATTTTCTAAGACAAAAGGTTACATAATTAAACAGGAAATCTGGAAGTTGATACCTGATGCCACCAGCCACCATGGATGTGGAAGGGAACATTAAACATTAACACAGTGAATAAGTCTGTGATAGGTTTAAATGAACAAATCAATTTGCAGTAAAACCATATAGCATACCATTTCTATGACGCTCAAAGGCATATACATACAAATAATACACTGGCAAGGGATTCATACACTTTGACAGTAAATAAGAAAATGGATGCATACAAATTTTAGAATACTAATTAACACCCCAGAGAGGAGCTGGTGTGCAGTGGGAAGAGGGTACAACATATGGGGCAAGGGCTAAAATATTGCTAATATTCTGTTAATTTTTGTGGAAGGCTTATGAGTATTTTACAGTTATTTTATATCTTATACCTTTATATCATTTATTTTCTGGGATGTATAAAATATTTTATCATAATAAAAAATTAATTAAAAAAATTAACACAGTAGCTGACCAGATTTATTGAATCACTTTTCACTTAGAATATACACACATGAAAAGTCCTCCCTTTTTTCATACTGTTCCTTCTCTGATACATTTCCAATCAAATAACTATGAGACCATTTATTTCTTTTTGTAAGAGAGTGGATCAGGAAACTTTTCCTCTAATCCTATTAAAGGTGTATTTCTAAGAAGCCTGAATAACGAGACCTAAGACCTGAGAAGTTGCTTAAATCAAGCCTTGCAAAGAATCATAAGATCCCTACACTTCTTTCACTCTACTTTCCTCTGTATATTGGCAAATTTTATAATAGGCTGTAAACTCTGGTATATTTAAGAAGGTATTTAACATTAGAAGTTTCCTTTAACTGAAAGTGATGATCTGAAACCAAAAGACCCTTGACATACAGTTAAGAATTAGAAATCTACTGTATTGCATAGAGCCTATAGTTAGCAATACTATATTGTATACTTAAAAATTTGCTACAAGAGTAGATCTTACGTTGTCCTCTTATTACACAAAATAATATCAACAAATAATAAAGGTGGGAGAAAACTTCTGGGGGTTATGGATATGTTTATGGCATAGATTGTGGTGATGGTGAATGGGTGTATACTTATCTCCAAGAATGCTTCACACAGTTCTTCATTTCTGACTGTCTCCTGACTTAATAGGGAAATACACTCATGAATATTTAGTGGTAGGTGCATTCTGTGCACACAAACTTTTAAAAATGTTAACTTATAAATAAATGTATTCAAACTTGTAAAACCATGCATACTTTATGGAAGACTATCTTAAGGCAGTTTTTAATAATTCAACTTCTTCAAGGCAACCATCTAACAGAACTCTCAGGTCATTTTTTTTTATTTTAAAATAAAAAATATGTTGGTGAATTTCAGTATTAGTTTCAACCATGAAATTAAGCAGTATCTGAAAACAAATCATACAATAGATCTTATGAAAAAAATGTAATACACCCTTTCCCACATTTTACTATCAACATTTAGTCTCTTTTGGAATCTATTTTCTAAGCATGATTGTTTGGATTATGTCTACTCCTAGTTAAGACTTGCATTTTCTCTATTATATGAGAGAAGTAATAGGCAGAGGCAATGGCAATGCTAATGTGAGCTGAGTACATATTGTTTTATTAATCAATTAGATTAATTAACATTTATGTATATCTAATAAGTTTTGAAAGCCACTTACAAAGTAAGCTAGTAAGAAAGAATGACTGGTTTTATTTCAATAGAAACAAACTACCATTCTTTGGACTGTCTTCAAAGCATGTGTAGTTTGGCTGAAAGAAAGAAAAAAAAACAATTAGTTGATTCTGAGTTGAAACTTAAGTGGGGTTGAGGAAATGAAATGGCTGCTATTGAGGGCAGAGTTTCAGCGGGCTGACTAATGTCCTAATTCTGTGGTAAACTCAGATTATACAGTCATAGATTTAGGGGTATCTATTCTATTGGATGACAGGCTAGTGTCCTATTTCCAAACTTTGCAGAATTTAAAACTTTCCTTTGGTTCAGACCTATTCCATGGAAAGGAAGTCTTCGGTTAATTTGAGTTTTGGGACAGGTCCCAATAATCCAAATTAGTTTATTGTACTCGTAGTGTTTAAACATTCGAGACCAGGAAAATTAAGTCTTTAAGATCTCTGGCTTACAGAAAACTTCAGATTCCGTGCAGGAAACACTTTCTCCTTCACTTAGTTGATGCTGTTACAAAGTATGGAACCCATAAATAATACCAGTTTTCCTTTGAGTTGTCTGAATTAGCCTTTCTAGAGTCAGGAATGAGACAGGAGAAGTTTTCTTACTCACTCTTTTGCTCTCTCTGAATGTGTGAGACCCAAAGAGTCTTTCTTAACTTGAAGGTTCAGATAAGTTCAACCACATTTGTCAAGAGGCTGCTCTTGTGTACTGTACATGCCAGGTACTCTGCCAGACACTCCTGATGGTTGCAAAGTCAAGGGCGGGAACTCTTGGTGAAGACTCAACAGCCCCACAGCAACCTTCTGAACTGAGTAGAAATTCTTTTCTGTTGAATTTTGGTTGACATGAAAAATATTTATCTAGGAAGTTTCTTTGGTGTAATTTTGTTTTTTCATGCTTATAATATCATATGACCTTTTTATTGCAGGATAGCATGTCTTCAGTTCATGAGCTAAAGTTTTCTTCTACACATGCAGTATTCTTCTCCCTTAATGGGTACAAAATATATCAAAACAAATATCATACAAACCTTTTTTTTAAACATGATTTTATTGATTTTTTTATTATTATTATTAGTTAAGGTATTATAAATGTGTCCTCATCCCCCCCATTAACCCCCAACCTCCCCCCCCACCCCGCACACTCACGATCCCATCCCCCTGTTGTCCATGTCCATTGGTTCATACAAACCTTTTGATTTGCATTTCTAGTTATCATAATTAGGTTATTTTTCATTGTTACAATGGAATTAGAAGAAAATCCACATGCCGAGTGAGCCAAAGTCAAAACTTGGGTATTTTATTCTAAATATATTTTTATTGATTTTAGAGAGAAAGGAAAAGGGAAAGAGAGATAGTAAGATCAATGATGAGAGATAATCATTGATTGGCTGCCTCCTGCACATCCCACACTGGGGATAGAGCTCACAACCCAGGCATGTGCCCCAACTAGGAATCTAACCATGACCTCCTGGTTCATAGATTGATGCTCAACCATTGAGACATGAAGACTGGGTTTATTTTATTTTTTAAAACTGAAGGCTCTCACCTCTTTGGTGCTTTGGTGCTCAATTGCTGATTATCGTGACTGAATTGTAGGTGCAGGCTAATATATTGCTAAGGGCTAAATTCTATGTTTAAAGATTCCACAAATGGGTATAGTAATTGAATCTATACCATCATTGATACGTATAAAGCTTTAAAAGAAAAGTACTTATTGCATACTAGGTACCTTATACATTACCTATTATTATTTTTATTGAACCCATTTCACTTTGTGGTTGACTATGACCCTTGTTGGGACTTTCTTTACCATAGACTATAGATACCATAAAATTTAGGCATCTTGGTTTTTGTTCACTGACATATCCCAAATGTCAAGCAGAGTGCCTGGCAGAAAGTAGGAGCTCAATAATTTGTTAAATGAAAGAGTATTGCACTGGTCTTAGTCAGGCTTCTGGTATACCATCCAGCCTTTGACTTCAACTCAACCCCAATAGATTTGCTATTATAACAGTGTGAGCAAATATACTTCAGGAAAATGTTGTTGGCTTTCTTCTAAATATGAAGAGGAGCCATGATCACAGAGGATGCCTATTTTTTGACTGACAGGCATTGTCAGGAGAGGTCCTGGATCTCTGCCTTTTGTGCAGAGATGGCATGAAAAATCTACACCAGATAGGAAATTTAGTCAAGCCTTCCATTTTGGCTTCTATTGGCTATCCTATATTATAAAGAGGTAATATGCACATGGTCATCACGCCTTCACGCTGTAACAGCTCAGACACTCAACACTGGGGAGAGAGGAATGGGGACCAGCCAGGCACAAATGAGCTCATGAGAGAGGAATGGGGATCAGCCAGGCTGCAGCCTGCAAGAGGGACAAGCTGCCCGCCCCATGGTCCCGGGCGCCAGCACCCGTGACTGCGGCTTGGGCGAAGCCACCCGTCCATGGTCCCCTGTGGCTGTGGCCGGCCCGGGCAAAGCTGGTCCGGGTCCTGGGTGCCTGAGGCCGGCCGGAGGAGGGAATCCTGGTCCCCAGGTGCAGGGCGAAGCAGAGGCGGTTAGGGGTGATCAGGCCAGCAGGGGAGCAGTTAGGGGCAATCAGGCAGGCAGGCAGAGGTGGTTAGGGGCGATCAGGCAGGCAGGCAGGTGAGTGGTTAGGAGCCAGCAGTCCCAGATTGGGAGAGGCAGTCAGACATCCCCCCCAGGGCTCCCAGATTGGAGAGGGTGCAGGCCGGGCTCAGGGACACCCCCTCTGTGCACGAATTTTGTGCACTGGGCCTCTAGTATTTTAATGAAGCTGTTTGCTTCTGAGAACTTTGCATTATAGGTATTGTCTTAGAGGGGATATTGTAAACAAAGGGGAACTAATATTTTAATTCAATTTTTAAAATTTATGATTTTTATAACAAATGGTTAAAACAGAGCTAATGACAAAATATTAAAGGAATTAATATATCTGGGATCTATTCCAAAACACAGCTGGGCTCTTTTATCATTCTAATTATGGCAAATGAGAAATAAAAAGTCATTTCAGGACAGATTTGTTTTGTAATTTAAGGTTAAAACACTTTTTTTCTGGTTCCTATAGTGTATGCTTTTGTGTCGCCCCTTGTAAATTAACTTGCTGAATATTGAGAGGACAGCACCACTAATTTGGCTTGATCATAAAAATACAAATCTCCCTTCCCTTTGTGGTACATCATAGCAGAACATGCTACAGTGGATGATTCCAGCCTTTTCAAAGGTTTTTAAATTCTAGTCACTCTTGAGATTTATGCTGCCTTTAAAGTTTAAGAATTTTTATATTTATTTAGTGTTCTAAATAAATCCAGGATTTATTTCATTTGACTTCTTATAATTCCCTATGGTTATTTCTACTGTTACACATTTACCAATTACTATCCCTGTTTTAAAGTGTAAGTTTTCATTTGTGAATCAGCAGAGTAACATTATTACTTGATACATTTATATTGTGTTTGGTGCCTTGGCATCTATTTCCCACTCCTTAACAAATTTATTCATGTTAATCACTAATTTTAATGTGCTCTGACCACAGTCATTAGGATTGATAGATTTGCCATTTAATCTTCTTTCTTTCCTGTCTTTCATGACTTCATGTTTCTATTGCTCTATTGTTCATATTGACTATGCCTCCATATTAGCAATGATCACACTGTATTATCTTAACACATGTCTCACAGAGATTGTAATTTTTTTAAAGATATGAAGCATGCTTTTCAACCTTATATCTCTAGCACATGGCTTGCAGTAGACAATATATTTTTGTTGAATGAATAAAATGAAAATGTGGCATGGTGGTATTTATTATTTAAGCCATAAAATATACAGAGAGATATGAGAGAAAATAGCCACTACAGATATATATACATAGTATTATATTTTCATATATATAGTATTATATTTTTAATCTGTTTTGAAACCATGCTATTGTGAACCCTCAGGTTCCATATAATGACCCTAACCTAAGCCAGTTTTTGTAAAATTAAATATACTCTATTTGTTTAGATTCAAAGCTAAGCTACTAACTAGTGTATCTCTTCTACACTAGCTAGAATTATGACATGATCCTTGCATAGTTTCATTCAGTGGAAATACATTTCATATTCTTTTTTATAAACATCGTGATTGTTGGGAAATGATTATATTGTTATTATTTTTTAAGGCTTATTAGGAAAGTTAGATTCTGGATTATGAGGATCAGAATTTAACTGTTGTGACAAGAATTACTTTTTCTGTGATATAGGAGACCCCAAATACTTCTTGAGTGCATTTACACATTCATCTATTATTCTTCAGGGCCAAAGAACCAAGCAAGTGTCAGGTATTAGAAAAGTAAGCTGGCCGTTGCCACTTTACCCAGGATGTAGAGACCTGCCCACCCTAACAAGGAGAAAAAGTCAGATACACTCCAAAGCCATAACGTTTCTTGAGCCTTTGAGAGCTGAGGTCACAAGGTAACCTAAATTCTAAATGGTAACAAGTCCTCAGAATATGAACTATCTCAGCTTCTATAAGAGACAAGTACTATAACAAGCAGGTTAGAATTATTTAGCTAAAATTTTAGCCAATTGTTCAAGCCAAGTGTGGGCTAGCATGCCAGCCTAAAATAAATGGGTTCTCACTCACTAATAGGATCTTTTCTATTTGCCTTCCCTGGGTGCTCATGAGGGTAGGACAGGGTACTGCATAGACCACCCTTCGTTGGGGCATAGCCATTTGGAGCGTCCAGGGGGAAAACTCAAAGCCCCTCCTTTCCTGGTCTCTTGTATCCTATGAATAAAAAGCTTTAAGCCACCAAGGACAGTCAAACTCTGTCACTCTCAAGGCATGAGGAACCACTGTGGCAAGGAAACGAGTAGAAGGAAAAACCTCTATCCCTGTGGAAGAACAAGTGATACCAGATGTTGGTTCTGGAGCCCATAGTGATACCAAACCCTCGTTCACCACCACCAGAGGAGACCAAGACTCCTGCCCGAGACAAACCACAGATGCAATGTGGAGTTTGGCTGCCATGGAAGGAAGGCAGAAATTCTTAAAATCTCTACCTCAAGTTCAAGGAACATAGGGCCCACCTAAGCCTGAGGTTGAACTAGGAAAAAAGGAAACCCTCTTCACGAAGTCTAGCTCTGAGTATCTATAAAGCAATAACTATCTACGGTTAGGTGGTATGAAAGAGCTTGGAGGGAGATCTTCTCTGTGGGGTAGATGTATAGCAGTGGCTGAAAGCTGAGGGTGGAGCATGAATACTGAGAAACCCTGCCTGGCACTCTAGTCCCAAACTAAGCACAAGGTAATTGCAACCATTACGAGAGGTACACTGAGCTAAAACCAGACACAGCTCATTGTTTGACTAGATTAACGGATCCTCTCACTCAAATGGCCTGACAGAAAGGCGCATAAATATTAGTTCCTTCAGCCTCTATTCTTCTACATATAATGACTGATATTCACAAGACAATTAAAAAAGTAAGAAAATACATCCCATTGTCAAGCAATAAAGAAATCAAAAGATCTAGGTATAGAGATGACTCAGATGTTATAGGACAATCAGGAAAGGACTTTAAATAATTATAACAGAACTGGAGAGCATTATGCTAAGTGAAATAAGCCAGTCAATAAAGGAAAAATACCATATGATCTCACTCATTCATGGACAATAGAGACCATTGTAAACTTTTGAACAATAGATACAGAGGCAGAGCTGCCTCAAACAGATTGTCAAACTGCAGCGGGAAGGCCGGAGAGGGTTGGGGGGCAGGAGGTAGGGGGGTAAGAGATCAACTAAAGGACTTGTATGCATGCATATAAGCATAACCAATGGACATAAGACACTGGGGGATAGGGGAGGCTAGGGGACTGTCTAGGGCGGGGGGATAAAATGGATACATATGTAATACCCTTTGTAATACTTTAAGCAATAAAAAAAATAAAAATAAATAAATAAATAAATAAATAATTATAACAATTATGCTAAAGGATCTACTTGGAAAGGTGGACAATATGCGTGTATAGATGAAAAAATGAAGAAGAAAGATGAAACTATAAGAATAGGTCATTTTTAATAGAAATTTTAAAATAGACATAAGAATTAAAGAATTCCTTTGACAAATTTATCAATAGGCTTGATAGAGTTGAGGAAAAAATGAGTGAACTTGAAGATAAATAAAAAAATTATAGAGATTATCCAAACTGAATAATAGAAATCCAAACTGAAACACAAAGTGGAAAAAATAGTGTTTAAAATAAATAATAAGATAACATCTAAGAATTATAGGACAATATTAAATGGGCTAATATATGTGTTAATAGTGTCCTAGAAGAGAATAAAGAGAATGAGTAAAAAAATATTTGAAGAGATAAAGGTTGAGAACTTTCCCCAAACAACAGAAGATATCAAATCACAAATCCAAGAACCTCATACTGCAAGCAGGATAAATGCCTAAAGCAAAACACAACAACACAATCAGAAGTTTTGAAGCATCATTGTAATAAAAAATAAAGAGATAATCAGGACAGCAGCCAGAGAAAAGGGTATTTTAATCAAATAAACAAAAGAACACATTATAGTGGACTTCTTGTTAGAAACTATGAAAGCCAAAAGACACAGTGTTATCTTTAAAGTATTTAAAGAAAAAACATATCAACTCAGATTTTGATGCTCAGTGTTGTAGGGTTTATAATATTATATATGTATAAATAAAATGTAAGAAAACAAAAGTGTAAATTTTAGGAGATGGTAACTGGAAATATATTGTTATAAGGTTCTTATACAGTATGTGAAATAATAATGTTATTTTAAAATAGACTAAGATAAATTAAAAATGTATGGTGTCAACTTTAGGACACCCATTAAAGTTTTTAAGAAGTGGGTATAACTAATCAGCTAACTTTGAAGAAAAAAAATAAGATATATACAATTAAAATATTTTTAGGAAAGAGAAAAAAATCTGGGAAATAGAAAACAAAAAAGGTGGTAGAATTAAACCCATGTTATTGATAATTACCTTAAAATTAATTATTTAAATATGCTTATTAAAAGTCAGAGGTTGTTAGATTAGATAAAAAGACCCAACTATTTATGGTGTATAAGAAACTACCTTCATATAAAGATGTAGGTCTGTTAAAAGTAAAAGAATGGAAAAATATATAGCATGCAAGCACAGATCAATATAAAGTGAAGGGAACACATCAAAATCAGACAAAAGAGACTTCAGCAAAAATATTATCCAGGATTAGAAGGGTCATTGCATATTGATAAAGATGTCAATTCATGAAGAAGACAAAAATTTTAAATGTGAATTTGAAGCATAATAGTACTTCAAAATGTATGAAGCAAAACTGATAGAAAGAAAAATCCATTAGTATAGTTAGAGATGTCAACACCCTTATCTTACTAATCAATGATACAAGTAAAGAGAAAATAACTAAAAATGTAGAAGATGCAAGCACACTATTAACCAATATGCCCTAATTGACATTTAACATTTATCAAAGTTTACCATATTCTGGGCCATAAAACAAATCTCAGGGAAGAAAAACTAAGATGGCGGCATAGATAAACACCGGGAAATTGTCGCCTCACACAACAATTGAAGAATGCCGCAAGGGTCAGAACAAACATCGTCCAGAACAACAGGAAGGCTGGCTGAGTGTAATTTCTACAACTAGAAGAAAACAGGGGCACGCTGAGAGCCAGAGGAGCTGCAGAGGTGAAGTGCAGAGGTACTGCGGCGGCTCGCGCGCGTGGAAAGGGGGTGGCGCCTGAGGACGCGGCTGTCTTTTTGAATCACAAGCTCCCGACTGCTCTGAACTCCGGTTCCAGCGGGTCTCTGGGGACCCAGGGCTCATACGGGGAGAGGCTGGTCTGTCAGGCAGCAGCGGGCGAACTTGAGGGCGGCTTTCCCTCAGAGGCGCTTGCAGCCGTTACCGGGACACTGAGACGCGCGACTCCGGGGGAGAATCACCATAGCTGCTTTCACCGCCCTTTGACTCCCTGAGACCCCGCCCCACCCAGGCTGCGGCAGAGGCTTTTGCATGTGAATGTACCTAACTACAGCCCAGCCAGGCAGACCCGGAACTTCCAAGAGAAGGCCCAAGGCCCCGCAGCGGCTTGCATTGCTTCACAGCTGAGCCTCTTCGTGGCTCCTGCTGTGTGGCCTCAGGCAGGGGCTGAATTAGCACCTCCTTAGATCCAGGAGCCACTCTACCCAGTGGTCAGAGGGGGACCATTCTCCCACTTCAGACACAGCTGATTCCCACAGCCAATTGGCCTGGAGGTCAATTCCTCCCAGTGATCCTACAACAACCAAGGCACCAAGAGTGCACCAAGAGTGTCCACCTCAGGTAACTGGGGAGGCTGAGCCACTGGGCCCTACAGGACACCTGGCGCGCAGGGCCACTCTATCAACACAGGGAAGCAGCCAAAATGCGGAGACAAAGAAAAAGGTCACAAATGGCAGAAACGGAGGAAAGCAAACGACTGGATATAGAGTTCAAGGCCACGTTTATAAGGTTTTTCAAGAATTTTATGGAAACCGCCGATAAATTTAATGAATCCCTCAAGGAGTATAGTGAGACCATGGAGGACATGAAAAAGGACCAACTAGAAATTAAGCATACACTGACTGAAATAAAGAATAATTTACAGAGATCCAACAGCAGACAAGAGGATCCCAAGAATCAAGTCAAAGATTTGAAATACAAAGAAACAAAAAATACCCAACCGAAAAAGAAAAAAGAAAAGAGATTCAAAAAATATGAAGATAGTGTAAGGAACCTCTGGGACAACTTCAAGCGTACCAACATCAGAATTATAGGGGTACCAGAAGGAGAGAGAGGGCAAGATATTGAAAACCTTTTTGAAGAAATAATGACAGAAAACTTCCCCTACCTGGTGAAAGAAATGGACTTACAAGTCCAGGAAGCGCAGAGAACCCCAAACAAAAGGAATCCAAAGAGGACCACACCAAGACACATCATAATTAAAATGCCAAGAGCAAAAGATAAAGAGAGAATCTTAAAAGCAGCAAGAGAAAGACAGTCAGTTACCTACAAGGGAGTACCCATTCAACTGTCAGCTGATTTCTCAACAGAAACCATGCAGGCCAGAAGAGAGTGGCAAGAAATATTCAAAGAGATGAATAGCAAGAACCTGCAACCAAGATTACTTTATCCAGCAAAGCTATCATTCAGAATGGAAGGTCAGATAAAGAGCTTCACGGATAAGAAAAAGCTAAAGGAGTTCATCACCACCAAACCAGCATTATATGAAATGCTGAAAGATACTCTTTAAGAAGAGGAAGAAGAAAAAGGAACTCTTACCATTTGCCACAGCATGGATGGAACTGGAGAGCGGATAAATACCACAGGATCTCACTCATTTGTGGAATATAATGAACAACATAAACTGATGAACAAGGACTGATCCAGAGACGGAGAGGCATTGATTGGACTGTCGGGCCTTGGAGGGAAGGTAGGGGAGGGTGGGGGCAAGGGGGAAAGATCAACCAAAGGACTTACATGCAAGCATATAGGCCTAACCAATGGACACGGACAACGGGGGGGGTGAGGGGATGAGTGGTGGGGGGGGGGTAGAGGGTACACATATGTAATATCTTAATCAATAAAAAATATTAAAAAAAAAACAAAAAAACAAACAAACAAAAATCTCAGCAAGTTTTAAAGAATTAAAATTTGACAGAGAGTACATTCTCTGGCCACCCAAAAGCAGAAAGAAATCTGGAAAATTATAAAATATGTGACTAAATGGCACACAGACATATCTTGGAGATATTGTGGGTTTGGTTCCAGACCGCGACAATAAAGTGAATATCATAATCAAGAGAGTCACATGAATTTTTTGGTTTCCATTTAAAGTTTTCACACTGTGCACAAGTTTATTCAGTGTGCAATAACATTATGTCTAAAGAAAACATGAACCTGTACCTTACTTAAAAATACTTTAATTCTAAAAAATGTTACCTATCATCTCAGCCTCCAGTGAGTTCTAATCTTCTTGCTATCAGGGGATCTCCCCTTGACATTGATGGCTGCTGACAGGTCAGGTTGGTGGTTGCTAAAGAATGGGGTGCGGCAACTTCTTAAAATAAGACAACAGTTACCATAGTAACATCAAAGATCACTGATCTCAGATCACCATAACAAATATAATAATCATGAAAAAGTTTGAAATACTGTGAGAATTACTAAAATGTAGGCATGAAGCGAGCAAATGCTGTTGAAAAGGCGACATTGATAAGCTTGCTGAACTTGGGATTGCCACAACAAGCAATATCTGTGAAGTACAATAATATGAAGCCCAACAAAATGAGGTATGTCTGTACTTTGAAATAGCTCATGAGTAAAAAAGGAAGTCACAAGGGAAATTAGGAAATATCTGGAATAGGATGAATAAGAAAATTTGGTAACATTAAAAACTGGGGATGCACCTAAGTGCATAAAATGATTTAAAAATGAATAAAAGTTTATAGCATTACATTCTTATATAAAAAACCCAAAAAGTTTTGCATTGATATTTAAAATTTTCATCTTTGGAAACTAGAGAAAATTAAATTAAGGCATGCAGAATGAAGCCTAGTCAGGCCAAAATAAATAAATAAATAAAAATAAATAAAAGTACAGAAGTGTGAGTATGCTAAATTGATCTAAAATATAAATAAATAATAGTAGAAATCCCAACTGAATGGTTTTTGGGCGGGAGGGAAGAGTTGGATGCTTGAAAAGCTTACACTCAAATCTATATGAAATTTATATGAAAGGGCCTAGAATAGGCAAGACACTCTTCAGGAAGATGCCATTTTGACCTTGGTAATTTAGAAAGTTTTTTGAAGATGCATGTTGATTTGGGCCTTGAAGAATAAGTAGGGTTTTGAACAGGTAGAAATTACAGGTGAGGACATTCTAAACACAAACACAATATAGTCTTTGGGGAACCATGATCAGACTGGTTTGGCTACAACAGAAGGTTTCTGTATTGAGCGGATGGGAAAGATGGCTAAAGGCCAAACAGTGGACTTCAAATGCCAGATGCAAGAAGTTGGTGTTTACATGGGGCAATGGAGATGAGAATAGAATGTAATGCAAGGGATAACGCAGTAGCAGTGCCTGACATGAGTTGGAGTAGGAAGGATAGAAGTGGTGTATCTAACCATGAAGTGGTCAGTCGGAAGCCTTCCTCAGAAAGGTAGAGACCAGTGTTCCCAATGTTGTGAATAGATGATTGAATGTGGAGATGAGTGAGACGAATCTAAGATAACTAAGATGGTGAGAGTTCTTTAGTAGCAAGAGGAACTTAAGGGAGAAGTTTTGGAGAAAATAATAATTTGGAACACATTAAACTTAAGGAATGGGCAGTATAGTCCAAGCAGAAATGTTCAAACAGCCATGGGGAATGGAGAGTTGGAGCTCCTCAGGAGGGGGATGTCTGTGACCATGAACGAATCCAGTGATGTTGACGCTGAAGTTAGATAAGAAGAGGAGATCTTATCATCAGAACTTACAGAGAATAACAAAGGGCAGAGGCCGGAGTCTCTGGGAACACCCACATTGAGGAAACTAAGGAAAAGAGGAGACAGCAAAAGAATCTGGGACAAGGTTATTAGAAACATGTGAAAACCCAGAAGAGGCTGGCTTTCAAGAAGAGGTGTTAACAGTTTGCATTGCTATAAACTGGTAAAGAATGAAGGCAAGGCAATTTCCTTTTGAATTTGTGGTCAGGAGATCGTAGATAATAATGGGAACACAGTTTCAATGGAGTGGGGGCAGAAGCCAAAACTTCAGAATCCAAGCAGTTTGTATGGGAGTTCATTACCAAACATTTTGAAAAATGAGAAAAAAGAAAGAAATCACATTATAGATAGAGGAAAAAAACATCACGTATCAGGCTATCAGTTTAAATGTATCTTCAAAGATGACATTTTTTTAGTTCAGAGATAGTTACAGGAGGACTGCTTGGGGAACAAGAGTGGTCTCCAGCCTGTACCAGACCAGCAGATAGTTTTTGTTTGGGCAATAGTGCTCTTTAAAAATGCAATTAGGTTTGAACATTTATAAATGGGAAGATTTTCCATAAAAATCTCTGGTTTCTAGCATCTCTTGAAATAAATTGGAAATTTGGCAACACTGCGCCTATATTCCTCAATGTCATTGATGAGCTGGAGTTGAATGGCAGCTGCCCTTTGGAAGGGCACATGCTCTTAGCCAGGAGCTCTGTGTGCATCTCTCCATTAGACTACTTCCTGGACCCTCAGAGGTTTTCTGAATTGGTAATCCACAATTAAGCCCAAATTCTTCATTTTATAGAAGAGGAGACTGAAGTCCAAAGTGGAGGCATGACTTGTCTCGAAGCCACATATCTGGTCAGTGGAAGAACTCATTTTTGAGCCTATGTCTCCTGATTCTTATCTCATGGGCCTCATACCTTGTTTACTACATTTTTCTCTGACTTTGTAGTCTCCTGACGACTGGCCCTAGAAATTTCTGTACCCTTCCCAGCTTCTAGCATCGCCAGGTGATGCCTACATGGTTTGTCTGGCTCTGTCCCTGCCTAGGTTCTCATTGCTTTTCATGTCGTCCAGCTTGGTTACCAAGTCCAAGCTGGCTCTTTTCAGAACTTTGGCATAATGTGAGGCACACAAATTCCCCATAAGGTTTCTTTCATGGAGATTTTTGAGGCCTCAGTGGAATGATGTTAAACAATGACAATCATGTGTTACCTCCCAAAGTAGAAAATTAAGTTAGGCTCGCTAAAATGAATACCAGATCATTCTCTCCCAGTCCTCCTGCCCACATCTATAGTTAGTCTTTCAAGGGAATTTGAATGTAGTGTTTGGATTTGTATTTTTCTGCCTTATGAAGGAAGTGGTAGGGTAATGGTCTTTTTTATTTTCATTCTAGATATGAACATTCACTAACCTTTCAAAAGTATTCCTTTGAAATTTAGGAGACATCAAAATGCTATTAGGAAAAGAGACTGTATGCTTAGCTAGAGAATAAACAGTCTCTAGCCCACTCACTCAGAAAGGATTTTCTGAAGGCCTGGGGTAATTGTTATATTAATTCCTTTCTCTCCACCCCTGCCTTTGCTCCTCTACCACCCAATATGAATAGTCCTCGATTAAAAATAGAGCAGTTGATGATCTTGGCTATTGGATTTTAGGTAGATAATGTTAATGTCAAATATATAATAGCCCTGTGGAAATTTGGAACTATTCTATTGTTATTTCAATGCAGTAGGATTCTGAGATAAATAGTCTTTTAGAGTGTTCCAAACCAGCCAGCTCTTCCCTGAGCTTATCTTTCACGTAATGTCTTGCCAAATGCAACCTTTAGTCTAGCCAGTTCTGTGTACACTAATGGTATGATTGTTTTCTATCTTCCTAGAGTTTCTGACATAGTAGGCTGTGGTCTATCTATCAAGTTATCATTGCTAACAATTTTACAAACTGTTTACCACTGCCCCACGGAGGTCACCATATTTCCTGCCTGTGAGATCAGCTTCCTTGCGGCCTGGTGCACTGCCACACCTGAGAAGTGTGATGACAGTAGTCCCCATTGCCACTTTCTCAGTTGGTCAGGTTGAGCTAAGTCATAAATGAGCTATGGCAGTGGTCGGCAAACTGCGGCTCGCAAGCCACATGTGGCTCTTTGGCCCCTTGAGTGTGGCCACGAAGTTTCAATGGCACTGTACATGCTCGCCCGCACATGGTATTTTGTGGAAGAGCCACACTCAAGGGGCCGCAGTTTGCCGACCACTGAGCTATGGGATCTCAGTGGCTGTTAATAAGATTTGTTTCTCACATCACTGTCCAAGGCAGTTGAGGTTGCTGCCCTTCATCTTGTGATGCTGCCATCTTCAACACATGGTCTCCGTGGTTGCCTTCATGGATGGTCATGCATTGGGTTTTATGAAATAAGTATGAGAGTGACATATTGCTTCCCTTTACATGTAGGTGGTCAAAATGTGATCACCTATACCTAACCCAACTATAAGAAACACTAGGAGTTTTACTCTTTTTTTTTTTTTGAAGAAAAAAAAAAGTTAGTGAATATTTATCCAATCATGCCATAATATGAATCTGAGTATACTATCACTTTGAACTGCGGATAGCTCTTTTTTTAAAAAACAAAACAAACAAACAAACAAAAACAAGTACCTCTGACCTTCTGATATAGATTTTGAAGCTCTATAATTCAGCTTTATGAACTGACCATGCATATTAGATCACCAAAGGATCTAATTGTGTTCAAAGGAATCGGAGTCTCAAACATCCTCTGTTAGTGCTAGGCATCATCAACACAGGACAACAAATGTATTTTAATGTGTATAGGAAGTTGTTTGAAATCATGGTGTTTGTTCCAGAAACAAAGAATCAATGTATATAAATGTGTCTGAGTGTAATTACTAACAAGTTATTATTTTTCTCTATCCCATCAAAACATTTACTTTTCTTATAGATTCCTACATAAAATGAAGACCTTTTTTGAGTCACTCTGGATATATTCCAATGATGGCCTAATAAAGTCAATTGAAATATTGTCCTATTATGTAGAGGTTTTATTGTTACTGGGGATGTTTCATTACAAATAAAAAATTATGGTTGGTAGGTTCATGATCTGGGTCACTGACATGGGGAGATGTTGCAATATAAAACTGCAAAATAATTGTCAATGAAACATATATGAAAATGCATCATCTTGTAAAAGCTGGCATGCTAATATCACTATTCAGGTGGGGTTGCAGAATTCTATCGACCTTAATCAGGCAAGTTGGAGATTAATTTTAATCTTTAAGCATTTGATTGTGTGGGTGCAGAATCTAATCAGTGAGTAAAAAGTTGTAAATATTACCCCAACTTTCTGAGTCTTGATTTTTTCATCTGTAAAAATAGGCGTAATGATAGGATGTCATTCATAAGGGAGCTTGAAGGACAAAGTAAAATCATCTATTCATAGTGCTTACTATATAGCACATAGTCAGTGTCCTGCTGCTGTGCTGAGAGTAATGATGAGTATTGATGGTAGCAACAAGCCAGGCAGACAAGCAGATGCTTTCCTTTGCTAGAGAAGCAGGATGATGTGCTTGTGTGTAGAATGGACGCCCTAACTTTGCTTCCCTCAGACGACTTGTCTTCTTTTGTTTTCCTCCATTCTTCTTCTGAATCTTTACTGTTTCTACCTTTTACAACATAAAACTCAATATATTTTTGTCCCAACCCCTTCTCTTTCTCTAACCCAGAGGTTCTCAACCTTGGCTGCACATTAGAATCACCTGGGAATCTTTTTAAAATCCTGATTTCTGGGCCTCATCCTCCGGAAATTCTGTTTCTTTGTTACTAATGTTGTGGCCCCACCCCATAACAAAGAAACAGAATTTCCAGAGGATGAGGCCCAGAAATCAGGATTTTACAAAGATTCCCAGATGATTCTAATGTGCAGCCAAGGTTGAGAACCACTGCTCTAACCAATACAGTGGAGCCTTGACTTACGAGTTTAATTCGTTCCGAGACTGAGCTCATTAAGGAGCTCATTAAGGAGCTCGTTAACTCAAATTACTCTATCAACTCAATGCAAAAAATTGGCCGAGAGACAGCTGGTATCTCAAAAAATTTGTTAGTCGGGACGCTCATAAGTCAAGGCCCCACTGTACTTCTCTCTTCTTGTTTATTTATATTTTATCTTTATTGTTGAAAGTATTATAGATGTCCTCTTTTTATCTCCACTGACCCCTTCTAGCCCCTCCCCGCCCAGCCCAGCTCAGGCCTTCACCACCCTATTGTCTGTGTCCATGGTTTATCTCTTCCCACCCACCCACCAACCCCTACCTTCCCTCTGAGATTCCACAGTCTGTTCCATGCTTCTATGTCTCTGGATCTATTTTGTTCATCAGTTAATTTTTTTCTTTAGATTCCACATATGAGTGAGATCATGTGATACTCATGTGATCATGAATTGTCCTTCTCTAACTGCCTTATTTCACTTAGCATAATACTCCCTTCATGCTGTCTTAAAGGGTAAGAGATCCATCTTTTTTTTCTGCTGTAGGCAATGGATCTCCTATCTCTTCTTCCTTCTATTCCTGCCCATTTTGTGGATAATTTTGGGGAGTGTTTAGTTAGAGCTTTATCTCCTGTTGACTCTGATCTAGAGCATTAGAGATAATAGGAGCCTTTATTATTCTAATTAATTGAGGAACCCAGAGTGATAACTAGGCAGCTCTAATATCTGTTTCTTCTAGTTCTCTCTCTCTCTCTTTCTTTCTTTCTCTCTCTCTCTCTCTCTCTCTCTCTCTCTCTCTCTCATTGTAGACCTTCACTTTTACATTGATTAGTCAATAGTTTTCATTATAAACATATTTTCTTTGTTTTCTAAACCCACCACCCAATGATCAAATATTTTATAAGTTAAAATTTGCCTAGAGGGTAATTATTCAATAATTAATACTATCTTTTTCCCCTCCTCTCTTCTTTCTGCTTCTTTTCATGCAGGGCCAACTTGCTTCCTAACTCCAGGGGTCAGTTTTCTCATGGAATTTTATGTAAATGGTAGCTCTTGTCATTATGCAACTAAGCAAGCCATCCTGCCTCCACCCAAACCAAGTTTTACTAAAACAATACTTTGCGGAATCATATTTAAGCTTACTGCCATAAAAATATAAATAAGCCAGAAATTGCTAATAGGCATATTGGAGAGATATTAATATAATTATGATTACTTTTTGCTTCTAAAATGACAATAAATCTACCTGATCTTATTTTTTCCAGCAAGTAAATAAAATTGGAGTTTTTGACAGTATTATGCTTCTTGACTTGTGGGTCTGGTTACTACTGTATCTTTACAGAATGACTCACATCTCATAAGCAGATTTACTGAAAGCTCATTAATATGGTTGGGGATCGTCTTCAGAATCCCCTTTCCCCACATGGCTCACCAGCAATGGCATATCAGAGAATTATAGCAGTATTTGTTATTTTAAGAGCTACAGTAGTGCCTTTGGACAAAGTTATTATTGAGATGACTATGAAAGTGACTCATGCTTCCCAACGTTTATGCTTGCTTAATATCAGTGGCAGTTTCAGATGGTTAGTGTTATTGTCTTTCCAAAGCATTTTGACATTTTTGCTTACAAGCTTGCTAAAATGGTATGCTGCCTACTCTTTTCAACTAAGGTCATCGTATCTGAACTAATAGAGGAAGCATTTCAGTAAGTGGTGGAAGATGGGCCCCAGCCTGCAAATTCTTGGTAGAAGTCATCCAACTGTGAAAAATTTATTGGTATGACAATTCTTGCTGTCTCACCACACTGTCATAGTCAGCTTTTACTTTTTTTTTTTTTTTTTGTAGTTAGGCCTTAGGCTAGAACTCAGAGAACATTTGCACCCTTTAAATGCATTCTGTTTTCCTTGTATCACAGATGATAATGAAGCAAAATGAAACAAAAATATAGAAAGGAAAAACAAAGAAAGGAAATGTAAATATCTAATATCTTTCTTTTAGGTATGCCTTTTTTTTTTTTTTTTTAGATTTAAAGCAATAGGTTTGTATCTGATTTGTGAATCTGTAGCATAGCTGAATTTTGCCTCCTTAGGTACTTGTGTTGGTGGTATTTAAAACATTAATGTAATAAGCAAATGTTACTTGAGCATCTATCATCTGGTCTTCTTTCTCTTAACAAGACTCACTACTATTTCTCCTGATGTGTCTGTGATGGTATTTCCTGGTGGCATGGCAGCAAAGTGGTGTAAGGTTGAAAGCCACTGACCCAAAGGGTGGCTATTGATGGAGACTTGAGAGATTTAACAACATAGGCCTGAACACAGTAATTGCCTGATAGGAATTATTTTTCTTTTTTATTATTACTTGAATGATTTGGGCAGTACTGTACAAGAACTGAATTTGAAATAATGAACATATTACCTGTTGATTCCTAGCCAAACTCTCTTTTCTCCCTCGTTGCCCTAGTTTAAGAGAGAAGAAACTAAGAACCTAAGAACAGAGGCAGCAGACACTATGGAAACAGAAAACAAGGCGAGGCTAAGAAGGCAGAGAGGTTAATGACAAAGGGAAGATGAATGAGGACAGCAGAAAGCAGGACAAGGAGATGAAGTAAGATAACAGGTGGGGGGTAACTGCTGATAATAATTCTCTCCTATGGAGAAGAAGTGAGCTAATATTTAATGAGCATCTATTTCCCTGTGCTACCGGCTTTTCAAACTTTTAAAAACCCATAACTCTTTTGAAGTAGGTATTATTGTTCCCATTAAATGTGGGAGAACTGATGCTCAGAGAGCGTGTGGGATCTGTTTCAAGGCCATCAGGGTGCATAACCAATATTTGCTAGGAGGTCTATTTTACTCTCAAGCCAATGTGCTTTCCACTACAATGGGGCCTTGACTTATGAGTTTAATTCATTCTGTGACGGAGCTCGTAACTCAAATTACTCGTATGTCAAATCAAAAAGTGAACAAGTGAGACACGTGATGCTGGGCTGATGTTGTGGCGTTCACTGTGACGTTCGCTGCGCCAACTAGCAATGGGGTATCTGAAGCTGGCTCGTAACCCGAATTTTAGCTCGCAACTCAAAGCAAAAAATTGGCCGAGACGGCTCGTATCTTGAAAAACTCGTTAGTCGGGACACTCGTAAGTCAAGGCCCCACTGTATATTCATGCCAAGACCTTAGAGAATTAAGAAATGAAAAGAAGGCTATAAGTAAACGGCCTGTTTATAAGATCTTTTCATAGTAGCCGAAATTATTTAAATAATGGATAAAACATAATTAGAAATAGAAGGACATTATTACCTTTTAATAAATCATATTCACTTCTAGTCTTCTACCATGAAGACCTTAGGATCTTCTGTTCCCAAGGTAACTCTTGAAGCATCCACACTTTTGAGGTGACCTGTCCCTGGCAGATGCTGTGCTGGGTTCTTGGGCTGTGCAGATACTGTCTTGTGGGATGACCTCAATACGGAATTCCTCATGCCCACTTTCCTCTCCTCCCCCAGCTAGTTACTTTGGACACACACTGCCTGGTTTGTTTGCTGCAGTACAATATAAACACCCCCGTTTCCTCTAGTGCCATGACTTGGGAAAGTTAGGAAACGCTGCTGTAAATATTAATACCATCAGACCTAACTTGCTATAGTAAGATAAATATAAAATGCAGCAGGCGGTTGGTCTTCCCCAAATCCGACAGAGAAACTGAGACGGGCTGATAGGATGAAGGCAGCCAGCTAGGTACTCCTGCTATCAGCACATTAAGGCAAATCTGCTCTTCATTCAAACATGACTGGTGAAGTGTCACCCTGAGCAACGTGGATGTGGAAACAATAGAAACCCCTTACAGTTCCCTCCATAAAGCATCTATTTGGGACTTCTTTCTTAACACTGAGATGGGGAGAAAACGTAAGGATAAGGGCATGTGGCTGGCTGGAACCCAATCACAACTATTATCTACTCCATTTTCTCTGAGTTCCCTCTTCAAAGTAACTCTCTTAAATGTAATTTTTCACCTAAATCAATTGTTTAAGTAAAGGTTTAACCTAATGTCACCATACATAGGTCCTCTGATGTACCACAAAAATGATCGCTTTTATAATATTTTCCCTGAAGGTGTTCTCTGAAGTTGTTCTCTGACCACGTGCTCTCAGATAGCCAAGTTGAGGCATCCCGTGGGGTAATAAGCAGAGTCCATTGGTACATGGTGTCTTCAGAGGTGGCAACTGTGTGTGTGTGTGGCTGCAGGGCTGCCCGGTGCCCTACCTGTTACCTGGTGACTGCTGGTTGTTATTCAAGTCTCACAGAACCAGACTGTAAAGGTACCTCATTCCAGTGAAATGACATAACCCTGACTGTGCAAATCCTCCTTCAAGAAGAGATTTGTTCCTCTCTTTTCACAACCCATTGTTTGTCTTGGAGGAAATTTGGGTCAGGGTTGTTATGATCTTCTGACACAACACATGCAGTGAAATTAGACTTAGAAACAAGCCAAAAAATGAGTAAGTTTCAAGGTGTCCCATGTTCATACATTCTCATGTGATGGCCGGCAGTGAGTCAGGTCTGATTGGTAACACTAATTCTTGTATTTTTGTGCTCAAGCGAAACTGTTGCACACCTAAGAAATTGTTATATACTTCAGGGTATAGATGATGAACTTGTTGTAGTACTGGAGTAATAAAATAAAAAAAATACACAAAACCCTGAAAAAACCTAAAGAAACCCAATCAACATGCATAGATTGTTGTTATAGCCACATTTCTTGGGAGGATCAGTTTGCAAATATTGACAGTTTCAGAATTCTTAGTCACAGAAGACTCTCCAGTGTTCACCTTTTAATTCTCAAGTGACAGATTTAACCACCTACTAGGCTAAAATATAACACAGTTCACTGCTCTGTTATTTTCTTTTATTAAATCCAGGAGGTTGATATCCCTCCTTAAAAGTGCATACATTTTACCATTGAAGAAGCAGTTTTATGAAGGCTGGAAAGGAACAAGCTATTGCTTCAGGTTCAGTTTGTCTAAAAAAAAGTCTCCAAGGTGTGCAAAGTAGCTCAGCCTGGAGACACCCCTCCCAAGCCTAAACGTTTCAAAATCTTGACTTTTGCAGGAATACATTCTGAATCACGTTACACAGAATTACGGGCTTATTTCTAACAAGCGGGTTCTTTTTCACTGGGATTTGATTTTTGGCCTTGGTCCCCTGTGTGTACATTTCTGACGTGGGGTGCTTGGGCTGTTTGTTTAAATTGGTTTGTACTTAAAGGAATCTGATGGAGAATGTGAGAGCATTTCTGGAATTCTTTGGAATACTTTGGCTATTTGCCACTTCCCTGCTTCCAGCTCGATTGTTTTGAAGACAGGTGCTGACTTTCCTCAAGTTAATTGTCAGAGTAACAAAGAGATGTGCAATTCACATTTATCATTAGAGTTAGAAAAATCTGGTTAGGGGAGCCTCACTTAATGATAACAGAAAATATTTGCTCAGCCCTACTGTATGCCACACATAATTGGCCTAATCCTAATGACAGATTTTTGATGTAGGTGCTAATATGATCACTTTGCAGATGAGAAAACTGAGGCTTTGAGAGATCACACAGGTGTCCCAGGTGACAGAGCTAATAAGCATTGGAGGATTCAGCGCCCAGGGCTTGGAATTTTCCAGGTTTATAAACGTTTGGTGCGGTAAAGGATGCCACGTGTGTGCTTACCATTTTTTGATTCCTCTGCAAAGCTGGTGATGCTTCTCTTTTGGCAGTGGCTTGTTTTTGTTTGTCTCTCTGATCCACAACACAGTGTATCTGGGTATGTTCTCCAGGTGGTTTGGATGCTCTGCTCACATACATTAACCTGCAATTTCCCCCATGGGGACGCCATCTCCCCTCTCTGTCAGGCTTCCTTCCTCGTTCTTTCATGCCCAGTTCAGCTCTTACCTTTACTGTGACACTTTGCTTGAATTCCCAGGGTGGAATCAGTCTCTCCCCATCCTGTGCTCTTAACTCTGTAGAGTAGTTATCAAGTTACGGCATAGTTATTAGCATTCATGTCTTTCTCCCCTCATTATGTTTGAATCTGCTTAAGGCAGAGGTATTATCTATTTATCTTATATTCTCAGCATGTAGCACAGTTGTGAGTGTACTGAGAGCCAGAGAAGTGGTAGGGGGCCCAGGAAGATGGGAGAAATGAGAAGAATTCTGTCATTTAATGAGAAATTAATAACAATACCTCATTTTTATTACCCAGAGAAGCACTTGTGTTAATAGTCTGTATTCCTATGACAGAAGAGCTAGTGTGTAATTAATAGGATGTAGATTTGGGTGTATCTGGATCTTATACAATTTTGGGACACGCTCCTTAAAAAAGAATACAAAATTACAAATACAAAACATTATAAAAAGTAAATATTTATTACAAATAAGAAATAAGAAGCTATAAATTAATAAAATCTGAGAAATACCACACATATAAATCCAGAAAAATAGCAAACTTTAAAAAATTAATACCCTGCCCTGCACACTTTCATATTACTGTTTTCCCCTATAATTTTTGGTTACATCCTTTTTAAATCAACTCTGAATCAGACAGTAGCTTTGTAATATTTTTCATAGAGAGAATGCAAAGGTAATTCAGTCTTTTCTCTAGTTCTGTGGTCAGCAAATTGCAGCTCACGAGCCACATGCGGCTCTTTGGCCCCTTGAGTGTGGCTCTTCCTAAGCCTTAGGAGTACCCTAATTAAGTTAATAACAATGTACCTACCTATATAGTTTAAGTTTAAAAAATTTGGCTCTCAAAAGAAATTTCAATCGTTGTACTGTTGATATTTGGCTCTGTTGAGTAATGAGTTTGCCAACCACTGCTCTAGTTGATTGAAATTTATTTTTTATTATTGATAATGTAGAAAATTGTGCTTCCACTTTATAACTTGTCCCTGGTAATATTGTAAATTTTTAGGATTACTGTCAAATGTGGGAAGACCTCTATCCATTTTCTTTCATATATGAGCTGTATCACTTGGAAGAATTTTCCAAACTCATTCTGTACCTTCATGTTACAATGCTGCATGAGTTGGTAAAACAGGTACTTAAAATATATTTCTTTTATAACTTAAAAAATACCCAGATCATTGGGCACATTGATTCATATCACCTGCCTTTCAGTAAGAGTCTTCTTATTAGGTTACTTAAAAATGTCAAATGCAGTCAGGCAGGGCAGGAGAATGAGGGAGGTGACATGTCCATGGTATTTCCCAACAAGGAGGTCTCTGTGAACTTACAAGCATCCATCTCATTGTAGCATTGGAGAGAGAGAGCTCCTCCAAGGTGAGGAGGAACGAGGCATTGATATAAAAATGGAGACGTGAGTATAGACTATGCATTTGAGACTTTTGTAAAGTACAGAAGGTAAGATGGTAGAGTTAAATAACAAACTGGGAGGGGAGGATAGGAGCTGTTTGCATTTTTAAGAGAGAATTGCTTGACGTCAGATCTGTAAACCTGTCTAACCAACTCTGTACTGTCTCTGATGTAACTGCCAAGGCATGGTTTGTGGGAAAGTGTAAACCTGACATCAATCACCCATGTGTAGAAACGCTCCCTCTAATTACCCACTGTGCATCATGTTTAGATAAGTCAGTGTTTTAAGTTATTCAACTTGTACCATCTTTCCAGGGGAATATTAACGAAACCGTCTGTTAATGGATCACTTCATTTTTATGAGGTACTTTCACATCCATCATCTCATTGGAGCATCACAATTATGAAATTATTTACAAGCAAATAAGTCATTTACACCTTATAAGAAAGAGGTGAGATCGATCTTAAAGATCCTAAAGATGCCCAGGTGAAAATTCAGAAGAGAAAACAGTTGTCAATTCTGGGAAGTGAAAGAAGGAAATGACATTGAAGGTGCCTTTCCCCACTTGGCAGTGTGGAGCTAAGGGACAGATGTGGTTGTATATGGGGAATTTTAAAGTAGTTTTCTTTGCAGGATGCAATATATTTTCCTTCCTTCTTTTGTGTTTCCTGCAAAATATTCAGAAAAACAAGATTTATTGTTCCAATATGTTTATATCAAAGGATTCTAGGGGAATAATGACTGTATTTTAGTGAGAATTGCTTGGGTAGTGAATAAAAATTCAGATTCAAATTCAGTAGAGGCAGGTGGGAAGGGGAGCTCAAGGTATGCTGAGCTCTGCATCCAGGTGGGTGTGGGTGGAGGGGGAGGTTGAGAACAGAGCTGAGATCTGGATTTCACCCATTTTAGTAACCTGAGGCTCACAGAAATTAAACACCCATTGGTGTTGTAGAGCTGCTAATAGGAGGTGGGTGTGGGGCCTCAGTCCTACCCTGTCTCTCTAACTGTGCCCCAAGGAATGCCATACCAATGTGGCCAGGAGCATAGATTTTTAGAGCAAGGCTCTCTGGGTCTGAATCTGAGCTCTTCCACTTATTAGTTGTATTATCTTGGGAAATACTTAAATCTCTGCATGCCTCAGTTTCCCCATTGGCAAATGAGGATAATTTGTCATAGGATGAGCTGAGTTGCTATTGGGAAAGCCAGTAGAAAACAGCAGGCAACTATTTGTAAAATAGTTAAGAAATGCCTTTCTGATGGTCCAGGAGGCAGGTGATAAAACTTTATTAGCTTCCCCAAGTGTAAATTGCATTTCATTGTCCCTTCCCAGCTGCATGGTCGCCCGCTTGCACACATGTCCAGTGTCTGACTTGTTTGAAGCTTCCCTTTCTGTTTTGTGGCCTCATGGGAGGGTAGAGTGACCCAGTTAGAGTCAGGAAGTAGCTCCATTCAGTACGAAGCAAGCAAACTGCGGAAGAGGTGTTCTATCTCATTTTGTTGCCTTGCCCTTACTTATTTTAGTTTTTAACTCTTCCAGTAGGAAGTGATTGAAAATATTACCCAGGCACAGGAAAAGATTTCTTCCATGTCTCCTCTGCTGCACCCCACCCCACCCACCACCTTGGGCATTCTAATATTTCTAATGTTCAACTCTAACTGGCCAAGACATTTGTAGCAGATTTTGCAAATCTGTAATGATTCCCTTTCCTCACTCTTTTCCCCCCACAATTTTTTTTTTCAGAGGAAAAGTATTCTTAATTGCTGAATGTGACCAGCTCTCGTTTTATTTAATTTGTTAAGGCAAAACAGATATTTATTTATTATTATTTTAAAATATTTTAAAATAGATTTGAGAGAAAGAGGAAGGGAGAGGGGGAGAGAGGAAAGGAAGGAGGGAGGAAGACAGGGAGGGAGGGAGAGAAAGAGAGACAGAGAGATAAATGGATCTACTGCCTCCTTCATCCCCCTACTTGAATTGAGCCAGCAACCCGGACATGTGCCTTGAACTGGAGACCTTTTGGTGCATGGGACATGGTACGATGCTCAACCAACTGAGCCACACTGGCCAGGACAAAAACAGATATGCATTTAAAAATCAAAACTTTTTTCTCTGGTAGTGTCTAGCATTCTAAATTGCCTTATTATTTTTTGAATGATGTTTTCTTTGATGGTTGTTACACTACAATATGCTGGGGGTTGTCAGCAGCTGTTAGCCAGCTGGTGGGACAGGAAGTCCTCCCAGCAGCTGGGTGTTGTCTCTTGTCCTTCTCTGTGTCACAAAGGTAGCAGTCATGAGAGGATCTTCATGGACTCCTGTTGGACACCATGACCACCCAGGCAAGCCACTGGCTCACACAGCTGTAAAAGGCAGTGGAGCAGGCTTGCTTATATCCGCTGCCAGGAGTGCAAATAAGTGCGTTGGTTCTATACATATGCATGGCCTAATAGCCCATATTACAAAGTAGATGTTAAGAAGCTTTAAAATATGCAGTCTTTATTAGGAAATTCCACTTCTAGTCATCTTTTATATATAAGGAACTACTTTGACAAATGTGCCAAGGTGCACAAACAAGGATGTTTATAAAAACAAGTTGTAACAGCAAGAAATTGTAAACATCCCAACTACCCATGAACAGTGAATGACTAGTAACGTATGGTGCATTGACATACTGGAATGTCAGGCAACTATTTAAACCAGTGATATGGAATATAATTAATTTATGTAATATTCATATTAGAAAGTAGTAATTATATTTTGCTATGAAATTAGATTATAGTTTAATATGTTAAAAAAGTTTGTTTATATTTACCTATGTATGAATTTTTATTTGTTTAGAAAAAAATCAGAAAATATAAGTAACAAAGTATTAATAATGGTCATCTCACTTATGTAATTATGGATGATTTTAACTCTTTAATTTTAACTTACCTATTTTTCTGAATAATAGTGTAATGAAAATGACCATGTGAAATGCTTCGCGAGTGATTTAAACTGTTCTTCCATGTAGCCTGATTTAGAAATGTTTATTCCTATGAATATATGTTAAAAATATTTAATTATGTCAAAAGGAGGGGAGAGGCAAGGTGACTTTTGCAATGTCATGTTAGTTCACAAAGCTAAAACTGCACTTGGTCTTATTTTGTCACCTTTTATAGAAATAAAGCTCCATAAAATTAGGTCTCTGTCAGGTTAGCTATGTCTGTTATCACATTCTCAAATGTCAAATCTGTGCCACAAATCCAGAAGGATCTACTGTTTTCTATGTGCTCACAGTGCGCATACAGAAGCCAAAATATGAAAAATAAAATAAACCCAAACCAAGTATATGTACTAGATTTATATTTAACTTGGAAGAGACTCTACAGAAACATAATTAATGCCCGAGATTCCATGGCATTGAATTTGCTTCCCATTTAAATTTTTGTACATTCTTATCTGCAACTTTGTGGCCACATTAGATAACCTATTGAATTCCAAAGGTCTTTATTAAGTGCTTTATTGGGTGGGGTTTTAATGTTGTTTCTATGGTAAGGAAGAAAATATATCCTCATGGTAAGTTAGACAACCAGGTTTTAAAGTTGCTTCTCCTGCAATTGACTGCAGTATGATCTGGCATGATGATGATGGTGGTGATGATGATGATGATGATGATGATAGCAGTTGTCATGTAGTAGTAGTAGATAATAATAGTGAACACTAGGCAGTTGTAATAATAATAATAATAACAACAATAATAATCTAATAGCTATTCCATCTTTAGATCCCTTACTATAAGCAAAGAAATCTGAAACTTTACATGCATTGTCTTATTTAATCCTGAAATCTCCCTGGTAAGTAGATATTATTTTCCTCATTTTATAGATAAGGGAATTGAGGTTTAGAGAGATTTAATAATCTGCACAAATGACAATAGATGGCAGAGATAGGAATCAAACCCAGGTTTTTTTTCCCCTCTAAATTCTGTGTTCTTTTTGATATATATACTATCTTTCCAAATATCTTATAATCTTTGGTTGGGTATTAGTAAAATGAGAAGGTTAAGCTAATTAAATAGTATCTTTTCCTGTAACATTAACATTCTTATAGTCTGTATGCATTATAATAGAGAATTGAGGTAAGTAAATGAATAAAGCCAACTTGCCTGGGTTTATATTTTGGCTTTACAACTTGCTGTTCTTGTGATCTTGCCTAGTTACTTAATCTCTTTGTGCTTCAGTTTCCTCCTTGGCAAAATGAAGCCTGCAAGAGATCAGAAGGTGGCTGAAAGAGATCACATATGTACCGTGTCGGGCACAGAGGAAGTGTTCTATAAATGTTAACGGTCTAGAGCAGCCGTGGGCAAACTACGGCCCATGGGCCGGATCCAGCCCATTTGAAATGAATAAAACTAAAAAAAAAAAAGACCGTACCCTTTTATGTAATGATGTTTAATTTGAATTTATATTAATTCACACAAATACTCCATCCATGCTTTTGTTCCGGCCCTCTGGTCCAGTTTAAGAACCCATTGTGGCCCTCGAGTCAAAAAGTTTGCCCACCCCTTGTCTAGAGGGAGGTCAAGTTGAGAGCAGAATTCTAGAGCATCATCCCAAATCTGACAAGGGGACCCTCTCCTTCTTAACAGCCCTGAGGGTTAACCTGCACATGAGTTCCTGCAGTGTCTGGGGTAGTTGCTTACCACCGCAAATGCCTTAGCACTTCCACTGATGTGGGATATTTAGCTGAAAAAAATAGCCGTAACCGGTTTGGCTCAGTGGATAGAGCGTCGGCCTGTGGACTGAAGGGTCCCAGGTTCGATTCTGGTCAGGGGCATGTACCTGGGTTGCGGGCACTTCCCCAGTGGGGGATGTGCAGGAGGCAGCTGATTGATGTTTCTCATCGATGTTTCTAACTCTCTATCTCTCTCCCTTCCTCTCTGTAAAAAAATCAATAAAATATATTAAAAAAAATATTCATATTCCTCAATTTTTTAAATAAGCATTTCTCCTGCAGTGGCCTTGATAACTTTGACTCCAAGTTATGTCAGAATATGTGCATGCAGGGATATAGATATACATGTATGTACATATAGAGAGACTATATGATCAGCTAACCCCCTGTACCGTAACAAGTCATACATTGTTGGATAGAGTTGAAGCTCCTTTAATTGTCTGTTATATGGCAATTCAGGGCCAGGATTTACTCTCAGAAAAATTGCCTAAAACATATGTCTTTGTTTCCTTATTGGTAAAATCCAGCTAATAATCATATTCACCTACTAGGGTCACTGTGACAGTAATTTGAGATAATCTGTGTAAAGCACTTCAATCTGTGGCTGGCATATTAAGTCCTCAAAAATGCCTGACAATATTATTAATAATAATCATTTTTTTCTTTCATTAATAGGTAGCTAGCACAAAAGCTGGGGCCCATGTGAACTAGTCTCTGAACAAAGTTGCATTCAAAGAAGTAGAGTAAAATGGACCAGAGTAATTAAAAGGAAGTCCATTTATATGTTTTCTCAAAATAATTAAATAAAATCTAATTTCCTTTCCTTTTTAGTATAGTTATTTTATATCCCGAATCTTACATTCAGCAAAAATCCAAACGATTTCAAGTTCGGGGGTGACCAGCTCATCCCAGTTTGTCAGGGACCTTTCCACTTGGAGCTCTGAAAGTCCCATGACCCAGGAACCTCTCAGTCCTGGGAACAGTGGGAAGTCGGTCACCCAGCTTTTAACTCTCTTGCCTGACTCCCTGAAGTCCCAGCGTGTGGCTTGTCTGTTTCTTTGTAGCCTTGTCTCTCCCATCCTGGAGGAATGTGGAAAAACTCATTCGTTCACACATCTCTTTCCTGCTATACATCCCCTAGGATTTTTGAGGATATTGAGTCAGAGAATTATAGAACTTTGTACCTGAAACTTCCCTTAGAAAACATCTTACCATATTTTGAGAATGGCTAAACAAGGCCCAGATAGCTATAATTGGATGAAGAGAGAAAAAAATCTCCCTTACATTAGAGTTATGGAGTCCCTGGGGGCACAAAACCAGGTGGAAAGAAAAGTTGGTTCGGATTATGGTGTCTGAAGCGTCTGTGATAGGCACTAGGTGGTAGTCTTGATGGGGGGCAGGGGCACAGACAGCTGGCATCAGTGATTCTAAAAGGTGAGTGAAAGATAGAGAAGGAAAGTGCAGGGCAGTGATTCTCATTTTCAGGCAGGGCAGGTAGGATAGTCACTGGGGGCCAGATGTCAGCTACAGAGCTTTGCAGGGACAGACTTCCAGGCAGAGAGCTTTGGAACCGACCTTTGGAAGGGGACCGGAGTTTAGACAGGTTGCAGGTAGGGAGTCCTGAAGGAATAAGACAAAATCCCAATTATTTGAATTGGGACACAAGATGGAGACTCTATCTCAATGAAAAGGCAACAGCTTCTCCTCAGACTCCCCTCAGACTCGGGGCACTAAGTTAGGGTGAGAATATCTACAAGGGTGGCGGTGCTGTGTCCCAGAACCTTAGGCTTTGACCCAGAATCTTAATTCCTGCCTGACATTAGGATCGGTGCCAAAATGGTAGTTACTGTTTATGGTGAATAGGAATCATCTTGCGTAGTTACAAACATCAAGGTTCGGTGGCTCCATTCCTGAAGATTCTCAGCCAGTAGACTTGTGGTCCCAGGAATATGCAGTGTTTACATGCCCCAGCCCATTAAACAGGTTGGCCCATTTGAGGTCAATGCACTAAAGGAGCCAGGGGTGTTGACTGCAGACAGCTCCTCACATTTGTCCATCAGAACCTGAGGCCCGGAGCCAGGACCAGCCCCCACATCCTGGTTTTGATTCGGCTGCTCTTTGTGTACAGAGTTCCATGTCACACTTGCACAATATCTTTTGTTTTCTACGTGTTGTGTTAAATGTCTGCTAAGCCAATATGCCTCTGTGTGGGGGCACTTTGTCTCTGTGAATCTTGGAATTTTTATTTTGTTCCTAATAAGGAAGTTTCTCATAACTCGAAGTTTGGGACACCATAAATTAAATGAACATTATTTTTCAACAACTTTTTCTTTATAACTGGCTGGAAATCTCCCAATCATTCTGACAGCCTAAACTCAAGCCAGATCACCCCTGGACTCTCCATAAGCTTGGTTTGCTGATGGAGGGTTGCTGATCCAACTGAACCAAAGTCAGGAAAACTTGGCAAATACATGCAGTGCTCTTTTCTTTTAATAATCCAAAATGTGGATTCTGAATGCACAGGCCCTCTGTGTAAAACATGGGGATCAAGGAATAAAGTAAGAAGCCAGGCACAGTTTTAATGAATGGCATTATGAAATCTAGCGTGTTGTGCAGATTAACATTAAGAGCAGCTCCAGCCCTAACCGGTTTGGCTCAGTGGATAGAGCGTCGGCCTGCGGACTCGAGGGTCCCAGGTTCGATTCTGGTCAAGGGCATGTACCTTGGTTGCGGGCAAATCCCCAGTGGGGGGCGTGCAGGAGGCAGCTGATCAAAGCTTCTCTCTCATCGATGTTTCTAATTCTCTATCCCTCTCCCTTCCTCGCTGTAAAAAAAAAAATCAACAAAATATATATATTTAAAAAAAAGAAAAAGAAAAAAAAAAGAGCAGCTCCAGTTTCTGAAAACTAAGTCTAACACACTTGTTCTTAATTTGGTTATAGAATGGAGCAATGACGAGGAGGTTTGAAAGCTATGGAGAAATGCAGGGATAGTGATGAAGATGTCAGATACACATCCTAAATAATTTAATGTTTAATAATAAAAAAGCAACATGATTATATTGAGTGGGAAATTAGATAATTAGCTTGTATCTTGTGATGGAAACAGAAGGACAGTTTCTGAGACCTCTCAGCCTTTCTAGAATGCAAAGAATTTTGGAGCAATACAGTAAAGATTCCTTAAGCTAAGTATTTCGAGTGAGAGTAAATATCATTTGAGATGTGCAGCTTTGAAAAGAGCCCATTGATTCTAAAATTGTTATACAGTTTTCACGTAGGTTGAAAATAAGATAAGCATTTCTGTTAAAACCTATTTTATTATTAATAATTTCTAAAACCTACATCTATGAATTTGCCAAGCATGTAAGAGGAATAAAGTGTAAACCATTACTGTGCCAAGGACACTTTTTCCACTTTTCTGTTATTCTCTTTTTCACTCAGTAGGTAATTTTCAAAGAAGATAAGCATTGCTTTTCAAATAGGCTGCTGAGTCAATTGGGACTGAGGCCCTGGGAAAGACATAGTGAGGAGCTTGGTTCCCTTTAATGATAAAGCAAGACACAAACAGCACCATCTCTTAAAGACACAGTGAGACACACACAAAAAAACATTTCTATCCTAGGAAATCAAAGGGCCCCTTATGGATCAAAATGATCTCAAGCTCTTTTCTGGAAGGGTACAATTATGTATAAAATCCTATCTAATAAAAGAGAAAAATGGTAATTGGCGTACGACGATACCCTTTTCATTGGCTAATCAGGGCTATATGCAAATTAACTGCCAACTATGATTGGCAGTTAACTGCCAACTAAGATTGGCAGTTAACTGCCAACAAGATGGAGGTTAATTTGCATATGTAGGCACAATGCAGGGAGGCTAAAGGGAAAGCAGGAAGAAGCCCCCTGCCACTGACAGTGATCGGAAACCCAGGGGGGAGCTAAGAGCTGGGGGGCAGGGCAAAGGCGGCCCTGGGGCCGCCTTTTCCCTTCCCCCCCAGCCATGATCAGAGAATCAGGCGCCTTTGCCGCCCTGGCCAGTGATAGCAGGAAGTAGGGGTGGAGCCAGCGATGGGAGCTGGACACGGTCGAAGCTGGCAGTCCCGGGAGCTAGGGGTCCCTTGCCTGGGCCTAAAGCGAAGCCCACGATCGCGGGGCCGCTGCAGCTGCGGGTCCCCGCTGCCCGGGCCGGACACCTAGGCCAGAGGCGTTAGGCCTGGGCAGGGGCGGAGCCTGCAACCACGGGGAGCTGGGGGTCCCCTGCCCAGGCCTGACACCTCTGCCGGAGGCCTCAGGCCTGGTCAAGGGGCCGATCCAGTGATTGGTGATCGGAGGGTGATGAGGGTCAACTCCTCTGGCCAAGGCATCAGGCCTGGGTGGGGGGCGGAGCCGGGGATTGGGGGGATATGATGGTCCCCTTCCCAGGCCTGAAGCCTGGGTCAGAGGCGTCAGGCTTGGGGGTGGGGGGTGGAGCAAGCGATCAGAGGGAGATGGGGGTCCCTGCCCAGGCATGATTCCTGGGCCAGAGGCCTCAGGCCTGGGCGGGGGCCAGAGCCAGTGATCAGGGGGAGATGGGGGTCCCCTGTCCAAGCCTGACACCTCTGGTGGAGGCGTCAGGCCTGGGCAAGGGGCCGATCAGGCGATCGGAGGGTGATGGGGGTCTACGCCTCTGGCCGAGGCATCAGGCCTGGGCAAGGGGCCGATCCTGCGATTGGAGGGTGATGGAGGTCAATGCCTGAGGGCTCCCAGTATGTGAGAGGGGGCAGGCTGGGCTGAGGGACACTCCCCTCCCCACACACATCCAGTGCACGAATTTCGTGCACCGGGCCCCTAGTACATAAATAAACATGAGCCACGCCCAGTGCAGCTATTACCTTTACTGTGACACTTTGCTTGCCTTCCCAGGTGGAATCAGCCTCTCTCCACCCTGTGCTCTTAACTCTGCAGAGCAGTTACCGAGTTAGAGGGGGCTAGAAGTAGTCGCTGTGGAGAGAACCATCAGGAAATGGTGTTTTTACATTCTACTCTGTAACTTGCACCATGCTGTTCAACTGGAAAACACTTTTCTTGAGTGTGTCCTGGTTACATGTACACCTTGGTGATTACATTTGTAGGTTTTCAAGTGAGATTATCTCTCATTCCCTGCTCTCATGGCTTTCTCTTGCTTTTATAGGAATTTCTCCTAAAGTTTCATTTTCTAGGAACTCCCTTTCTCACTGACATTTCCAGCACATGATGGACAAGAATAAGTAAAGGGGCTAAATTTAGTCGGCTTTGATTCTCATATTTAAAACAAGTGGACTGGGGACTAAGTCCAAAGCTTCTCTTCTCATAATCGAGTATACTCAAGGCAAATTTGTTATATTTCTCCTTTACTGAGCACCAAAATCCATTTACCAAATGCTTTTCACACATGTTTTCCATTAGTCTAGAACTCTGGTGAATATTTGGAAGATACCATGGCTTTTGATGGTCCCTAAAGAAAGCTATTGAATTTTCTCTAGTTCACTTTGTATCCATTTTATTGTGTGAAAAACTGTTTTATTCTACTTTATGTTGTGCTTTATAAATGTCAAGGGTTTAAATGTCTATGAACAACTTTGAATTTCTGTCTCATGAATTAGGATTCCCATGGGCATCTTATTTTCTTTTGCAGTTTTGCAGTTGCATGATTATAGGGCATTGTAATGTTTAGTTATTCTCCAGGGATGAGCTCTCCAGAGAACTCAGAGAGGTTCTTTGTTTTTGTGTTAAAAGAATTCCTCCTTGGCTCATAGTCATACCCCAGATCCCTCCCAGTATTCTTCAGTTCAAATAGCCTGGAGAATAAGTTGTCCAAAATGGCACTAATTAATGTATGTAAAACAACAGGCGAGTCACTATTTCCTTATTACAGATAGACTGCAAGATTAATTTCTTTGGTTCCCTCAAAGCAGCATTTTATTTAGATTGGAGTCATTATGACATTTTCTTTTATGTACTTAATGACCTAGATTTTTTGTTTGACTCTACAATCTGAAGTCTATTTAGATCTGCTAATGGTATAAGCCTCCTGTGCTGACAGAACAGCCCATGTGCTAACTTTCAGCTTCCCCCCCCAACCCCCCAACCCCACCCCCCCTCCCACTCCCCGATATGAAGTCTGCTGATAAAAGTTGCTCAGCACTGTCAGGCTTATCAACGGGCTTCAGTGAGGAGTGTGGCATTTCAGTGACACCAAGCCAGGGACCAAGCTGTTCAGACATACCATTCATCACCTCCCTTCATAGGCCCTGAACAGGCATTCCTGCTTTTAATCAGGACATATATGGTCTTGGGAACAAATTCAAAGGTACCTGCTGCACCAAAGTAGGGCAGTCATTAAATGGAGTAGTTATTGGATTGGTCATGTACTAACTGCTTTCATCGAGGTATATTGCTCAAGAGAAATTGATGAATAGTGACTAAGATAGTTATGTATGGGCAAGGCCTTTACAAACCCTTAGGTTTGGGGTTTCAAAGGAACCATTAGTTAAAAGGAATGGCAGCCCAGCTGTAAAAAATTTGAAAATAGACTCTGCAAGTGTCAGCCTTAATATGAAAAACAAACAAACAAAACACACAAAAACCCCCACAAACACCCCAAGCCCCCAAATATCTAAACTATGGCATTCTCTACAAAATATCAGACCACTAAACTAGAGGGTTGGCCTCCATCAAAGTCTGACTTGGGGTGATCAGACCTCATGGCGCTCCTAAACCTGCTGGGTGAGGGAGGCTGCAGGGCTGACTTCCCTGATTAGCACAGGTGTGTTTGTGGCCTTATTCCTACTATTGGTTGTTATGGCTCTCTGAAAAAGAAGGTCCCTCAAACATCCAACATTAGGCCAATATTTTACATAGACTCACCAGCTTTTCTTTTCTTTTCTTTTCTTTTTAAGCTAAATTCTCAGTACACAAGAATGTATCTGTTCTCATAAAATATTCAGCAATTTTCTAATTAGTAAAATGTAGATTTTAAATAAGCCATGGTTTTTCAGAGGACCCAACTAGATCTAGAGTTACAGTAATAAATTACCACACTGCAAAAAAACCCCATAAATACCCCAATATTTCACCTCTGTACCCCAAGTCACTATTATCTTTCATAGAGTGAGGTGTATTATGCTCCTTTATGTGCTCAGGGATATAAATTTCTTTTCATTAATTATGTGGACATTACAAACATGTATTTGTCTTGAGTTCTAAATTGGCTCATAAATAAAGTGCAGTAGACGGTGAAGGACTGCCTATGGACAGTTGATGGAAGTGGTTAAATCTTTTTCTGTAAGAGTAGAATTTTCTCTCTTTGAATAGGATCAGATCATTTCTTGGCTGTGTTAACTGAAGTTATTTTGAGTGTGTTCATTTTGTTCTACATAGATTTTCTCATGCTACTTATTTCTTTCTCACTTAAAATCTTACGCATCATTCCAGGCCTTGCTTAAATCCTACCCTTTACAGAAAGGCTTTCCAGGCATGAATGACCCTCAGTTCTAGTGTATGGTGCCAGGTAACGAGTAAGTGTTCATTAAATGCTTGTTGGTAAATATTTCTAGAATGAATGAATAAACACACCTTAAATGAGCACAAAATTCTCTTCACTAATTTTGACCATCTCTTCCTGAACTCTAATTTAGGTGTTCTGGGAATAAACACAGGGAGTCTAAAATACAATCCTAATTTTATAAGCAAAAGCCTAGTCTGTTGTATTATTTTGAGGTAAGCTGGGTGAACAGGAGGAAGATATAGAACATAGAATGTTGACCTGTAGAGCCAGAGGTTACCAGTCGGTATGTGGGGATGGGGCAGAAGCTCTCCCAGCTTTTGGGCACAGGTACTCAGGTTTTTAATTTTCTAATTTTCTCACCAAAATTGTCTGTGGAGCTGGAACTTTGAAGCTCATTCTCTATCTAGATCTGGAGTGGAGACTTCCAACCCTCAGGCCATATAAGTTCCACGAAATCATTTGGTCTGGCTCTGCCAATGGCATTAGGGGTGAGTTAATTAAATGACCAAATATAGTAGGCTAATTTTTAAGTTGATAATTTTGTATGGTCCTCTAATGATGTTATAAATATCCAAATGGCCGTTGGCAAAAAAAAAGGTTCCCCACCCCTGATCTAGATATATGTATTCTTTGTGGTTTTTCATGGCCATTTTCTTAGGCTTTTGGATAAAGATTTGAAAACATCATTGAAAACATCAAAGAATATTTGCTTTCTCCAGATTCTTTAGGGTGTTACACAATACAGTAACAATAACCAATATTTTCAAATGCTTAGTGTGTTCTTAGGGACTTGATATAGAGTATCACGTTTGCTCTTCTCACTGACTCCGTGAGAAGTTCACCATTATTGCCCTTATTTAACAAAGGTGCTTGAAGTAGGTGAGTTGTCCAAGGATATAGTGTACATGGTGGGCCCATGAACTTGAACACCAGTTTCCCTCATTCCAAGCTCTTAACCATAACTCCCTGTTGCTTCTTGAATGACATTATCACACTTCCAGCAAAGGGTTTGAAAACATTAGAACCTAAACTTAACAATCACTGAGCAGTGCATTGCAGAATGAGTAGAAACTTTTCTTCCTATTTTCAAGGAGCAACACCTGAAACATTTGTTCATGGATGAGTGTGCCATGCAAACTGATAGTGTACTTTGGAATTAGGATTTGAGTCAATTTGTATCTGTTTTTTTGTTGTTGTTGTTCACATCTCAGCATTCACATCTCACATTTTATCATAAAAGTATATTGAATTTTATCAAATGCTTTTCTGCATCTATTGAGATAGTCACATGATTTTTATCCTTCATCTGTCAATGTGGTATATCACATTTATTGGTTTACATATGTTAAACCACCCATACCATCCCAGGGGTAAGTCTCACTTGGTCATGCCATAGGATCATTTTTAATGTGCTGCTGAATTCAGTTTGCTAGTATTGTCGAGAATTTTTACACCTGCGTTCATCAGGGATATTGGCCTGCTCTTCTTTCTAAGCTCAGAGTCTTTATCACTGTTTTGTGAGTTATCTGCACCACAAATCTGCTCTGAACAAACTCAGCTGCCTGCTTTAGTGACCACGTGGGAATGTCTGTGGCTGCATTTTCTGCCTGTCTCTGACCGTAGTGTTGTGGCTGCATTTCTGGATTTATTATTCTCTGCCATAACGTTGTAAAGAGGCATTTTCGACTCTCTTTAACTTGCATGTGTTAAACATGGACAGTGTGTGGGGAGGGATGAAGAAGAGCAGCTCTGGCCCTGTCTGGTTTTGCTCAGTGGGTAGAGCATTGGCCTGTAGACCGAAGGGTCCCAGTTCATTCCCATTCAAGGGCATGAACCTGGTTGCAGGCTCCTCTTCGGCCCGGCCTGGGCCCTGTTTGGGGCACATGCAGGAGGCAACCAATGAATGTGTTTCTCTCATTCATGTTTCTCTCTGTCTTTTCCTCTGTTTTCCGCTCTCCCTAAAAAGCAATAGCAATATATCTTTGGGTGAGGATTAACAAAACAAACAAACAAACAAAAGAGCAGCTGTGGATTTCGATCAATCGTTGGAGGTTTTGTTAATTAAGTAGACTTCTTATTTCATAAGTATGTGATTCTTTAAAGGAATGCTCATGTCCAGGGAAGGACCTATCTAGGCATGGCTAAAGGGTAAAACTTTAAAGGTTGTGTACAGTTTTCTACCCTTTTGGCTCTCTTAAACGTATATTGGGCTGACTTTTTTTTTTTCCTGTTATTAATTCACTCAGTATTTTTTTTTATTTTTTGTAGTTCTTCATTTTATTTTATTTTATTGATTGATTAAGGCATTACATATGTGTTCTTAACTTTCCAATTCCCCCCAACCCCCACTCATGCCCTCACCCCCTGGTGTCTGTGTCTGTTGGTTATGCTTATATAACCAACATGCATACAAGTCCTTTGGTTGATCTCTCCTCCTTACCCCCACCCTTCCCTGCCTTCCCTCTGAGGTTTGATGGTCTGATCAATGCTTCTCTATCTCTGGATCTGTTTTTGTTCATCATTTTATGTTGTTCATTATATTCCACAAATGAGTGAGATCATGTGATATTTATCTTTCTTTGACTGACTTATTTCACTTAGCATAATGCTCTCCAGGCCCATCCATGCTGCTGCAAATGGTAGGACTTCCTTCCTTTCTACAGCAGCATAGTATTCCATTGTTGGGCTGACTTTTAAAAGCTAGGCAGCTTTTTAGAAATACCATTTTTCAAACAGTGCCTCATTCAGTTGGTCTGGGTGATTGCGATGATCGGTTTAGGAAGCACAACAGCATGTGTTGTGGAGAGGGAGGAGGATGTCCATGATAACTGTGAAAGCCTGCTTTCCTTTGTAAGAAGGCTCCTATGAAGTGTTTCATATTCCCGGCGTGTTGCATCTTTGTGACTTAGGGGTGCAGTGGGGTTTGTTGGAAGGCTGGGTGAGGCTGTGCCCTGGTTATTGTACAAGTTGCTTCTCTGTTGTCCAAAGTGCAGCCATAACCATCTGCATTTCACAGCTCTCTTCTGGGATGTCCTGCTGGGAGCACTGAAGGGTTTCTAACTGGCAATGTTAATTCATTAGGAATCAGACTTGAAATCAGCTAAGCAAAAACATTGCTTAAAACTATAACATTCTACACACATTTCGTATATTATTATTATCACTAACAAAAACAGTAACTATTATTGATGAATCTTGTGGGTGACCTGAGAAATGTAGTTGGCCAACCTGGACATGGTAGAGAAGGGCCTGGATGTGGCTGTTGGACGGACCTTGGGTGAGTGCCAACTATGTGCAATAAACTGAGTTTGCTCATGCTCTGAAGTCCCATGAGGAAAATTTTTCACATTGTATCCTTTGGCAATGTTTTAAAAATATTTTTTTTTCAGGATTTGTACTTTTAAAATGTGTATATAATCCCTAGAGAAGTACGCCTTACCAAAGACATTGTTTTTCTATCAGATTTCTTTCATCTTGTCCATACATGAACATTTTACATAACTTTCTTCATGGTGAAGACACAATTTCCTTTAGTTCTTTTCATCACACAAGTTCCCCTCCACCACCTGCCACCGCGGGTTCTAATCTTCACAATTCTGATTGTGTTGACTACGTTTACTATTTTATTTGGTTATTCTACTATTATTAGGTAGTTAGGTTGTTTCCAAATTCTGCTGTTATAAATAACCCTGGAATTAAGATGATATCTTCATGTAAAAAGTGGGAAGCTGCTGACTTCTCCCCTATTTGAATTCTCTTCTTCGTCCAAACTTTGAAATGTGAGATTGCAGTTGCAAAAGATAGAAACATTTTCCAGGCTCCTGATAACTCTTAGATTATCCTCTGGGGCTGGCTTCCTCATGCTGAAATGAGGTTGTAGTAATATAGGCAGTGTTTATAGCAGTGCACTCAGTAGACGTTGGCTCCTACTGCTGCCTCCTCCACCACCACCATCACCATTATTGCCACCACTATTATTACTCTACCATTATTGTTTTTTTGTTTGTAAAACTTTGGCTTTATATTCCTGAATGAAACCAGGTATCTTAATACAATTTTGATTGTCAGATTACTCAGCTCAAGTTTTTGCTTTCTCCTTGTCTTTTCACAATGATTTATAGGCTGTTTGGTTTTGGCCCTTCCTCCTCAGTACCAGAATTCTCTCCTTAACTGTCTTATTTTCTCCTTTTTTTCCCCTTCTCTTTTTCTCATGGAGCTGTTTTCACCTGGAGAAGTAAAATATATGTTTCTTATATTTATATACAATCTTCTTATATTATATTTGGTTGTGATAAAGTTAAACTGAAGGAGAAAATGGGGTGCTGAAAAAGAGACACCATTGTCTGAGACTCAAGTTGAGCATCACTGGGGGACAGATGTAAAAGTCTGACCTCTGGTGGCTGTGGGCTGCACCTGTAGGCCAGATGTGCCCAGTCTGAAATGGGATCTCAGGAAAATGTATCCTCCAGCAACGGACAAGCTAATGCAAGGATGATTGGCCTTTAAAGCTCCTTTGTAATCAAGGTGAAGGTCATTCCTGATGTCAGTTAAGACACCTTGCCCTCTTCCTCACAGAGGAATTATCTTATAACGTAGTTCTTCAGAATACAGCACTTTAAGTGTTCCAAGAATTGTAGTCTACAAAAGTATTTTCTTAAACGACCAGCAACATCACCACTACCACCACCTGATGCTATGTATGTAGAAATTTCAGGGGGGAAGTGAATTGCCAAATCTTAACAAAAGGGAGCATTGGTAGGATTAAAATTTCATTTAAAAATCTTTTTTTTTTTTTTTTGTCTAGAATATTTTTAAATGGAGCTATATCTTATTGCCTAATCCAATGTTTTTAAACTTTTTACCTTCCAGGATTTAATTTTTTTTAAGTAAAATAAAAGTATCAAAAATGATGTTCAGCTATTATTATTTATTTATCATGTAATTAAAAGAGAATAAATGAGTGAAGAAAATAAAATTATATCTAAGAAGTCACAACAAGTTTGTGAGAATATGCATGGGATCTATTTATGTTTCTAATTGTTTAAAACAATACTGGAATGGTGCCCTTTTGCTTATGCTTGAGAATGAATGTTTAAGTCACATTTTAATTCCTTTGTTTTTATAAAAATCTTAGTTTTAAGGTGATTGAATGAATGGACAGGGTACAACCAATAGTTAATAATAATTTTATTGTCTATTTGTATGTATTCATACACAAAAGCACATTTAAAAATGAAGGACTGACTTAATCCTTGCTATGTGTTCAGTTCACACAAAAATGTAGAAATTAAGGCAGTCAACATGGAAAATGATGGTACTTCTATCATTTCTAGACATAGTCTCCTTTGATCCCAATGTTAAGTAGGTGCCAGTGTCTATGTTATTGTCTGCAGTCAGGAAAGGGACTATTAGTAAGACATGTGTTTAGCAAATTGGTTCATCAACCTCCCCAGTGTTTATACAATTGACCTTGACTTTGAATGAGTATGATGAATGCCTTCCTGCTAAAATGGGCTCTAAATCTGAATGTCTCAGTCTCTTCAATACCAAATTTTTAAAGCTTAGTTCATTTTTTAAAAAGCTTATTATTTTTTCCTATTATTTGAATGCACTTATTCAAATTATAATTTATAGTTATAAATAATTTTTATATTTATATGCTTATTGCAAAAACGTTTAGAAAATACCAAAATATATGAAAGGACAATACTATCCCCTTGTAAAGGTATTTTGACATTATTGTTGATTAGAAATGGCCCTCTTTTTTAAAATCAGAATTAATTAGCAAAATGAAATAGCTAATATTTACTGCATGTGACTCTATGCCAGGCAATGTTTTCAGTGTTTGCATGTTTATTTATTATCCCTAAATTATACAGATGAAAATAACTACGGGCAGGTTGCTGAAGGTGACACAGTTATGTGGCTGAGTGCGACTGGATCCAGGCTTCCTGAATGCAGAGCCTGTCCCTACGCACAGCACAAATGCACAGTTATAAGAGCTGTATGTGGACTAGTAATCTGCCCAGGAGCCATGCCCGAAAACACTCCCCACTCATGCATGTAGAAAGGCTCAGTTTAAATCAGTTGAGGTAATTAGAAGATATTGTCTACTATTAGTGAATTTTATTATCATATCATTTATTTAAAACATTTTTGACAGCATATGGTTGACATTTCTTTCATACTGTAATCTATCCTGGGTATTTTGAGCAAACAGGAATTGATTGAAGAAAACATGTCTTGCTTATTTAAACTTTTTCTAGTTGTAATCTTTTTAATTCACTGAGCTTAAAAAAATTAGCATCAGTATTTTTTTTTTTTTTTGCTAGAAATTAATTGCCCTTCTGGAAAGTGTTTCGTTGTCTTACTTCCTGCTTACCTTACTCCTAGTTGAATCCACAGTCAAACTCCCATCCCCATCCAACCAGTCCTGTGTGGATAAGCAAGAGGAAATAATAGCCACAGCAGGACCGCTGGACATCCCAGGGAAGGGGAGGATTAGTGATGGGAAAAGTGTGCTGTGCTCTCTCTGATTTGGTGTTTATCAGTGACATCGACACACTTATCCCCTGGGTCAGGGGCTGTCATGGAGCCCAGATCACTCTTCTTGAGTGACAGGCCCAGGGAGCCTGGCTCCCTGCTGACCCTGCTGCCCACCTGCCAGGAAAGGGGGGTGTGTAGCCAGCCACTGTGCAGAAAGCTCTGGGGTCCACGGACTGCAGCTCCCACAGCCCCAGGGAAGAAAGGGACACAGGTTGGTGAGGGAGGGGACACAGTGTATGAGGTTCAGTTGGTGGAGTTTCATGGTACAGGCTGAGGCAAATACAATGCCAGGAATGCAGCTTCTCCTCTTTGATGACACAGATCTCTCCCCTGATTTCAACAGAGCAAAACAGAGCCGGTTCCCGTTTGCTGACTAAACCCTGCAACTCCTCCTCCCAAGCATGACATAAAGCCGCTCCCTGTGAGAGTTAGGGAAGGCAGTGACTGCAGTAATTTCATTGACTCAGAAAATACTTATTTGATGCTTGCTGCGGACCACACACTGTTCAGGTGCTGGGTACAGTAGTGTTCAGGTACTCTTCTAGAGACCAGGGATCTGAAGCTCTCGTAGAGCTGAAAGTTTACAGAACTGGCCTGTTTCTCCTTGTCCCCCTTCTTCCACACGCAGTCAGCCCAAGGCCTGGTTCATACAGTAGGTACATTTGGTCATGCAGGTAGAAAGAAGTCAAAGCATGAAAAGTGCCAGAGCAGAGAGGAGTCACAAAGGACAGGGGGTGTGGAGCAGAGGTCAAGGGACCAACCTGGTGAATCCCATCACCTCACTCTGCCCAGGTTGACAGCAGTGCTGAAATGGACCTTCCTCCTGAGAGCTGCCCCCGGGGCTCTTCCTCACTCAGGCGTCCTAGGGAAGCCTCTCCTCCAGCTGCTTGGTCTGGTCTTGAGAACTTGATGGGTGCTCGTGTTTCTGGTCGCCTGCTCTACAAAGCCAGAGAGGCCTCTGGGGCAGTGAGAAGGACTTGTATTTAGAACGCCCGGAGCAGAGAGAGTTGGGGTGAATGGAGGTGAGTCCAGCAGTTGCAGAAAGCGGTGGGAGACACTGATGGATGAGGAAAGGCCTCCTTGCAGTGGTCATGTGGCTGTCTGTGTTCCCTCCAGGGAATGTGGACAGAAACAGGACTCCAGAATCTATCTACAGAGGCGTGTGAATGACTCGGGCTGGGCAGCTCTGATTTCCACGCAAGTTGCTTCACTTTGCTATTTGCCTATTCAAACGTAGACCACTGCGTCCCTTAAAATGCATCACACTCACAGGCCATGCATCTTGCTCTTTCAAGAGCAAACCATTTGGGCAGATTGGAATTGCCTCTCCTGCCAGTGCAACTGTGCACCTTACAGTCACTTAGACAATTGATCAATCGCATTTTGTGGTAAGAAGAAGGCATAGGAAATTGCCTTGGCTAAACCACTAAAATGGAAATTGTGGATGGTTTTGTTGTTGTTGTTTTGTTTTGCTTTCATCAAGGGAAATGTAAGCACTGGACTCCTCTACAAACAAGAGGCTGCTCCTGGTAGTTTGAAAATGGGGTGGGATGCTGAGGACCATGTCTGCTAAAGCGGAAGAGCAGATCCTAGTGCTAGGCCTTTCCCCCCAAGCACCTGGTATGCGCAACAGTCACTGTTCTTCGTGCCTGAATGGCCAAGTTCTAGAACGGCGGGAGAATCTGGGGCCACAAAGATCATGTCCAAGACCTGGGCCTGAGGCATGGATGGGGCTTGTATCAGATGCCCAGAGCAAGTCCTGCTGTGAATTTGTGGATCACAGGAAACTCTCAGGCTACTGGGCTTCTGTTTTTTTGGTCTGGGTGCTTTAATCCGCGATTGTTATTTCAGATGTGTTGGTTCTGTGAGCACACTAAAAATGTTCAGGCCCATTTTTCTTGATAAGTAACGAAACGATGTGAGGCTACGTAAGCTTTGGTTGTTAGTCTCTTCTCTGAATAGTAGGAGGCTCCTCATTGCCTGGCGACCCCGCTGGTCAGGCCTAATGAGGCCTGAAGGGCTGCTGCTGCTCAAAGCCTCTCACACACGTTGAACAAGTACCTTTCCTCGCTGGTGACACGCTCTGGGATGTGAGCAGATTAAACAAGTTGCTTTACCGTTCAGCCTTAAGGTGGCTCTTACTAAAACTACAAGGCTAGGGAAATGTGATATTTTAAGAAATCAGACTAATAGAGGCTAGGTCTGAACAAAATTAGGAAAAAGGTAGTTTATCTTTTCCCCTTTTGTGTGTCTTTCACTTGCTTTTCCCAAGTAAAGTTTAGGGGAGAGAGGTGTTTGTGTGAATTTCTGTATGTGTCTGCCATGTGGGCAGTCCCAGTCTTCAAAAGTGATAATAATTCAGCTTTTATCCCCAGTAGCATTGGTTACACTTTTTAAAGTCCTTAGCTAAGAATAGGTCTCTATGCCATGGGCAGTGTAGTTTTGTGTATGAAATGTGTCAAGGTTTTACCTCAATTAGGTCATGTCTTTTTAAGAAACCTTAACTCAGATAACGTCCTGGGTATTTTAGTTGGTCTTCATTCAGAATTTCTTTCCTAAATGGTGGTCAACAGCATTTCTGACCCTTTCTAAAAAGAAACTATTCAAGTCATGCCTAAGGGAAAATATTGACCAGGGTACAAGGTCAAAGAGGAAATCACTCTGTTTACATTGAACTCTAAAGCACTGACCGGAGGTTACCATTATATAACTTGCAACTGTGGAGAACAGGAAATTTAGTCAAGGAAGAACAGTGTTTTCTTAAACTATAGTATAAGAGAAGTTAAAATCTAGACGAATTATGATTAATTAAAAAATATTGCTAAAACTGAAAGGCAAATTTCAAAAATTCCTCTATAATTATCTCTGTGTCTGTGCCTACTTACTTATTAGTTTCTCCATGACGGCTGTGATGTAAATTGGCATTCCTCTAAGTGTACCCCACCTGCAAGATGCTCAGGGCAAAATAGCTCCCTCGTCACTAAGTTTGGCCATCACTGCCTGATTGCCATGTGACTCTCCCATTGGGAGAATCGAAGGACTGCCTTAGATAGAGAATTCTGAGTAATTCTGCCATGCACAAATTTGTCAAACTTTATTCAGACCAGTGTTTCCCAAATTCATTGATTCCAACTCATCCTTTTTCAATAATTCCTGCTTCGCATTATTCTTTCTTAACAAATGCAAGAAGTAGACAATTTTGTTTTAATAGGGAGCTAATTTTACCAAAATTGACACACAGAAGGACATTTTAAACATAATTTTTTTTAAAGCCTTAAAATGTTAATAATCATGGAATAAAATTATCAAAAAATTTATAGTTTCCTAGGTTACATGTTTTAGTGGTCAATTTTAGGAATCGTTAAAGAGCTCATATTTCTAATACTATATATATATATATGAATCATTTTGGAGTGTATAACATAATGGACAATATCCTTGCTCCAAATACCTGTAAAAGATTTTCTCCCTGCCCTCACCCTCTCTCCAGCTGAAGAAAATTTCAGTACAATTGCTTTTAGAAATGTGTATGAAAAAAATCTTAATTAAATAATAGTAAATTACAGTTCTTGGTCTATTTAAGAACAATCCAACGTAATTAACCAGTGTTAAGGAGGAATGTAAGGATAATTTATTAGGATATCTATTAACATAATTATTTCAAAAGACTAATATTGATCAATCATATGACTATTGAGAAAGATTTTGAAAGTCCATTGATAATTTCTGTATAAAACTACCTGTTATTTAGGACTTTAAGAATAATTCTTTAACAAGATAATTAGTCCCTACAATAAATTAATTACCAACATTTTCTTTAATGCTGAAAAACTATAGTTATTCTTTTAATATAAAAAATGGGATAAGGATGTCTATTAGCACTAACATTTACATTTCAAATCAATACAAGATACAAAATAGAAATAGGAAGTCTATCAATAATAAAAGATAATAAAACACAAATATGAGTCAATGTAGAATATAATATCAGGTAATATAGGTCAGGTATCAGGTAATAGAAGTCAATGTAGAAAATCAAAGGAAACCATCCTCACAAAATTCTAATAGTTCAGGTAATTGGCTGGTATAAAATAAATGTGGGGGGAAAAATCAATAACATTTTTCTAAGTGCCTTAATACCCTATAGCTGAAACAAAAGATCTTACTAGAAGAACAACAAGAAAAAATAAAATAAATTCTGTTTTTAAAGAGCAGATTAATCCAAATAAATAGATCCTTTTTCTCTGTTGATTTACAGCATTAATAAATTCTAATTAGAAATTCAAAGTACTTTTTCTATTTTAAAAACTATGTAATATTAATTTAGAAAGCCAAACAAGTGAGCAAAAGCTAAAATATTTTGAAGCACAAAAGTAATGGCTGAGAAGATTTTATTTTACCAGAATGGATAAGCAGCAGAAGAAAAAATATATCAGTTTTAAAAAATTGTGTATTACAGAGTGTAGTGTTGTTCAGAAAGTTATTAGGGTCAAATAAATGAAACTATTTTAAACAGGCTTTAAAAGTTATGTAACATATTCTTTATTTTGCTCACATATATTGTGAATCTACAAGAGAGGGACTTATAATATATGCCACATTTTCATACTCCTTTAAACATGAAACATATTTTAAAACCAGAACACTGTTGGTACCTTTATTCCTTAAAACATACTTTGAAAAAGGCTGGCAAAAATAATCTAGAAAGTGAAAATATTTTCTAAATAAGAAACTCTCCTGGGCTCACAGCACGACAATAAGTTTAGCTCCTTCCTGAGTGGCCCCTGCTAACCTCTAAATAGGTTTCTCTCAGTTTAAAACGACACCTTCTCTATATCTCACAGTTTCTGCTATTACAGAATACACAACTTCCCCTCTATACTGCTGTTTGGTCACACTGGCAGAGACTGTATGGCAGTATTTACTATTTAGATCTTATTTTTTATTATTATTAGCTAATATGTAAATAACACTGGAATGCAATTGCATAAGTGATATTCTTAATGTATATATTCTTATATACACTGAGTGGCCAGCTTATTATGACCACCTGACATTTGTAGGCAAATGAGCTATAATTTGGCGCTGAAGTTGCTAGAGGGCCAGATCATTATAAATAGGGAAGCAGGTTGTTTACCATGACAGTAGAAGTGATTTTTTTTTTCTGAAGATATGGGTAAACAACATGATTTAGCAGCCTTTGAATGTATATTGTATTTAGTATATAAGCCTCCAGAGGTTGATTCATTCTGAACAGGCGTGGTTTATTAGGAGGGTCCTGAGAACAGCCAATAAGTCTGTGAGTTTTGAAATCCTCCAGCTATGGGCCCATGACTGTAGGACACCTAGAGATTATAAAATGAATATAAAGATTTGGCCAGAGCTATTCGTTTCCTTGTTTTTTGAGTTTAATTTAGACTATAAAATAATATCAAAGACCCTTGAAGTCATATTCTAGTTTAGTGGTACTTACTATTCTTAGTGTGACTACAAAGATTTTCCTTGACCCCATTTCCCACCCACCCCCCCCCCAGCTAATCCCCATAAATGTATGTAGCTTCTTGACACCTGGTAACTACCTTTATCTCCTCTGATATATTATCTATGTTCACTGTTGAAATTTAATCCCTTCCTGCCTCTATCACTCCTTTTTTCTCCCCTTTTTCTTCCTTTCATCTCAACCCTATGACTAACTATAGGTTGGCTGTTTTCTTATATGCACTATTTCTTTGTCCCATAAGCAGGGTTACTGGCGAGGAGCACAGCTGTCCCTTCCCCTTGGTCCTCCCTAGGCTGCCTCAATCACACCTCTTTGGTTTAACATATCTCTGAGCCACAGGCAGCCGTCTGAGAAAATTTCTTGCATACCTTATGGATTTAAAAGCCATGCCGTATAGTGGAGTTTACTGCCTATACTGCAATTTGATCATCATGTCCAATAAGTGTCAGCAGATGACTAAATGGTTCTCATTAGCATAAGTTGGCCTTTTCGCATGTGAGCGGAACCTCGATCTATCTTTAAAAGATGGAGTTAAGTCAGCATTTCAACCGACTGGACACGTGTATTATGCAAATTTGAAAAATTAGGTCCAGCTCCTAGATAGCACATGTCGTCTGAAAACCTTAAGGAACTGATAGTAACATTGGGGGAAATGTCTAATCTATCACAACAAACTTCTAATGTTGATCAGTCAAGAATTTGATTGTAGATGAGAGACATTGTCTCCCATGAAAAATATATTTATTTGAGTTCAGGGAATAAAGTTTTAGAAGAAGTAGGAGGATATATAATAGATATCATTTTGGCAACAATAGTATATTTCATCTGCTTTATATCAAATATTACAAAACATTTTCTAGACTTAAAAATAGGGTAACATTTGTCTTAAGTTATTCCTTTTCATAGACTATCACAAACTACATAAACCTTGTATTGTAAAAAACTATATGCATAATTTAATTATATTCTATTCTAAAATGTGAAAATGTTTAGACATCTTGCATTGCAAATGAGAGGAGGAATTTCAGGGGAATTCATTAAAAGCAAATATAAACCCACTGATTAGATTGGTAAAAGTAGTAAAACATTCTAAGTGAAAATATAAATTTACGTTATCCAAAGGAAAAGCTTTAGTAGAATGAAAATCAATATGGCAAAAATTTTGCATTTCTCTTTGCATCAGATGTACTTAAAGGCAGGTTGCTTAGGAGATTTGCTGTTTATTCCTGATAGCCACATGCTATGAGGTGTGCCTGAGATTGGTGGCCTCAAGATATGCTTGCAGAGGTAAGAATACTGACAAGACCAGGAACTGTCGCATTATTAAATCATAAACCACAATTAGGGAAGAGCACACATTCATTTTCATTTTGTAATGCAAGCAGAAAAGGAAAAATGACTCCCAATTCCCATATATATTAATAAAAACTGTATGGTTTCGAGATCAGATACAAAGAAAAAAGGGCAAGAGGAAAATGGTTTAAAAGAATTTTCTAACAAGATTGGAAATTGATCGACACACATGGCATCTTTCACACAATCAACTACGTTGTTTAAAGGTGAACTCATTAGTGAAACTAATAAATTATATAATATCTACAGTATTGTAGCCTTTATTGAAATCTGAATTGTACGTATAATGCAAAATATTTAAGTTTGGTGTGTTGTCATATATTTTTTAAAATAACAGACTTCTGAAAAATAAATACTAGTAAAACATGCTGCCAAAATTACTGCAGTTTCAGCATTCTTAAAAAATGAAAAAAGCTTATAAAATTTACATTGGTTAATAAAAGAGAGAAATAATGAATTTTTCCATTCACATTTGGGAAGAGAAATTCCCTTGTCTCTATTCCAGAAGGAAAATGACATTCTAGTTTGACCACTGTTGAATTTCAAAACAGCATATTTAAAATTGAACTTCATGCAGAAATAGGGCTAGGATGTGCTAGTTTTAAGAAATGTCTACACTGTATTTTACAACAGAAAAAAAAAAGCCTTCAATGGAAAAGTTAAATTCAGTAATACCTGGCTTTCTTTTTTGCTCTACACATAAGTAAATAATCAAAAAAACATTTCACTTTTTAACTCATTATTATTTAAACTTGTCCATGATATTGTAAACAAAACGTAAAAAAAAAAATTGGTAGGGCATCTGTTTCTAAATAATGAATATTTTTAGGTGACAAGAATAAATAAATTTCTACAAATGTGAAACACTAATAAAGGATTTGATATAAAATGTCCTAAAATAAAACTATGTAGAGAAAACTTGATTGCAAAGTGATGATACCCACATCAGATTTGTAAACAAAATCTGGCAGTGAACACAATGAAAGAAGTGCAGTCTTAAAGTTAACACTCTGTAAATCAATATTTTAATGTTATTAAAAATAATAAAAATGCCATCTATATTTTTAGTCTACATCAACACCCAACAGTGTACATAAATAATTAAGAGAATTGAAAAAAAAAAAAAAAGAAAGGCATTTTCCAGGCAGGAACTGTAGTCCAAAGTGCTGATTCGATCATGACTGAAGCCAGACTCTCCTTAAAACCATGATGATCACAGTGGGAAGCTGGAATTTTGCATGGTTTGTTATTAATTATGAAGCAATTGCTATAGACCTGAAGTTCAAAACTTTTTCAGACCATAGTCTTCTTCAAAATGGGAGACACTGTGGGTGGCCCACTCCATCTGCTCATGCGAAAGAAATAGAAGATAAATATTTTCTAGAAACTTGATTGCAAAATGATGATACACACATCAGATTTGAAAACAAAATCTGACAATGAACACAATGAAAAAAGTTACTTCTTATTTAAAGTTAACACTTTGTAAATCAATTTTCTGATCTCATTAAAAATAAAAAAATGCCATCCATATTTTTAGTCTACAGCAACACCCAACACTGTACATGAAAAATTAAGAAAATGGAAAAAAAGACATTAAGAATGCATAGTTAATTAAAAAGGCAATTTGTGAAATTGAAAAGGCTAGTTTTATATTTTATGAGATTCCAATGAACTCACTGAATTTTATTCATTTCAGATAAATTACTCATAACAGTGATAAAAAACTAGACAATAATAAACATTAAAATTAAAAAATGATTAACCAGCCCTAGCTGGGTAGCTTAATTGGTTAGAGCATCGTCCCAATATGCCAAGGTTGTGGGTTCGATCCCTGGACAAGGCACATGCAAGAATCAACTAGTGGGTGCATGGACAGGTGGAACAACAAATTGATGTTTCTCTCTCTCTCTCTCTCTCTCTCTCTCTCCCTTGCTCTCTCTCACCCTCCCTCTCTCTAAAATAAACATTTAAAAAAATAAGTAATCACAAATCTGTAGACATGTTGAAGGCCTTTGTTGTCTATGTTTGAAAAGCATTTCAGAGCCCGTCTCTTCCTTCTCTGAAAAATTCTGTCCTAACTCCATGATATGGGTGGATCAAAGCAGGCATCTAAGATATGTGTGTGTCAGGGAGGGTGGCAGTGGCTCAGAGCCCAAGCAAGGGAAGATGGTTCCCACTGTGGTATCAGGTGTCAGAGCCCTAGCAAGTGAAGAGGGCATCCCTGTAAAGGCAAGGGGTGGTTTGGGTGGAAAGTCAGAGAAAGGAGAGCGAATGAGAAGCAGGCATAGAGTTTCAGACTCTATGGGTAAAGAGTGAATCCACAAGGAGGAGTGGCCCAGTGGGGGAGTTGGAGCCTGAGGGCGGTAGGAAGACCTTCTCCAAGGAGTGCTTGCATGGTACAGGGTGGCAGAGGCCAAGCATGGAGAGGAGAATGTCCATGCTGGGGTGCCCTGGTGTGGGGCTTCTGAAACCAAGTAGGGTGTAGTAGAGGGTGTTGGGGAAGAGTGTCAGAGCCCCAGTAGGATGAGGAGGGCATCCCCACAAAGGGATGATGTGAGGTGTCAGAACCCAAGTAGGATGGGGAGCTGTCCACATGGAGGCAGCCACATAGAGGAAGACGGGTGGCAGGTTACATCCAGAGGGATGGATCAAATTAAATATATTAAAAAAGGAGCAAGCTAGAATAAACCCTGTTGTGTTGGATTGGACTTGTAAGACTCCATGTGAACTCATGGTCTGAGATATGTGATAGGTAGTTAAGTAGGTTGATAGACGGATGGATAGATAGATGATAGATAGATAGATAGATAGATAGATAGATAGATAGATAGATAGATAGGTGAAAGATAGATATAGCAGTAATTAAAGGTGTAAATGTATGGATATGGAAGTGATTTGGACCTTTATCTACATACATGTATTTTCTAGCTCTTTGCACTAAGCAGGGCTTGGAGCAGTGGCCCCCAATAAAATCTGGCACTCAGATATGGGTTTTTAAATATTATCTTCCATGCAAAGGCACAGGCTCCTTGAAGAGGTAGCTAATTCCCAGGATAGGGCAAGGAAAATACAAGACATATAGGACATCTTGTGCCAGAAAACAAGAAAATGCTAGAAAGATGTTAGGGACACGTCAAAAGGAAATAGAAGCAAGCTTGAATGTGCTCTTTCTGGCTGATAATAGGACAATTAGAGAATAAAAATTATGACCGTATTGGATTAAAAACTATTGAATAAAATTGGAAATCCCTTAGATATAATAAAATCCTGAGTGAATTGAAAATTTGAAGAGGATCGGGATATTTATATAGTTTTGAAGTCTCTCCCTACACAATCATTTCTAAGGGGAAAGGAGGAACTTTATGGTGTGAAGCCTTGCAGACATCATCACTTCACTCAAGAGGTCAAAGAAAACATTACTAGTAATGGGACAAATGGACATCACTTGCCATCTGATAGAATTAACTGAGGAAACCATGTTGTCACTTCTGAAATATCCTTGCCAGAAATGCCCATTCTGAATCTAATTAAGAGGAAACATCAAACAAAGTCAAACTGAGGGACTTACCACAAAGGAACTGGTTTGTAATTTTCTAAAATGTCAGGACAGTCAAGGAAAGACTGGGAATCCGTCCCAGACTGAAGGGACATGACAGCGCAGCGTGTGATCCTGGACTGAATCTATTTGTTATAAAGGATACTGTCGGGGAAATATGCACAACTTCAATGGAGTCCAAGAATTAGCTGGTAGCATTCCTGTTTAGTATCACTGTAACTTCTTGATTGCATGGGTGTATTGTGGTTATGTAGGAGAATGTTCTTGAATGTCGAAAATAAACATGAGAGAATCTTCAGACTTTCTTGCCTTTTGTTCTTCCTCCTTACTGGCCCGGCAAAACCTTAACGCTTAGTCATTCCAAATGTCTGCTCGTTGGACACCTATAGCTGGGATGTGCTCTGCTGAGGGGTCCACACCGTTGGCCAGATTCAGCCACTAGAAATGCATGGCTTTGATTTCAACCAAACACTCAACATTACCCAGAGACACTTCTGTGTTACTCAGTTCTCTCTCTGTGCCGTTTCCAGTGTGGTTATTTCAAATTCCCCACTCTTTTCAAACTCCTTACCCGACCTCCTCCCCAGTCACTCTTAGCAACAAATCTTGCCAGCAGATCTTAGAGAAAACAGAAGCAAGAAGAGAATTTCCTCAGTTCCTGCCACCAAGTTTAAAACTTGTCCTTCATCCACACCGGCCACTTTCTCTTTCATTGGATCTCATCCTGTCTTACATCCCCAAGGACTATTTTCCTGATTGTCTCCTGTCTTCTGTATCTTTAATCTTCTATATCAATTTGTTAGCATCCATATTTAACAGGCTCAATTTTCTCCTTTTCTGCCAAACATTAGCTTCCTTGGTTTATGATACCACTGCTCTGAACACCTTCAACTTAACACATGGGCTACTTTAATCCATGTTTCCCTGAAATATATATTTTGTCTGTAGTCAGTGTGAATGTTCTAAAATGTGATTTTTTTTTTATGGCTCCCCTGCTTAAAAACTTCTAAAGGCTCCTGTTACCCTCAGGATAAAATTAAAAATATCTAACATATCTTATGAGATTCTTTACAATTTCTCTCCTGCTTTCCCTCTTGGAACCCTGGGCACCATCCACATCTTCTGACCCTCCCTCACACCTCTATTCCTACTCTCCTCTACACCCTCCTCCCCCACCAATATACATAGTCACATACTTATATTTTCTGGAATGTATCTCTGATCTTGGAGATTTTAAAAATATGTCTAGTCCTGATTACAACATTCTTCCCTCTGTTCTTTACTTGGATAAATTCTTATCATCATTTATGTTTCAGTTTTGATGTTGTTTTCTTTAAAAAAAAATTCCCTGACATTCCAAGACTTTGTCTGATAATGTGCCCTCACAGTTACTAGTATGTGTCCTCTATCACAGCCCTTCATACACCCTTGGGATTCTCTGTTTACTGTCTCACTGGGACATTAGGTACTCTGGCATGCTTACTTGTGACTTGCTTGTCTTTCTCTTCCTATTTCCCAGTTTAGTAGCTTTCACAAAGTGGGTGCACTTAGTAAACATTTGTTAAATGGATGGATGGATGGATGGATGAATTCCTATCAAAAAAAAAAAAAAAGAGGACTACATGATGCTGGCAAAGATATTTTGAAGTTAAAAGAATTTCGCACATGTTCAGGAAATTGAATGATTCAAGTGAAGCTAAAATGCTTCAAAGTTGTTGGGTAGGAGCTTCCTATTTAATCAGTAGAAATTGTAATTGAGGGAAACCCTTTCATTTTGGGGAGGATGTTATAAAGACAACTAGAGGCCCGGTGCACAAAAATTTGTGCACTCGGGGGGGGGGGGGAGGGGGGGGTCCCTCAGCCTGGCCTGTGCCCTCTAGCAGTCTAGGACCCCTCGGGAGATAACGACCTGCTGGCTTAGGCCTGCTCCCGGGTGGCAGAGGGCAGGCCCAATCCCTAGGTGCAGCCCCTGGTCGGGCTCAGAGCAGGGCCAATTGGGGAGTTGGGGCACCACCCCCTGTCACACTCAAGGCAGGGTCGATGGGGAGGTTGTGGAGCAACCCCCTGTCACACACAGAGCAGGGCCCATCGGGGGGTTGGGGTGCTGCCCTCTATCACCCACAGAGCAGGGTGGATCAGGGGGTTGGGGCGCCGCCACTCTCACACTCAGGGCAGGGCTGATGGGGAGGTTATGGCTCTACCCCGTCACACACAGAGCAGGGCCCGTGGGCGGGGGGGAGCTCCCCCCTATCAGGCACAGAGCAGGGTGGATAGGGAGGTTGTGGCCCCGCCCCCTGTCACACACAGAGCCGCAGGGCGATCAGGGGGTTTGGGCGCTGCCCCCTGTCACGCTGATCCCGGTGCCGGGAGGCATATTACCCTTTTACTATATAGGGTAGAGGCCTGGTGCATGGGTGGGGCCGGCTGGTTTGCCCTAAAGGGTGTCCTGGATCAGGGTGGGGGTCCCCACTGGGGTGCCTGGCCAGCCTGGGTGAGGGGCTGAGGGCTGTTTTCAGGCTGGGGGTGACTGAACTCCCAAACGCTCCTTTTTTCCTTTTTTTCCTTTTTTTTTTTTAAATTCTGTGCCAGCTTTAGCTTGAGGCTTGGCTCCAGCTCTTAGGCCTCCGGCTGAAAGTAGGTTTCTGGCCTTTGCTTACAATGTTGCGAATCTGCTGGCTGAAGTTGGGCGTATTTGTTACAGAGTTTCTTAAACTGCCCGCTCAGAGGCAGCGGCAGGCGGGAACGTTGGTTTCCTCCGTCACTGAGGCAACCAAGCCTCATGTTAGTTTCAAGCTGCCTGGCTGCCGGCCGCCATCTTGGCTGACAATTAATTTGCATATCTCGCTGATTAGCCAATGAAAAGGGTATCGGTCGTACGCCAATTACCATGTTTCTCTTTTATTAGATAGGATGAGGATGGAGAATTGGGAGAAGATATTGCTTATATACTATTTTAAAATTCAAGTTAGAAATTTCTTTCCTTGTCTTTTGAGATTAAAGCACCTGTTCAGAAAAGGGATAAAATAAGATCTACTTTATTGACATTCACTCAACTGTGATGGGGTGATAACTGGAAAGAAAAAGAAGCATTTAATCGATCTTTTCAGAAAGGATTTAGGGCTCATATTTCTCCTGTCTGACCAAAGAGTCCTTCCCTTGACCTGATGCTGCTGCTCTGATCAATGTCTGCTTGTAAATATGGGTTACTACTCTCCACATTTTCCTGAAATCTATTTTCAAGATGTGTAACTTACTTTTATGTCCTCAGTGCCTGATGCAGTGCTTGGCACAAATTATTGCCCAATAAATTCTTGAAAATGAACAAATGAAGGAGAGCAGTGGCCTCCTCTCCCATTTTCTTCCTATCCCATTGACTGGTCATGAGAGCAAAACTGCCTCGCTGAGCCCAGGTCCCAGGGCGGCTGACCAACAGCAGGTCACAGCCCCAGGGACATGTTCACAGCTCACATTCCATCCTGGCCATGCTTTCCCTGTTAGTCCTGGCTGCACATGAAACCCTGCTTTGAAGCCAAAGATTTGTTAAGCGTGTTTCCAGGGACCGACTTTGGCTCTGATCTTTGATAGCAATACAACTTTCAACCTATGGATATGAGACATTGAAGCTGGCTATTTGCTGAGCAGCGAGAACACTGTTACTTAACAGTGTTTGTAAAATCCTGATGAAGTTGTGACTATCTAGCAGAAAACCTTACGTGATGTACCTCAATACATCAAGTAAAAAATATTTTTTCTCTGTTTAGGGAAGTTTCCTATCAGGAGATTTCCTGGACAACAATCAGCTTAAACTATACTGAACATGTCAAAGACAGAAACAGCCACCTGGAGAAATCCATGTCCCCCCAAGTGAAGACACGCAGCTCTGTTTATGTCAGTATCTGTATTTTCTCAGCTTTAGTTCTTAAAAGCTCAGGCATACCCTAAGACATCTATCAGGACATCCCTGCCACACTCTTACCCCAAAGTACCAGCTAAGTGGTCTGGTTACATCTTCCCGTGGCTGCACCACAGGAGCTGAAGGAAGCGCCAGGACTCAGTTCTTGTCTTGCTCGTGTATTCATCCAGTACATGTTGAGTCTATTCTTCCTATGTCTCAGGCACTGTTATGGGTGCTGGCGATACAGCAGTCAAGTGGTAAATTCCTGCTCTTGGTCAGCAGGGGAAATCAGAGGACAGGCAGATGATTCATAGAGAAAAGATCAGATAGAGAGAGGGCCATGTAGTGCAGTTATTCTGATGGAGAATAACCGAGGGTTTGGGGAGCAGGGCTTGTAGATGGGGTGGCTATTCTAAGGCTCTGGAGACCCCATGGCCTGGCTGCTCTGGGGAGAATGGAGTGGAGAGGCATAAGGAAGGCCAATTAGGAGACCACCATGAGAGTCCAGGTGAGGATGGTCGCTGGGACCCAGGTGGTAGTGGGGATGAGAGAGAACAGCAAACTTGGGAAACATTTTTTTCAGAGATGCCAATAGCACTTACCCTCAGATGGGGAACTGGATGAATTAAGGGTGACTCCTAGGTTTTTCATGTCCTTTCCCTTCAATATGTTGTTGACCGTGGGCTTGAGGGCCTCAGAGGTATCCTGGCCAAGAGTAGACAGGCGTCCTGTGTGCCAGGAAATAGGCACAAGGAGTTTTACAAAACAAAGGACCTAAAGCCAGGGTTTTGTGTTTCCCTTCAGACTGGGGAGGCTGCGATTCATTTTTGTTCACTGATGGTCACTGCAGGAAAGCGTTTCTGTTAAAATAGAAATTCTGACAAGCAACAAATAAGAGCTTTACTTTAAATTTTTTTTTATGGAAAGTTTTAGTATTTCATCTGAAAACGGTCTAAACTGACTCTGTGGCCTCAGCGTTTGATTAAGGAGAGAAGCGTGGTTCACATTTGTTTGGGGTTTTTCAGCTGCACTATGGTTACCGGGTGATGGCTGAAAATGTTCTATCCGGCACACTATTAGTTATTCCATGTCTTGATAAAACCGACATTTAAGAACAAGGCAGAATATGGGAGCGCAGTGGGGGCAGGGAAACCCAAGCTCTGTGAAACGCTTAACCTTTTAACATAGTTCAACAAAGTTTAGATTTCTGGCAAAATGCCTAGACTTTGCAGGGCTGTTCGTGGTTGCAAAACCAGACAAGACCCTGGTGCTTAAATTATTCTGGCTCAAAAGCCGAGGCAATGTGAAGAGAGAAAAGGGAAACACACACACACACACCCTGATAGCACAGGGTTCGTGGCACAGAGTAAGTGATTTGGAAAAAGGTAGTGGGGGTGGTGATTACAACCTACAGTGCCTTGGCAGTACATCCGCCGCTTCTGCTGAGAGAACAAACTAGCCCCAAAGGGACAGCAAGTTTGGCATTACGGCTAAAAAAGGATATGAAGAACATGTGACATACCAGATATATCATAGATTAGCAAGAATCGTTTGTTTCACAGAACCCCAGCAATTGTCCTTACAGTCTAAAGTTTTACATATGTCTTCTTTTTCCCCAATTGACTCCCCCCACCCCAGCCATTCCCACCCCGGGCAAGCCCCCACCTCCCCAGTGTCTGTGTCCACTGGTTATGCTAACATGCATGCATACAAGTCCTTTGGTTGCTCTCACCCCCCTCCCCTACCATTTGTCTCTAGATCAGTGATGGCAAACCTATGACACGCGTGTCAGAGGTGACACGTGAACTCATTTTTTTTTGGTTGATTTTTCTTTGTTAAATGGCATTTAAATATATAAAATAAATATCAAAAATATAAGTCTTTGTTTTACTATGGTTGCAAACATAAAAAAATTTCTATATGTGACACGGCACCAGAGTAAAGTTAGGGTTTTTCGAAATGCTGACACGCTGAGCTCAAAAGGTTCGCCATCACTGCTCTAGATGGATCTATTCTTGTTCATCAAATTATACCGATCATTACATCCCACATATGAGTGAGATCATGTGATATTTATCTTTCTCCGACTGGCTTATTTCACTTAGCATAATGCTCTCCAGTTCCATCCATGCTGTTACAAATGGAAAAAGTGCCTTTTTTTATAGCGGTGTAGTATTCCCAGCCACTGTCCTTATAGACAGTAGTAGCAAAGATAAATAAATCAAGGTATCACGTCCCAGGCATTTAGTCTGGAAGGAGAGGTCTCCCTCCAGAAATGCACGTGCGGGTTACCCTTGCTGCCCAGATCAGGGGCTGCATCTTCCAACCATGGCACATGGGGAAGTGGCAACTAGCCAGAAGTCATCATGGATTCCCTTACTACCTGCCTTTGGCATATGTCAAAATATCTGTTGATCTGAATTCCCTGGAGTTTCTCTAAATGTTTCCAGAACATATGGATAATTTGCAAATAGGAAAATATAAAACAGTAATTATGAAAATAATTATGGACAATATAGTTTATTATTCCCCACATCTGGCTCTCAGAACTCCAATTCTGAAAGGTGTATAGTAATTAAAGGGATTTCGTGAAATCAATTCAATGGTCAATCAGATTGGGAAGCATTTGCATGTTATTTCAATGTTTCTATTATATTTATTCTTTTTTATTGAAGTCTACAATAGTTTGTTGTGCATTGTGACACCGCAGAAGGGGAACAGGAGTATGCAGTGTTTTACAAATATATTTGATCACAAAATCTTTCTATTCTTTATCTTTGCACTCTTTTTTGGGGGGATGGAATATATCATCAAACACATGCTCTGAGGCACATATACTAGTAAGCACTGGTTTAATAGAATATACACTGCGTATATGTCTGCAAAATGAATGTGTTTTCACCTATGGGTCTAAGAATAATGGAGGGGAAATCAAATGAAGGAAAAAAAGAAGTAATTAACCATGCTGAGGTTGGCTATAAACTGGTTATAAGAGATAAAAATGCTGTTATCTACAGAAAAATCCAACCACAGTGACTTAAATACAGTCAATCTGAAGACAGGTGGTTTCTGGTTTTATTTCAGCACCTTAACAGTGTTAGTTCCAAGATGTCTGCATTTGCTTGGCTCTTCCCTCATACTTGCAAGATGGCTGCTATGATTCTGACTCTCACATCTGTACCTCAGGCAGGAAAAAGTAGGAGAAAGGGGAGGAAAAGGCTGTTCCTTTTGGAAAAGGCTGTTCTTTTAATCAAGAAGATAAAACTATTTGCAGGAGCCCAGTTGTGAATATATCTAAGAGCTGTGGGAGACATTCAATTGTAATTTTATAATGGTCAATTGGGGTTTTTTTTTGGTGACTTAGATTGTAAAGGAATTGAGGTAAGAAAAGGAGTTTGGAATGACTTGTGAGTATTTTGAACTATAGAATAGGGGTGAAATGTGTTATTTTAGACACATTCCTATAGGCAAGTCTTTTGAAGTATCCAGGTCCTTCTGTGGAAAAAAGAAAGATAAAATATCCTACCTTCTTTTGCTGTCTTGGGAATACCATACTCTCTTACACACACACACACACACACACACACACACACACACACACACACACACACACAGCTTTAAAGCTGGGTTGGGAGCAGGTATTCCCCTCAGCCCTGGAAACTCTATTTAGTGTCTTGTCATCCAACTCTAGGTCATCCACTTGCTAGAGAACAAACTATAACTGTTCTGGGATGTTCCTCAGGTCACAAGTAGACTCCGTTGCTTTTACTAGATTGGATCTTTCAGGAGCTAATTTGGCCCATGGCTTAAAACATGAAAAAATTTAGAGGCCACTATGATAATTACTATGTCCCCCCCCCTTTTCTGTACTCTTAATATAAATAAATATACACTAGGAAACAAATTGCTTCAGTTTGCTTATAAAATTTTCTTTGGTAGCAAGACACAGGCATGTTGCTACAACACTGCTCTCTGTGGAAGGGGATTTACTAAAAGAAGGGCCTATGATGAAACCCACAGGAAGGGCGATCAACTTTTAGTCCCTACCAAAAAGGAACATTTGCTATAAAATTGTTTCTTCTAAAAAAATGGCAATTATGTGAACCTCAAATTCACATTATAACAAAATCCCACGGATATTCCTCATTCCTTTGAGTGCAGAAATTCAAAGCACATTTCTCATTATTTTTTTTATTATAAAAGTAATATAAGCCTCATTATCAACATTTTGAAAAGTAGAGAAAAATGCTATTCTGAATTCAATAAACCTAAACATTATTGCAAAATCTTTTCTTCTCTTCTTATATTTTGCTTTAAATATATCATTGAACTTGTCACAGTAGACAATATGTCCTTTACTTGCTCGTTGCTGTAATGTAGGTATTATTTTCTCAATACAACCTAGTCCCATACTATATAATCAACTAAGCTTTTGGGGTACAGATTGCACATATTCCTTATGTAGAGCTAGACTTAGTGTACACGATTTAAAAAGTTTTTATTGATTCCAGAGACGAAGGGAGAAGGAGAGCGAGATAGAAACAACAGTGATGAGAGAGAATCATTGATCGGCTGCCTCCTGCATGCGCCAAACTGGGGATCCAGCCCGCAACCCAGGCATGTGCCCTGAACAGGAATCAAACTGTGACCTCCTGGTTCATAGATCAGTGCTCAACCACTGAGCCACACCAACTGGGCTTATGTACATAATTTAATTGGCCCCATAGACATTTGAGTTTGCTCCTCCTAAACAGTTTGTGATCAGATAATATTGCATTCTGCCAATACTAAAGTGCCCATTTTTCCATCATATTTTAGCCATAGATTGAGAGACGTTATAGATATCCTGCCAGCCAGGCAGAGGGTGTGGTGAAGTGGACGTGCTTGCAGACTTGGTCAGAACTGTTCATGTTGCGATTGTACTGATTGAGTTTGTGGGCTGTGCTGGAAGGGTGAGTGTAATGGCCATTTCAGAAGTCTTTGGCAAGAAGCCTATTTGCAGCCTTGACCTGAAGCATGACTGTAAATGCAGAAAGACAGCAGCTGGCCATGGTCTCCATACTAGTGCAGCCAATGTTCTCTCTTCAAGGGAAAAAATGTTCTTCCTAAGAAGTGAAAGTTCTGCAGGTCTGTGAGGCTTTGTTACATTTTGTTACTAAGATAAATGCAGAAGAATTCCTGTTGCAGGCCAAGCAGTGCAGCAGAAGGCAAGAGAAAATAACAAATAATTTGGGATAGATTAAAGAAACTTTCAGGCAATGAAGGCTGTGTGGCCCACCCAGGCTTCCAGCAAGGACTGTCATTAAGATGTAGTGTCATAAGTTGATTGGAAATGTGTATTCTTTTTCCTATTGGTACATCAAATGGAGAATCTCACCATCTTTGGTGGTCTAAATGCAGTAGATTATGGTAAACAAAGTCAGCATAAAGGAAGGCCTTATGGGCAAGAACCTCTCAGCTACAAGCTCTCTTCAAAATTGCTTCTCTCTCTTTCTGACTGTTGAGTGAAAAAGAAATAGAGGCAAACTACATAAATGGAATAACTATTAAGAAACAGTAAATGCTGCCAGAACAGAAAATAGCTGAAATTCATGCTTGGTCACCTTAAATGACACAACAACCTAAAACTTAAAGCAAGACTGACTGAGACCCAAACACCAGGGAGTTGTCTTCCCCAGCATTTCCTAATTTAATAAGGGCATTTTCAACTCTATCGGTTTCATAGGAGGCCACGGCTGAAGGGCCAAGCGAAATTGGCCTCCTGCTTTTCAGGCACCAAAACCTGCCATTCAGGACAGTGACATCCACTCCCTGTCGTGTGTTATTCCTTATAGTTCATGTCATGGGACAAATGTTTGTTATTAGTAGAAGTTCCATGGACAAGTTTTATCATCGTTCTGTGGTCCACTCTGATTTAACAACAATTTTATATCTTGCCTGCAGGCTAGAAAGCTGAGTTTATGCCAAACACATTTTTATTTTAGCTGTCATGGCCTCAAATGAACATTTTGTTTTTGAAAGGAACTGGGAAAATACATGCAGAAGGAAACTATATTTATTTTTTTGACTTTTAAAAAAAATAATTTATAGTAATTCCAACCAATAAAAAGTTGCTTGGTTCAGTTGTCTTTCCAGAAAGTGCAAATCTGGCTTTGGTTTAATTAGAAATGACTCATCTTTACTCTGCAAAGGTCCCTCTTGCTCACGCATAATCGGGAAGAGAGGGTTGTTGAGCTTTCTCTCTGTTTTCAATGATATCATGAAATGGCCTTGGAAAATGTGCATTTACTTGATAATTGTCTGCTTCTCACATTTTAAGCTCTGATATCAACCAAATAGATTTCTAATTGAGATTGGCCTCCTCATATTCCTTTTGGTAAAATTCTTGACTTCCAGGCTTCATTAGTCCATCTTTTATTTGTAAACCAAATTAGAAATGGCCTTTCAGAAAAATTAACAATACGTACTTCTTGTTTCGGAAGGAAAACAGGAGCTTAAGGTAAAATATTACTTTCCCTAGCAAATTTCTTCTTTCACTTTTAAACTAATGAATAATTTTGCCTTTGGGCTGACATTTTTTCATATCATACGAGGTATAAAAAAATGTCAACCCAAAGGCAAAATTATTCATTAATTATGATTTTCAAGGGCGAGATTTTGGTGATTGAGCTTTGAAAGTATCATTCACCATATTGAAAGCCAATTGAAAATAATCACTGTTGCCAGAAATTTTGCATTTGAAGTATAATTAGAGCTAGAAGGTGTCAGAAGGTTAGTTGGGGTAGAACACATAATTTTGACACATAATTTCAGAAGTTGGAGTGGAATCAACATACTTTTAACATTTTAAATTTGGCGAGTTTCTAGGGTTCCCAGGGCAATAAGACAAACTTTACAGATTAATGAGAGTTTATACAGAATAGGTACTTAATACATATTTGTTGAATTAACTATATCATAATGCAGAAATGCCTATAGATGAGCTATATGTGCCATCTTTCAAAAAAAAATTCAAAATTAGGACATGTCCTGCAAGTGAAACATTTTTGGCACCTTCAGACCCATCCAGACTCACTGAGGTCCTGACCACAGAAGGAACCCTAGAGAGACAAGTTATCAATCCTGTTGACTATAACCTTGTCGTCAGAGATCACATCTGTTTTGCTTGCATTCCTTCACTGAAAAATTCTTTATTGAGCACCCACCCTATGCCAGATGCTTGGGGCACATCAGGAAAGAGGCAAAACCAAAACAAAGCATAGTCATCAAGCAAAAAAACACAGTAACAGGACATAATAAATAAGTTTGGTTAGATCGAAATACTAGTAAGTGCCATGGGGGAAGAATAGAACAGGTTAAGGGAGATTGGAAATGCCAGCAGGGAGTTTGTGTGTTTGGAGTGGGCTTTGCAGGTGAAATCTGAGACAAGATTTGGAAGAGGTATGAGACATAACCATGTGACTATAGAAAGGGGGAGTTTTCCAGGCATACGGAAGAACCAGCACCTAGAGCTTTAGTTGTTAGCATGCCCAGCTAACTAGAGGAAGTGGTACAGGCCAGTGTGGCTGGAGGAGAGGATGTGGATGATGTCAGAGAAGTAACAGGGAGCAAGTGGCCATAGGAAACTTAGAGGTCATAGTAAGAACTTTGGTTTTTCCTGAGTGAAATGCAAAGTCCTGGAGGGTTTTGAGCAGAGCATAATTTGAACTTAAATTTTATCAGGACAATTTGGGTTGTTGTTCTGAGAACAGATTATAGGGAAGCAAGATAGGATCTGAGGAACTAGTGTGGAGGATGTTGCAACAGTGCAGTCGTGGATTCTACCAAGGTGATTAGCAGTGGAGGTGGTGGGAAGGGGCCAGACTCTGGTTATATTTTAAAGGTAGAACCCACAGGATTCCCTGATGGATTGAATTTGGAGTGTGAGAAAAAGCGACGACTCAGGTCTTTTGCTTGGAGCAACTGGAAGCGTAGAGTTGTCATCAGTTGGTATGAGCGAGCAGTGAGGGGAGATTTTAGGGCATCAGAAGGTAAGGCATTTAGTTATGGTCACACTGAATTGGAGATATCTGTTAGACATCCAAATGGAAACATTAAGGGGGTGCTGGGTATATGATCTTGAGGTAGTTCAGAACATGCCACTCCAAAATATGCAGCTCTGGCATATTGACTATTTTGAGTTAAAGACACTTGAAAAATAGCAAATTCCCAGAAAACACCCTGACCTTCCTTCTTTTTCTTAAAAGTATGTCACGAAATTCCTATATGAAACAGATCTTCCCTATACTAGAAGAAAAGTAACATTCTTATCATCAAGGACAAGAAGTTGAGACTTGAGAGAATTCTATACAAACAAACCTTGTAAAAATAATTCTTATCTTCCTTTAGTCTCCCCACTCAGTTTAGTCACTTTTCCACAATTGCCTCTTTTTGTTCAATGTAATACAAAAAAGAAAATAAGTTTTGCCATTTCTTTGGGTCTCCATTCCTTATGAAGGCCCCCGTGTCCCATAAGAGTTGTATTAAATAATATTGTATGCTTTTCTCCTGTTGATCTATCTTATGTCAATTTACTTCTCAGGCCCAGCCAGAAGAATCCTACAAGGGTAAAGGGAAAAGTTTGCTCTTCTACAGTCTCTTATTTGGGCAATGGTTCAGGCTAGAGAACATCGCCAGGTGTGTAATAAGCACTCAATAAATGTTCATTGAATAAAAGAATTAATTAATTTAAGGTTCATTTTCCAAGGTCCAGTTTCCTGTCTAAAAACTTACCTCTTCCTCAGATAATTATTACAAAAATATGTATTTTATTTATTGGAAACATCAATCTGTAGGACACCACAAGACAACACTGTCAAAATATAACAGTCTAACATGTTCCAAAGTACATTTATATATAAATTGGTTGGTTATGGGTGGATGTGTTGGTTGAATGAGTAGCTGTTACAATTTTTACTAGGTCATTGAATAAATGGAGATTAGGGTGGAGCCATAGAAAGTGACATGGTGGTCTTGAACACATACATGGGGCATACTTCTAAATTTTGCTTGGAATTACCTTGGAGAAGATTGGGAGACTAGAAGCCAGTATTATGAAATTAAAGACCTTGAAAATGTCCCCAGTAATTCAGAGAGGTGGAAATCTAGGTTTTAGATCCTATGATCTGAACCTCCTTCCCTCCCTATTTGCTCCATTTATCTATCTAAAAAAATTGTTCCTGTGGGGGGGTAGCTTAGGTCTTAGAAGGATTGATCTCAATCTTTATTTTTTTAAAAATGAAAATTTCCTATGCAGTCAAAGATCATGTAGGTCTTTAATACACAAGACATTTCTACAAAGTAATTAAAACAACATGAAAGAACCGCCAATTTAGTGGAGAGCTTTTATAAATAGCCCAACCAGTTTGTTTATAAATGTGGTTTTCTAGAGACATGCTTAGAATTCTTTGCAAATAAATATTTGCATGATATTTTTATGCAAAGATTAATTTCTCCTGGGATAAAATGAGCTTTTAGAAATAGTCTTGTGCTTAGCTTCATACTTCAGTGATATTGTGAATTGATAGAGATATTTCTATTAAAAAGAAATTGGTACATTGAGCATGCTATTTTGGTAAACTTAATTTAAAATATGTGCCATATTCAAAATGGAGTATGCTGTTTTAAATAATTCACAATAGAGATAGAGGAAGACAAAAATACATCTGGGTAACAGTGGTTTAACTAGCCATTTAAAGAAATCAGTTTCACTAGTGGCCATCACCCTCTTTATGAGATTGTAATTTCTAAAACACAGTCAAATACTGAGCTCTATTGCATATATCTGGGAGTGACTATGTATGTGAGACATTCTTTAAAAGATAAAGCCAATCTCAAAATGTCATATGCTATGTGATTCCACTTATATAACATTGTAGAGATGACAAAATTATAGAAATGGGTTAACAGATTACTGATTATCAGGGGTTAGGGATGGTGAAGGGAGGAGGAAGAATGTGAAACCAGGAAAATCTCTGTGTTAAGGGAACAGTTCTGTATCTCACTTACAATAGCATTTTCACAAATCTACACATCTGGTAGGGAATAGAGTGATATACATTCCTGGTACCCTTGTCAATTTCCTGGTTTTGATAGTGAACTATAGTTAACATGAAGATGTGCATGGGACCACGTTGTCTTATCTTTGCAATTTCCTGGGAATCTATAAATTTTCAAAATTAAAAAGCTTTTAAAAAGAAAAAAAAGATAATCCATCTTTTTCTAAAAAGAAACACAATGCTATTTGTACACAAAAGATTATTATTTTTAACCTAATTAGAAAAAGATTTGAAAAATTTGCATCAGAACCTCATTATTTTCCTTCTGCTCTTACCTATTCATTTATTTCAATCATAATTATGAGCAATAAATGATTTTTACTTGGTCTGATGCTTTATATTATTTTAATTCCCAAACATTCTATTTATTTTTATATCAGTTTTCTTGAAAGAGGACTAGAATACCTTACTTGATATTGGCAACAAGAATTCTTAGAAGTTTACTTGAATCGAATGTTATTATCAGGGAAATAAACAAAGCTGGAACGCTGAGAAGGTATCACCATATTGATCAAAGTAAAGCAATTGGAATAATGAATTCGGGTAGTAGGTGACTAGATTTGATATTTAACATCATTTTAATGTTTATGATTATAGACTTCACATATAAAAGTTTTAATCACTAAAATGTATGAATTAGTAACTAAGATCTGGAATATAAAAAGGAAGATTGTATTGCCATTCACACACAGAGAGATCCTAAATAAGGTCTGTACTTTGGGAGAGTTTGTTGATCCTGAGTAATATTAAGGATAATATTAAGGATGAGCTCTAGAAAGTATGTTTAAAAAAACCCACAGGTCTAAAGAATGATTTCTCACCAGGAATTAAGCTTAATTAAATGTGGCTTTATTTCTAGAACTTGATAAAAGGGTTCCTTAAATACCTCCTGAATTTTGGGAATGCCAGACTTCTCCAGGCCTCTCCTTTACCGCTTCAGGCCAATCTCACCACCCATTTGTACAGGCTCTCCTAGCTCTGGGTCACAGTAGAGAGAGTCTCTGTTGACTCGACTTGCTCAGTTAGCAGTTTCTCTATCATAATGCATTATTCCAGATTGTTCTTCTCCCAACTAGACTAAAGAAAAACTGCTACGAGGAAGAAAGTGGTACCTCTCTCCTTCTAATTCAGTCAGGAACAGAAAGTACCTACCCTAGGGTACTAGAGGAGGGGAGAGTCAGAGCCTAAAGCAAAATCTGGAGACACTTTCTGTCCCTGAACAACAGGCTGCCTGCCAGCTCCACTCCTTGAAGCGAGTTGCTCCAGGTCTTCGTTCCTGCTCCCTGTCTCCGTCCTGTATCATGTTTTGACTCCTGTGTTTATACAGACAATCTAATGTGTGAAGACATTTGACAAAGGGGTTTTGCTTGTTTGTTTTAGGACAGGTTAAGTAAAATCATGTATTTTACACATTTCTTTGGTGTTCTGGGCAGAGTTACCCTAATAGAGTTTAGTAGCCAATTGAACTGGCAGCATAAAGTGAATCTTACCATTCACTGTGTTATGGCGAATGAGACTTACTAGTTGACGATACCTCTGTATTATTCTCCTAGTTAGCAAAGTTAGAATCCATTTCTTTAAGCCTCATGCTGTACAGACAGGAAATGAACTTGTTTAATCAACAGGGTCAAGACTTTTCTGGCAAGTTTGAGTCTGGAAGAATGGAGACAAGCAGGCTGCGGCTTTGGTCTTACGAGGTTATGGTATTTTAAGGACCTGTAGCCCTCAGAAAGATGACAACCACTGCAATTTCTCTGCTCCCTGAGCAGAAGCGATGCTGGGAGGGGAGGCCGACAGGGGTGGGCAGAGATTAGCGGAACTGCTTCAGCTCTTGAGCAGGGGGAAGGATGCAAGGAGAGGGGACTGAGTGGTGGCACTTCCCCGGTGGCAGTCTTCGCCTGTTGGACTTGTCTGGCCGCCTGCCCGGCACCTGGATCAGACAGTGAGGCATCTGAGCTGGGGAAGCTGAGCAGGGTTATGTTCGGATCCGACCGCCCATGCACTGAATGTCTTGATTTCATCACATTTACAGTGTCAGGAGGACACAGGTTCCTCTCCAAGAGCAGAGTGTACTAGTTAGCAGGGAATATTTCCCTACAAATTATCAGAAAGAGAAATGATGGCAATAACATTTAAACAGGGACAGAGAATACTTTTCGCCTCTGCCAAGTTTTTCTAATCTGTTCTTTAAAGTACATATTCTGATGTTCACTAATTTTCTTCTGGTAGGTAGAGTTCAGAATTCTTCCTCTGCAGACAGTGTCTTACTGCATCTGCAACTTTGGGAAACTCTCACCTTTTAAGTCGTTAATGTGGACTTTAAAGTGAGAGAATTTTGATGGTAGCCCTTGCCAACATGAATGTTCAGTATTGCCCCCTGTCCTAATCCTGACCTGATCCTGGGAGGCGAAGTGTCCTATTGCCTGCTTTCAGGAGGCGTATTCTCCAAATTAACACATTTTTCTAAAATGGGCTTTCTTGGGTAAGATAATTGCTCTGATCTTTGTAATAACCAATGGCTAAAATACATTAGCAAAGGAAGAAAAAAAATGTAGATATAAATACAAAGATAACTAACTGCATGTCAGATTTTATGTAGTTAGGAACACAAAATAACCATTACATCTGCATGAATGACTGATCTTTTAGAATATCTACTAACTTACAATACTTCATTCTAGTTTATTTTCTATTTACTTGTCTTTCAGGAAACATATTAGATCAAGAAATGGAAGAATAGTAATGGGAGATGAAAAACCTTCCTATCATAAACCTCAGTTTTGCTTTGAGGCCCTTCTCTGCCTGTTCTTGGTTATGTGACTTTGGATCGGTTCCTTCACTAGTTATACTGTTAGAAGCAGTGACTGAGGAATTTCACAGAAGTGAAAATGTGAAATCAGTGCCTGCAGTAGTGGCCACTTAGTGGGTATATGTTGGATGGACAAAGTGACACATGGTATGGAGCACCTAAGACTGGAGTCAGGACAGGGCTCCACAAAGTTAACTAAGCAAAGATGATGTGATGGTGGTGGTGGGGCTGGCTGGTGCTGAGGCGGGGCCAGGTAACTCAAAAGCAGAACAAGATGGGAAATGCTCCCATTAAAATTCTGGGACTATAAAACCTGAATGCGTTTCTGCATTTGTACAGATGCTGAGGTGTATGATGTCACAAACAGGTAAACATCCTTCCCCACACTTCCTAATCACCCACACCTGTACTCCAACCAACAGCAGGGTTTGTGTGGGCAGCAGAGAAGACCAGATTATTTGTGAGATTTTTATTATAAACTAGAGGCCTGTTGCACGAAAAGATTTGTGCAATAGGCCTTCCCTTCCCCTGGCCCCGGCACCGGTTTCCTCCAGCACCTGGGACCCAGGCTTCGCTCCGGCCGGAGCCGCCTCAGTCTTCGCTCCGCCGCTTCGCACCTATGTATGCAAATTAACTGCCATCTTTGTTGGTGGTTAATTTGCATATCTCACTGATTAGCCAATGGGAGGTGTAGCGAAGGTACAGTCAATTACCATGTTTGCCTATTATTAGATAAGATAAATCTAGCTTTTCCAATCAAATTTTGGAGTATCATTTTTAATAATGAAAAGAGGATTGAGTTTCAACTAGATAGCATCTATTGTACATTTATTTCATCTCTGTTTTGGAAATGGTCCTTGAGAGAGGAAACTTGGGTTTTCTGTGAGTTTTCTAAGTGTAGTTTGATGTCATTATCCAGAAAATTATGTTGAAAGGAGCAAAGGAAGAAGCAATAACTAGGGTGAGAAGATAAGAAGAAGAGTTCCATCCCTCTCCCAGATGGCTTAGATTTGCTGAGCATGACAAGCAATAGTCACATTTCCCTTAAGATGAAGAACAGAAAGGAAAACAAGAGTCTCACTTTAGAACCTAATTCTTTTTAAAAATATGAAACAATGACATTATTTGCTGGACTATACGGGGTCAGTAGAAAAATTGCCACCATAACCAGGTCTGAAAAGAAACCCGAGAGTTTGGAGCGAGAACTTAGAGAGCAAAGAAGTCACGGTGGTCTGACTTTGGGTTAAAGGAGGAAAATCCACAATCCAGGTGTGATTCAGGGAGGAAAAGTGTCAGAAGCCACCATGAAAAAGCTGGCCGCTTTGGGAGCAGGAACTTGGCAGCAGCAATGTAGACACACTATCTTATCTTCCGAGAAAACCTCCAGCTCTGAGCTTTGTCCAGTTGGCAAGGAAGAACCAGGAAGCTTATATTTTGTAGCTTTGCTGAGTGGTTGCTGCACCTATGTGAAGAAAAACAAATAACCCCACAGCTCTCCACCACTCTTCAGCCTAAACAAGGATTTCATTTCTCCACATGGATCAGTATATAAAAGCCAAAAATGAGAGCAGGAATGCACCCACTGTGGAAAAAGATTAGAGTCAGCCTGCTTAGACAGCAGAGGACCTGGAGAAACTCAATCCCAGGCCAGAATGCTGCCCTAAGGAGTTTGGGGGGAATTTCCTTATCTTTGTGGGATGAGAGACTGTATTTAGTTCCCTCAGCAAGGAGAATTATCTGGGAAATGATTCCCAAACACAAAAGACCAATTGTCTTGGATTCAATATTTTTGTCACCTACTACTTGGTTGACCAAAGGTTTCACCCATCATTAAGTGGTTTTGAAAGGAATGTATCCAAAATAAAGATAGCATTTCTTCAGAGATACAGCCTGGTATAACAGAATGGGCATAGCTTTAGGGGCCAAAAATGTGGGTTTAAATTTTCTTCTTAATCTTATTTCCTTTGTGATCTTACACAAATTACCCTCTCTGATCCTCAGTGTGTTTCATCTGGGTGTAATGAGAACCTATATACTCTTTTGTGATGAGAATGAAATGAGATTCTGCTACGAATGTCCTGGGCTCACAATAGACATCTGATAAGTGATGCCTTCTCACATCATGTTTTAGAAGCTTGGAACATAAACTGAACCCTGAAATTCTCAAATGTTCTCAACCCTTAGATATAGAATTAGAGACGAGGGTAAGGAAAAGGCAATGGTATTATCCCTGACGTTAGAGACTTTATCTTAAAATAAAACTAAGCCATTGAAGTCCTGATCTAAAGCATAAAGGTCAGCGGTGTGTTCTCTGCCGTCCTGATGTGAGCTTGCTCGGCTTCAGTGTCTCCATCTCCAAAGTGGGAGTGTGATTAGGGTTCTGAATAACTCATAACAGAGCGCAGAAGAATGACTATTATTGCACTTCTCGAGGTCCCAAGATTCACATTTTAAACTCTTCTACATTTATCATTAGCACTCAAGACCATCAGGGGCTTTGAAATTCTCCACTGGAAAGACCAGCTTTTCTTCTGCTGCAGCGACGTGGGAAGAGGCACACTCAAGTGGTAAGTCAGCGACACCCAGTGGCTGCTGCTTTTGTATTTGCGTTTGGATTTCCCATTGAATTGTGTCAGGTTCTAACCCAGAACGAATTAGGAAGATGGCGAGCATGTGGGAGTCATGGATGCTTTTGAAGGTTTCTCCGCAGTGACACGATGTTCTGGGACATGGGAACAACCGAAGAGCAGAAATAGGCAGGGTGCTGGCAGGTGGGGAAACAGCTCTGGGAATTTCCCGCCAGGCTATTTGCATTTTCCTGAGGAGGGGACACAAGCTTTCCCATCACAGCTGGATTTCCCAAGAAACATTCCCAACTCTGTGGTGGCACGTCAACTGCCTAAATTTCAGGGAAGTGCTAATCTCCCAGAGGCAGCTGGGAAAGCTCCCTAGAAATTAAACTTCCTGGATTCAGCCAAACTTAACCAGAGGTTTAATCCAAAGCCCTCCCCTTCCCCCCACAGCCCCTTAATGACATGATAATAAGGGGGGGCTATGGATTCCTGCAAGGGCCTCAGACCCGCACCTGTGAGGGGTGTGTGGGGGTGAGGAGAAGCCAGTATGAGAAGACACGGCTGGGGTCAAAATTCACTCACACTCCAGTTTGTACACGCTGCTGCTGGATGTTCCCAGCCACTTGCAGCCCCTTGGAGCACTTCACGTTTTCATCTGTACAAGGAGGATAGTGATATGAACCCACAGGCCGTCGGGAGGTTTTAGTGAAACAATGTACCTGAGGTGATGGCGTGCAGCCCATCCTAGGCACTCTGTTTATGGCAGTCACTCTGGTCCTAATTTTTAGCAGTTGAGGTTCTCTGCTGAGTGAGGTGTAAGACGACTTCTGGGAACAGCCCTTCTCTGGACCTGGATGACACTTTCTGGTGACAGCGTGGATGGAAATGTACTCATTGTGCTTTTGAATAATTGGGGGGTAGGACTGGTTTCCATATCAAGCTAGTGTTCCCCAAGTATTCTGGGTTTCTTGGATGAAAGACTCGGGCGAAATACTGCGTGTCACATTGTTAGCTGGGAGCTTACCTTGTAAGGATTAGTGTTTTTCCCCACATAAAACATTGAGGAAGTTACAACAGCAGAGAGATATGCTAAGTAAGGCAATTAGGTAATGCTGTTCATAAACGAGTCCACAGTGGGTTTGTTAAAACAAGACTCTTGTTCTTAGTTGCTGCTCCTTTAAAAAGATAATTTTAGAGAGAAAGGAAGGGAGAGGGAGAAAGAAGCATCAGGGACCCAGGTATGTGCCCTGATGAGGAATCGAACTCACGACAATTTGGTACATGGGATGACACTCCAACCAACTGAGACACATAGGCCAGGGTGGTTGCTGCTGCTTTTAATTGCCTAGTAAATATTTTCAATAAATGGATTATATCTGTAAATAGAAATATGGTAGCAAGTAAAATTTATAAAAGAGGACCTTTTTTCATTATATTTTTACATCTGCTAAATATGAGGAATGATTAAGATACCAGGCCTTGCAGCCAGTTGGACTTGAATTTCAATATGGGCTTTTCCACTTACTGGTTTGCTTAGATCTCTAAGCTTCAGTTCCATCACCCATAGAATAGGGATGCTAATGCCCACCTCGCAGGATGGCTGAGAAGAGTAAAGGAGAGAGAGGAAGGCTGGAAGAACTTCTAGCTCCCTGCACGTCATGCGAACTCAAGATGGAAAGGAAACAAACAGGGACTGCCCAGAGCCATGGCTCTTAAACTTATCTGATTCCAAACTCTTTATACAACAGAGATTTTTTTATTCCCCCTTTACTATCTTGAAATGAAATCTTAGAGCTCATGTAAGCTACCTAGTACATTCTTTAAATAGCAATGTACAGCAGTGCTGTAATTGAAAGTAAAGGAGAAATAGAGGAAGTTGACTTAGGATGAAATAATATGCATTGCACTATGAGGCTTGGGTGCAACTACGTCGAAGAGGCTCTTGCCTCCATCGCCCTGAGTGAGAGAGGTACCTGTGTGACCCACATGCAAAAAGTAGTCCTGCTCTTGGTGGCTTTTTGGAATGGTGAAGAGCTCTTAGTATTTCAAACAGGGCAAAGTGTGATCTTCCCTCCCAGAGGTGCTAGTTTTATCACTGAAATTTTTGTATTGGTTTAAATAAACTAAATATATGGTTTATATTGAAACCACACAGAAACACTTTGTTAGAGTTAGGTTTTTAAGCTCATAAAATTATAAACAAATTTCTCACCTATATTTGGGACTGCCTCCTTCATTACAAGATGTTGATCATCCTCGGCCCCATCTACTAAATGCCAATAACCTCCAGCTCCCCAACTTTTGTGACAGCCAAAAATAACCCCACAACTTCCCCAAATGTCCCCTAAGGGATGGTACCACCTTCATTAAGAACCATTTGCCTGGAGAGGCCTGAATCTTAAAGCTGATTTGCTTAGCTGGTTTGGCAAGCCAAAGGTTTTGAAAGCCAGGCCATGGGGAGCAAGACTGAACAATTTTGAATAACCAAGCTTCTTGAAAATTTCAAGAAGCAGGGTTGGCTGGTCCATTGGTGCAGTTTTCAAAAGGAAATCCTGGCCCAAGCCTCCCCCCAATCAGGAGATTGCAAGAAGGAGGGGGAATGGGAGAGGCTGGGTGAGACCCCTAAGTCCCCACCTTTCCTCTTTGAGATGAGGTGCTGAGGGGGAGAGGCCTTCAGCTTTAGGGACAAGAATCTTTTGCCCACTTTGGACTCTGCAGTGAGTGTCCAAATGGACAGAGTGGATTCAGTGGCACAGCAGGCTGAGCAGGAGGGCCAGCTTATCTTTCCCAGGTCCCTGTCTTAGTCTGCCAGGCTGCTGTAACAAAAATACCAGGAACTGGGTGGCTGGCAAACAACACATATTTGTTTCTCCCAGTTCTGAGGCTGGGAAGTCAAAGATCATGGCACTGGCAGATTCGGTGTTTGGTGAGAACCGCTTCCTCACTGGTGGCCAAGCTGGGCCGGCTTCAATGTACAAGGGCACTAACCCATTCATGAGGGCCCCACCTCCTAATACCATCACCATGGGAGCTAGAATTTCAACACACGGAGGTTGGGGGAGTAGACATTCAACCCAGCAGTCCCCTTAGCTCTACTTTGGTATGAATGGAACTCAGAAGGCCCCATAGGCATCCAAGGGAAGCCAGTGGATGGGCCAGGATGCTGCAGTGGGACCAGGGGGAGGAGGTGACTCGAAGCTGGTTCTGTGGACCACCTGTTCCCTCCACCATCATGTGACTATACAAACCACACTCCTTGCTAATAAAACCAGAGCTGATCAAAGGTGACATACAAGAGACCAAACTTGACCTAAAAAGATGGGGCATTTACTTAAGGAGTGTTTTGTGCCAGACTCAGGTGATGAAGGTATTCTCTTTCATTATCCAGCAGGTGGGGGTGTGTGAGAAAGATAGATGCAATTACCTGGGAAGTGGAAATCTATATTTTTTTCACATATGATGGCAGTGTGAATAAACTTGTGATCCTTCTGTGCTATTAGTAACTAGGAGTTTACACCCAGGATCTACACATTATACATTTATAGCTTTGACTCATATAGTTGCTGGGTTTACAATATCAAGTCCAATTCATGTTTGGGCCCAGAATTTACCTTAACAAACAAAAATAGCACCATAATTTCCTTTAGAAAATTAAAGAGACCATGGAATTTTTGTAGGAAAACATAATGTTCAATTCTTAAATATAACTTTTAGGCAACTTGAGCTTGAATATTGTGAAAAACTTTTCCCCATTTTTGTATGATCAAATAATATCTGGGTTATTCAATATTATTTATAAGAGTCCATTTTAAAAAAAGTCACTCCTAGGCCAATTTCATCTCATTAAGCTTTTCAAGAAAACATCAACTTCTAATGTGATTTATCAACTTCTAATGCCAATGGGACAGGGGTCAGGCAACAGTAAAGATTCAGGGAGGTAAAAAATTAGAGAAAAAATATTTCCATTATTATTATTTCACTATAGTAAGAAAAGAGTCAAATGCCTGTGTGCTGTGCAGTTTTCACACGTGTCCTGTAGTTTTCAAGCATGTTCTCCGTTCTGAAGGAGTCGCAGCCCTGAGCAGGGAGCTGAGAGGAGAGGTGGTGCTACTCCTAACATGGTCGCAGCTCCAAGCTCCCTCCCCAGTGCCCCCTCAGGAGACACCTTGAGAGTCTGCACATCACAGTGGCCCCAGCTGCGTTCCCACAGTTATAAATAGGTACTTAATGCGTCTGGGAAGGGTACAGAGATACCAGAAAATGTAGCAGTTCTCAGGTATGGGGGGTGGGGGAGATTGAGGCCAGAGCTGGGGGTGGACTAGGATACAAGTTAAATGATGCCAGAACTTAGTGTTCTATTAATAATGTTTTCTTTCTCAGAACTAGCCGGGCAGTTCTCTGACTCCAGGGGATTATTCCGATTCTTGCTAAACCATCTGATTTCTGCAGACTCAAGCCCTCTTCACCTCTGCCTACTGAGCTCCAGGCCTGACTTCCAATCCCTTCCCCTCCTGGACACCCTCTTCCGGGGTTACCTGAGGTCATGGACTTAATTTTTCTCTTCATAGTTTTTTAGCTATTTAACAGTTACTCTACATGGTTCTTCAAAAGCCATTAAAAACACACATTTCTTTTAAAAAATATACCTATCTATATGGGGAAAAACTTGTAAATTTGAATAAAATGTAATGCTAGAAAATGTTTATTATGAAACAAATATTTTTAAAGGCAAAAATACCCCCAAACACTAAATAGACTACATAGTCCAATTTATGTACTAATATAGGTATATGTTAATGTTCATATTTATATACAGGTGCACAGACAAAAATATAGTAACAACTGAAAACCTGGAAGTAACTATAACAAAATGTTTTAGGAATCTAACTCTATGAGGGGAGATTACAAGGGATTTTAATAGTTGTTTGTTTTTATCCTCATCCAAGGAAATTGTTTCCATTGATTTTTAGAAAGAGTGGGAGGGAGGCAGGGAGGGAGAAAAAAGGAAGAGAGAGAGAGAGAGAGAGAGAGAGAGAGAGAGAGAGAAACATTGATTGGTTGTCTCCCGCATATGCCCTGATGGGGAGCCGATAGAACCAGCAATCCAGATATGTGCCCTTGACTGGGAATCAAACCTGAGATCCTTGAGTATGCGCTCTAACCACTGAATAACATTGGTCAGGGCAGATTTTAATAATTTTCTTCAAAAATTTCTATAATGGGCATGTATGTAAGTTTTATAATAAGAAAAAAAACGACTTAATTTTTATTTATTTTTAATCATTTTTTTCAGTTACTGTTGACATACATCATTATGTTAGTTTTAGGTATACACTGCAGTGACCAGACATTACATAACTTAATAAGGGGATTAAATTCCCCTTGGCTTAAGTTCATCAGTTAATTTAATAAATCCTGCGCCCGTCCAACACCATGCCTCCTTATTGCAACAGTATTGACTATATTCCCATCACATCCCCATGACTAGTCTGTAACAACCAATTTGTACTTCTTAATCCCTTCTCCTCAAGAGCAAACTAGTTTAAAACCACGAGCTCTTCTTATTTCCTTTTTCATACCAGCTAGCAGATCACACTTTCTAAATGGCAATAGCTATGTGCTGCTGCCGGCTGATGGAGGTCATCTAGGAAGAGGGAGGTCAGAGAGAAAATATCTTCATAAGGAGCAAATTTGTGCAATTGTCTTAGACATAAAGTACTTTTCTTGAATCGCCTTAAACTTCTCATTGACAAAGATGGGTCATAAGCTGTAATGAACAGCAGCATGCATTTTGCCGATCTAATAAGTCGGTTTTCTTTTCAGAAATTACCTCTTAGTCTAGTTCAGCTGTTGTCAGGGTCCCACACTTTCCTAGACAAGGCGGGGCGCGGTTTGGGAAGAAGTACACGACTCAAGTTTAGCCACTTCCTCTTACATCTGAATTTCAAATAGAGCAGTGGTCGGCAAACTCTCGAACCACATGCGGCTCTTTGGCCCCTTGAGTGTGGCTCTTCCTAAGCCTTAGGAGTACCCTAATTAAGTTAATAACAATGTACCTACCTATATAGTTTAAGTTTAAAAAATTTGGCTCTCAAAAGAAATTTCAATCGTTGTACTGTTGATATTTGGCTCTGTTGACTAATGAGTTTGCCGACCACTGGAATAGAGGAACACAGGGACTGGAAACTGGGTTGGAACTCCATTACCTCCTTGTCCAGAATGGCCTTGTTAAATGTCTGTTCTCCCGGGCAATTCTCTCACCTTCCTTGAGAGACCCCTCCAGCAAACCCCGCCTTGGCTGATGTTCATCAGAATCCGTTTCTTTTGTTCGCAGGCAGAGCCTGTGTTGTGGCATTGTTTACAGCCCAACCACAGCAGCTCTGTGCTCATTTCCACAGACCGATGGATCTCGGGCTTTGGGTCTTGGCCAGTTCAGGTCACTGGGCTAACTAACCAACTAATTAATGATTTATGATGTACGTTTATAGTCTGAGACTCCCCTGGTGAAACTTAGGGCCAGATTCTTTGTTGATAGCTTTTACCAGATGTAACCAGTTAGCCTGGCTTGGCTCACATGCCGGAGGCATTAAAGACTACTGGGAACTTCTGCTTGGAGGTCATGGGAAACCAAGATTCATAGCACAAATTATAAAGGTTTAATCTGAAGGCCAAACAACTGCTTAAGCGAATAAGAAGGATCCTGCGGCCTTTTGCCTGGAAGTCCCTCAGGCTCCCAGTGCTTGTGTGTACTCTTTCTTGGGGCACCATTCCTTTGCCTTTATTTTCAGCCTTTATTTTCAGCCTTAGGAGAATGTGCTCTGCAAACTCTCCTGCGTCCTTTAACCTAACCCAACCTGGACTCTAACTGGCATAGAAGCAAATAATAGTTAAAAAGTGACAGAAGACCCTCAATGGTGGGAAGGGCTTGGGACAGGGACGAGAGGGAGGCACCGCTAAGACGGAGAGAGGGGCTGGGTAACTAGCAGTATTCCTAACAATCCAGAGAGGATACGTGTGCACTGTTTCCATGGGTGGGTGAGAAACTAAGGGACACTAGACAATTTTCATAAGATACTGTAGGTCAGAATGAAGTTAGGAGAAATGTTGACTATCTCCTGAATATGATATGAGCCCCTCCTGTTTCTGGCATGTTGTCAGAGCCCTGGCCTAATGGTAGAGCTAACAAGCACGTTTTTGTTTGTTTGTTTTTAGTTGCTCTTCTTGGGCACTTCATCTTGGTCTTGCCTTCTTCATACAGTTCCTTCTCTGGTTGCATCCTTTCTGCCTCTCTACCATTCTGTGGTTGCCTAGTGACTTTTAAACTAAGATCTAGTGTGTTTTGAGGGTCTGAATTACATGTTCCAAAAATGTTCTTCATCTGTTGTGGTCAAGCTTTAGACTCGTTTTGGTCTACAGAGAAAGACAGGTTTCACCAATCTCATGGCTCTGTGCCTCTCATTTAGAAAGAATCACTTATGTCATGGTACGATCACAGTTATTTTACATATTTTTTGAAAATCTCCCCTACTGGGCATCTTGATTGCAGTGACTTATTTATCTTTCCATCTATAACAGCATCAAGCAAATGCCTTGCATAGAGTAGGTGCTCAATAAACATTTTATAGAATAGACATGTATGTGTATGTATCTTCTTTTTTATTTTGGTTAGTCCTCACCCGAGGATTTTTTCCCCCATTGATTTTTAGAAAGGGAGGGAGAGGGAGAGAGATAGAGAATCATCAATGAGAGAGAAACATCAACGGGTTGCCTCCTGGGCCAGGATCTGGCTTGCAACCTAGGTCCATACACTTGACCAGAAATCAAACCCAGACCCCTTCCGTCTGCAGTCAGATGCTCTAACAACCGAGTAAAACCAGACAGGGCTATGTGTATGTATCTTTATATTTGATGCCCAAACTACCAAAAGCCCAAAGACACCTGTTTTTTCCTTCTGTTTCAATGTCATAGTTTTGAGAGTGACAAAAAGGAAGTATAATAAATTGATACAAGAAAGGAATTTTAAAATGAAGCTTCTAATATTTGGAATAGAATGATTTTTTATCATCTACATTATTTTCTGGCTGAGTCCTGGTGTAGACACACTAATTTCTTATCTGATCTACGCTTATTGTACTGTGTCATGAGGGACTCTATTAATGCAGGAAAACTTACTGTGTTTCACAGAATTTTACTAGTGTTTTATTGAACTCTAATTCCATGGAAGGGGCTGAAGTTCCATAGCAAGGCCATTTTGAACAGCAGTTAGAAGCATAGATTCTGGAGATAGACTGCCTGAAATCAAATGACATTCCTAAGACTCAGCCCTGTAGCCTTGGGTAAGTCACTTAACCCTGCTGTGCCTTAATTTCCGCATCTGGAAAATGGGGATAATAAAGTATTTACCTCCTAGGTTGTTTTGAGATTTAAAAGAGTTAATTTATCTAAAGAGCAAAGGCTAATATCTGACAGATGGTAAATCTCTTTTATTCATGTAATTAATAAACTCCATATGTCAGGCCTCATCAGCCGAGAGTTTGCAGTATAATCCCGAAGGTTGCTACTAACCTGGTGTCCTCTCCCCCTTTTCTGGAGCTATCCTTACATGTCCTCGCTGGGCAGGTCCCCTGTGTGTGCACTTATTGGAACAGGGCAGCACTGCCCCATGCCTACTGACCAGGCATATTTTCATTTTCACGGGACTGGGTAACAAATAGAGATGCCTACACCAATCACAAAGAAGAAAATCTTGAGTAAGAATGAATTTTATTCAGGTAAAGACGGAAACATGTCTCATTAAATGAGAAGAACAGGTGGCTCAGTTTGACCCAGATCTCCCTCTAAGTCTCAGAGCCTAAGAGGCTCATTATGAGCTCTACTCCACCAGTTTCATCTACTTCCCCAGGGACTGGGAATACGACTGCTCTCTCACAGCTCTTTGAAAGACACTGTTACACCCTTCACCTTTTAAACACATATATTTGGCTGCCCCCAAGGCTAATCTTGTAACTCTCAGAAACATAATGGTTACATTAACTATAAACTTAAGAAATACTATCACCTGATTGAGATCACTTAGGCCAAATCAAATATTTAAGATTAAAATAAATAAAATTGTCTAACACTATGCCTTTTCTCTGATTGATGCCTTTCCCTTCCTTCCTGATGATATGTGAGCTAACTTCTATGGACAAGTGTACACACTTGTTTGGACATGAAAGTCTCCCTTATCCAAATGGCCTGGCAGGCCAGCTCCTTCACACAACTGAATTCTTTGAACATGGAAGTGCTCAGTCTGGGGTGGCTTCTAGAGGAAATACCTCCAGAAATATACCCCTTCTCCCCCAAAATGTCAGAGGTGCAGAAGAGCTATTGAATGTTCCCTGTAAGGGTCTTTTGGGTTCAGGAAGTCTGAGCAATTAATTGGAGGAAAGCAGTGGGCCTGCCATGGCTGTGAAGGATGGTGTCATTGATGACTAAAGAGACTCTGGTAGTCAAATTCACCTTCGAGCCTGCACAAATACAAAGCATGAGTGAATTTATGATGTTATTTTTTAAAAGCCAGGTGAAACACATCTCTGTTGTCAGCTGATCGTGGTTCGAGTAGAACAGCGGTTCTCAACCTTGGCTGCACATTAGAATCACCTGGGAATCTTTTTAAAATCCTGATTTCTGGGCCTCATCCTCTGGAAATTCTGTTTGTTACTAATGTTGTGGCCCCACCCATAATGAAGAAACAGAATTTCTGGAGGATGAGGCCCAGAAATCAGGATTTTAAAAAGATTCCCAGGTGATTCTAATGTGCAGCCAAGGTTGAGAACCGCTGGAGTAGAAGCTGGCAGGAGGGTGCAGAGGGCCTGGTTGTAATAACCTGTAGTTTAGAGAAATTCTCTCAATAACATGTCTTCTCTATTGAAATTAGTTTACCCTCTTTCTTTAAGGTTCATTTCCTTCAACTTGGCATCTCACTGAGACATTCTGATTCTTTAATAGCTTCAATTGACCACTAGATGGCAACATTGTCCTTTTATGCGACAGCTTTGACTACAATAAACACCATGAATTTCTTCGGCCATCAACCAAATTAAAAATAAAAAAGCAAAGACTAGTAATTTATGATCACTCTATAACAGGAATAAGGTAGAAGCACATTAAATCTCGAGTTTGCAGTTTACGTATGTGGAAAGTGTGCTAAACAATGTCCGGCTTCTCTACACCCTGAGAGACAGGCATTAGTGCTGATGCTCACAGACCATCGTGTGGCCTCGGGCCCTCTGGTCTCTGTGCTGCAGGCAACCGATGATATTTTATTCAAATCACTTAACATCTTTCTTGATTTTACTACATTCTGGAGTTGTGCTTCCCAAACATGCTAGCATAAGAGTAAACAAACAAATGAAAGGTTCCTGGGACCTTTCCTCAGGAATTCCTCAGGAATCCCGCTTCGGTAGATCTGAACTGCAGTGCGGGGTGTCTGGAGTTTCAAAAGCACCTCCCCGTGCTTCTGATGACCAATAAGTTAGGAAGCAGATCTCGTGGATTTCATTTTAACTCCAACAACAGAATCCTCAAAGTAAAAGGAATCTTAACTAAATTTAATATAAAATTGCCACATACATTTTTTAGAGAAAAAGTCTTAACTAAAAATACTTAAGACATCTCAATTACAATGAAGTCGAAATCACTGTAAAAATAATAAAGCTTTAATAATTGAAATATTTATTCACCCGATGTGTCTAGCAAAGGTTATCAGATCTGTACGTGGGGTTAAATTGACTGATGAGAAAGCTTGTGAGTAGTGTCCCCTCCTGTGTGCTTCTCACAATGGAAGATTCTCTAACTGGGGAGTGGTGGATTTCTACAGAAATTGTTTCAGATATTCTAGAATGATGTTCCTCTATTGTTATTCTGCTATATACTGAATGTGTATCTTTAAAAGTCATTATCACTTTTGAAAATTTGAGGGTCCTATCAGCCATATGAAATACTAGTTGTCAATGTCATTTCTCCTCGTCTCTTCTTTTCTCTCTTTTTCTTTGTGTGTCTCTGTCTCTATTTCTGTCATTATTTTCTCTGAATCCATATTTACTTTTTGGTTTAATGTGGTAGCTTTATACAAGCTAATCACTGTTCAAATATAATTTGCCTCAACACATTTGAATCAGCTGACCTTATGAGGTTTTTCTTTATCTAATATTATCTCTCTTTTTTTGTAGTTAAAAATGTCATGGCAATTGGCATTAGAAAGTAACACCACCCTTTTCTGGTGTTAGTTTGTAGTATATAAAGGCTCTCAGAAGACAATGTAAAGAGAATGGTGCTTGCTTGTGTTTAAAATTAAGCTACAGATTCTTTTTAAACATGATAATACAATTGGGTTTTCATAGAAAAAAAGACTAGAATGCCATAGCACAATCCTCCAGTTTAAAAGTATCAAATCAGCTGTTCATAAAACTATACTTATATGGTGTTTTTGTTGCTCGAAGGCAAGGTTCTGGGAAGCTTACTGCTTTGTTAAATTCCTGTGTCTTCATGTGTTGCTCACGTTCTTTAAGAAATCCTTGAATTTAAAGACAAGAAGACTCCTATATGCTTTCTAGTTCCTAGAAGCCACTTGTAGATTTCTAAAGATGATCACAGAAAATGGAACATGAATTAAAATGTGCATTTGCTGCAAAGTCAGATACACAACTTAGAGGAATCCTCATTTGGGGCAGCTGCTGTTTTTCTTGTCACAGTTGGTGTCCATACATAACACTCGCTGCATTCCAGTGATTACCCTTGGCAGTAGGAATGGAACAAACGGAACGTTCTATTTTGGAAGTTTTCATTTCCAGGCGGAAGTCTCCGAAGCTGCAGTTGTGGGAGAAGGAGCATGGAGCTGGGCCAGCAGAGGGACCTGGAGCACCGCTCATCTGTCTAGGCCCAGGCATCGGAATGTGTGTCCGATAAATAAACATTTATTTTCCTGAGAATTTTATTCCCTGCTTCTCTCCTTTAAAAATGCACAAGAATTATCTGCAGGAAAACATTCAGATTTAGATCAAAACAGAAAAATGAAGCAGTGCTCTCTAGTAAGAGAGCTAAACCGTTACCTCTTCCCTCCCGAAAACTTGTCAGTGATTTTGATGAGCAGGAATCACTGACACTACAAATCAACCCTGTTTTAATTTTTAAAAGACACATGAGGTGTGTTTCACAGCACCTTGTGCCTGTGCAAACTAAAAAATTAAAATAAAAACTTAAAGATATTTTAAACCAAAAAATAGAGGTGGAGGGGAGGGGGAATCTAAATTTGGAAGATGTCAGATCTTAAAGACCAGAAAACCTGTCCTGGTCTCCAAATGTTTACCTTTCTGCAAAGCTGGCCCACAGACTACCTTCAACCTTCAAAAGGAAATCCTGGCACCTGGAAGACTGGGCTGACAGTGAGTATTAAAATGACTTGTTTAATGAGCAGCGTGATTGAACCACGCAGGGAACGCTGAGGCTGAGTTTTCTGGGAAGGTCGATGTTTGGTGTTTGCATTTAGTTATGTTGTGTTGCTTCCACTGTCCCTTATTTTGACAAGCTATCGAGAAAAGTTTGGGGTGAGCACGGGCAATGTTTTTTTATTTTGTAACCAGGTTGGTTGCTGAAAAAGAAACTGTGCTTCTCCATACCTGCCTCTAATGGAGCCTGGCTGTGCCACTTAAGTGAGAGCAACTGGCATTAACACTGCACCGGAGATGCCTGCAGCCTGCATACACTGATGGGCGGCAATCATGAGAAATATTCTTCTCCCTTTCAGCGCCAGGCCACCCTCCACTAGGTAAAGGCTGTTGGGTAAATGGTAGGCAAACTGTCGGTCCTTGGAGTTGGGAGGAACTGATCCCCAGGAATCATTAATAGCATCCTGTGCTTCTTGTTTGAGGTGCACCTTCATTTCAGATGTGCGCCTCCTTCCCCTCTCGGGTGATTATCGACCCTCGGCTGTCATTCCTCCATACACTAGACACATTCTGCCTCTCCCAAAATGTACAATCATTTTCTTTAGACGTCTAACCTCAGTTTCCCTTCACACATGTAAAGTGATTACTTTTTTCTTACTAGAAAAATATGCCAAGACAAATAGACCAAATTCCTTTAGTTTTATGTTTGTCCTCCTGCTTCTGAAATTTGAACTTATTTCTCAACTAGTTCAGTTTTCTCTTTTGAATCATTTTGAACTTTTCACCATTCCCTATATTTATGGAGCAATTAGCTGAAAGTAAGACGGTATTAAATGACTAGTAAATATTGAATTAAATGAAACTCAGGATCAGGAGAAAATACTGAAAACCATAGGAAGTAGCATAAACCAGCTACTGTCAAATTCTAAATGTCAGAGCTTACTAGTAGAAAGAATACAATTGCATATTCTATAAGTAAGCAGCTTTATTCTCTCCCAATTGGTAGAACCAGACTCATTTACTTACCAAGTCCCATAAAGCACACAGCAATTTGTAAAGAATCTAAAGATTCTAGCCTCTCTTCTTTATCCCATAATTTTCCGATTTTTGCATGTAGCACGTTTGTTCATGTCTTCGGGGGAAAAGGAGTCTATTTTGTTCAAAGACTTTTTACGTTGTTTGCCTACCTCGGAGTCATTTTGTGCGGGGAATTTTTAGGTGGGGCGACAACTGCAAATGTCTGTAAGCCAAGAAGTGTATATTTTCAAAAACAGATGCGTAGGCACGTCTTTAAACGAAAAAGACTAGCAAGGTTGTTGAGATGTCATAACATTGAAGGGAAAAGGTTTGCTCTCCTTTAGACAAAGTTCTGCGTTCACAAGGGCTAAGATCCCCATCACAGTGCTATACATGAGGGGGAGTAAATTTACCGTAGTCGGGTTGTAAGGGGAAATGTTTGCAAGACGGGAAAGCACAGGCTGAGACCAGCAGCAACTGGTTGAAGGCATAACGGTTGCAGAGAACACTCCCCAGGCAGGCTCAGAGAGCAAACCTGCAAGAGCACTGGGTCCCAAAGTGAACAGTCACCCAACACAAAAGAAGACCTGTGTGTGTGTGTGTGTGTGTGTGTGTGTGTGTGTGTGTGTGTGTGATTTTCTGTGGCCAAGGGCTTCTCATCTCTGTGGCAGAAGACAGTAAGGAGGGGGTAGCTAGATTTGCTTGGTGAATTCTTTCTCAGTTTTGATGATCAAGACCCAACAAATCCAAACTTTTAGATGGGAGCAGGGGTTTAACTTCTGAACAGAAGCACAGAAAATGGCATTGATAGCCTAGGGGACATTAGAGCGGATAGGATCTGGAGACAACCCTCTCCAGGTTACAGTGGAGGAAGTTGGGCCAGATCAGGGTGCCCTGTTAGAGACCCCTCAGCGAGACCCTGCCGGCAAAGGCAGGTCCCTGCACACCTGCCACCGCCTGCCTAGGTCAGGTGGGTGGGTCGCTACTACTCCTTGCCTTGTTTTTCCACCAACTTTCCTCTTCTTCACTCTTCCAAAGAGGAAAATGACCCTGAAGTGACAACATGAATATTTGTTGCATTTGAATTTGGCAAATTAAGTAACCTTTTGGTTTCAGACAGGTCACAGAGAGCTGTGTTTTCCCTGGTGCAGAATGGACTTTGGTGAATTGTATTTCTATTGTACTAGGAACATTCTAGGAATAGGTTTTATAGCATCTGCTGTTCTGCTCAATGCAGGGATTCCCAGGCTGTCACCGTCCCCCACCCAACCAGACTTTGATATCACAAAGAGGAATGCTTTGATATCACAGAGAGGAAGAAAATTTTAGTTTCAGAATCCAGGAAAAGTCATGCTTCTCCCTAATTGTTGATGCGTGTGTGTGTGTTTTTCCCCCCCAGATATTATGAATCTAATAACTGAACATTATTATTTTTTTAGTTCAGTTAGAAAGCATTATTTGTCACTAGAAACATATAGAGTAGTGGTTAGAGCTCAAACTCGAGACTCAGAAAGGCCTGGGTTGGTAGCTTAGCACCCACACTTCGTACTGAAAGCCTCAGTTTCCTCCTGTGTAAAATGAAGATGACATTAACTTACTTCATGGCTTTAGTATGAAAAATAGATTCCCCCCCACAAAGATAACGAAGGTAAAATATTGGGCATCTTTTGTGGCCGAGGATAACTGTTTGATAAATGTCAGCTGTTTTTATTATTTATTCATGCAACAAACAATAACATATGGTTAAGCAATAATGTCAGAATTCCGCTAGATGCTGGGAATAAAATAAAAAGAGCAACCTAGGCCCAGTTCCTTTTCTCAAAGAGTATGTTTTCAGACAGCACCAGCAAGCAAGCTACGAAGTAAATAGAAGGGTGTGACAGATGCCATGTGAGGGAGGACACATGGGGGGAGCAAGGTTCAGGAGCATCTGAATCAGAGATGAACCCAGGACTGCAGGAAGTTTAAGTTAATCCGTGGAGAAGCAGAAACACTCTCTGGCAGAGCCAGGCGTGCAGGAAAGGGCATATATGAATTGTTGACTGATGCTTGGAGTGGCTGAGGGCAGAGTGGCGGAGTGGTAGGGGTGGGGGCGTGGAGGGTGGGGGCAGAGAGCAGTGGTAGGCCGGGTCTTGAAGGCCTTCCATGCTCTGGGGAGGAACTCAGACTTTGTCCCAAATGTAGCAGGAAGCCATCAACGTGCTGTGAGCAGGAAAGAGACCTGATCTGATGTGCTTTCTAAAGGCGTCACCCAGGTCTAGAGGATGAGATTCGGGGAGGCGAGGCCAGAGGCTGGGATGAATGGGGAGCGGTGATGGACACTGGCCTGGGCCACAGCATGCATAGAGCCAGGTTTTCACCTTCCCCCTTCCAGCAGCCACATGGGGCAGTGGTTGGCACTTATAAATTTTGGAGTATTTTCATTGGCATTTATTATTTCACCTATTTTTCCCTTTCTCCAAATGTCAACTATGAATTGTATCCTTTTGTGTTGTGTGTCTGTTAGTAAGTCTCCTCAAATACATTTGGTGGAATGAAATAGAAAAGGAAGAAAAGAAAGGAAGAGAGGAAAGAAGATTCTCCCAAACTAATCTTCCTTTCTCTAAATACACTCATTTCAGAACACAGAGCTGGGAGGTTTCTGTCCTGGGTTTGCTCGGATCTGGGAGAAAGGCTGTGTAGCAGGCTCCCAGCATGGTTTCATCACTAATGCATTGTATCCTCATCGAGGATGTGGGGCAGATGGTCTTCCCATTTTAGGACAACGGCAGCCTTTCTTCTCTTTTAAACATCCGACCATAATGAAGACACCTGCGTAATTAAGCTGCTGCAGTCAGAACAGGTTACCCGGCTCATCACTTCTTCACCCAGCAAGGTGTGTGAAAGAGGAAGACTTGTGTAGCCAGTAAATTTCATAGCAGGTTAACCCGAGCCTTTTGAATTCAAACAAAAGAAGTCCTCAACCTGATTGGAATTAACCTCCCCTGACTTCGGCTTCCCTCCAGCGAAGGTGATGGAAGGTGATGCAGAGCTGCAGGCAGGAAAGCTGATAGGTGTTAATGGGGGGTTTTCAAGTTTGTCTTGCTTTTCTTAAACTATTAAGAAAGAACAAAAACATTACTTAAGATGGAATCAGTTTCCAGGAAGGGGAAAAAAGAGAACTGAGAATTTATTATTAAAGAAAGAAATGGAGCCAAGGTGAAAAAAAAAGGCCTTCTCACATCTCCTGGCCAGGTGCTCCGTGCATATAAATGTTTCAAGTTCAGCTTTAAGATCAAGGGAAAGTCTGTAGGGAGTCTTGTTTCCTGGAGACTGCTTGCTAGAACTGCTCGGGAATACAGGCTGCCCATTTTTATTTGGTGATTAAGGATTGAAGGGGGGGAAGGGGATGATTCTGGAATGGTAGGTCCTTGGTTTTCAATAACTTGGTACAAGATAGTGAAAAGCAGACTTCCAAGGGAGGCTGTGCATATGGGTTTCGGGCCACCAGCTCGCCTCCTTCCCTGTCATCCTGTGGTTCTGCTTAACATGAAATTGCCCTTCCCCTCATGAGCTCCAACTACAAGAAAGCTGCCTCGCTGCAACGATTGAGAATCTCTGTGCCTCTCAGAAATCCTCCCGGGTTTCTCAGGAGTACGGAGGGAAGATGAAAAGAATTTCACATGAGATTGCTGGGTGCTGCAGCCACAGCGCATGGCTTAGCAATTGCCTTGGAGAGCTGCTCACTGTGGCCCAATTCTCTGGCCTTTCAGCCTCTGAATACACAAGCAGGAGGCAACCCATTCCTCTGTGTCAACATTTTAAAAGTTTGCTTTCTTATCGCTAGTGTCACAGCCTGTCATCAAAACTAAAACACACCTGAAGTTACTTTAGTAAAGTGCCTAAGAAAGTTTAGTGATAACATAACATACCTGATAAGAATGTCTTATTGTTGTGGTGGGGAATTTCATTACAAAGATCTTGTGGTTTGGGGTCATAAATTCCTGTTCCAATGATAGACATCAAGATAAATGTATTAAGAGCTTGGCCTTCAAAAAGAATAAAATAATCAAAATAACAAAAACTAATTTCCTGATTTAATTCATTCCCAGCAAGCAATGTTTTAAAAACAGAATGGGAACTCAGAATTAAAAAAAAAAATTGACACCCACTGTCTATCAACATTTTTCAACCCCATGACAATTCAGGAGGTTCCACATTCAGGCCGAAAGGCTGGAATTAAGACAGCGATGCGACTTGTCCCATGTCATATGTGACGAGCAAATTGTGAAAATCAGAATGGAGCTTTGATGCTTATAATTTCAATACTACACATTTTTAAAAAGTTATTCCTAGGTTTTGTAGCACAAAAAATAGGTTGCATAATATGAGTGGCGAATGAGCAACTAAAGAAGTACTGTTTGGAATAGTATCCCTTACTGTATATTTTTAACTGAAATTCTTATATGCCCAGAGCCTAATTTCCTTTACATTACAACCTCATTGTTTCATGTTGATGGCTACTCAATATCATGGTTATTTTAAAAGTTGAAATCAATATTTATATATCCATAGTCTTTATTACTTAATAATGAACATAGTTAAAGATTATAGATTTGTAGTTTCACTTAACAGTCTTCTGTGAAACTGTGAACTTCTTCTGTTTGAGATGGGACAATAGCCTAGAAATCAAGGTTTAAAAATGTTTTTGTGCCATGGATATTGATCCTTAGGTCTCTGCGAGGTTTTGCTAACCTCTCTGCTTTTAAAAATGTTTCTGAACGCTGCCGTTCCATAGTCTGTGATGTAGAGGCTGTTAGGGAAACCTCACCTTGAGAACAGCATCATTCAGGGAAGACGACATTCCATTTCCTCATTGATTATGTCTTAGGAAAAAGTCATACACAAGAATTTTGGGGATGCTGAGCTTAGTCATGATCAGATGTGGGATTGAACTCCCTCTGTTGCCTCCACCAGTAGTGCCATTGTGGGGGGCGGGGGGGAGGGCCTTTAAGGAGAAGAGGCATGCAGCTTCACTCACTCGAACAGCAAGCTCCCACCCCTCCTACTCGGGAAACTGAGCTGGGGACTAGCACAGAGTCAGCTAGAGAGAAGGCGGCACTTGCCTCAAAGAGCTTAGAGTCGGCAGGTCCAGCAGTAAGTAGGAGGCTGGTGGGATGGTGACATACTCATTAGGAAGGTGCAGGATCACTAGACCCTCTTGGGAACAATGAGTGGAAATGTAAAGCAAAGAGTGGGTATTGTCTCAGCATAGCCATCACTGTTACTCAAACTACGGGGATGGTGATAGCTAATGCTTTTCTATTGAAATTCTTGTTGTCATAGTGTATGGTGAAAAGTTGTAATAGTTACTGTTGTTTTGCACCCAATTTTTTTTCCTGACCACTATTATGTGTTATTGCAAGATGACTCTGCTTAGGGTTGAGTTGCTTGGGGATAAAAATGAGGAACCATAAGGAGAATTAAGCTAATAAACAAACCAACAAAATAATCGTTTCAACTTGGATCATCTAAGAAGCCAGCCTGCAAATTTCACCAGGGCCATTAATAGGGTCCCTCTAAGATGTTATTTTTTAAAATTCTTTATTGTTTAAAGTATTACATATGCCTCCTTTTTCCCCCATTGACCTCTCCCTGGCTACTCCCACCTCCCCACACATGCCCTCACTTCCTTAGTGTCTGTGTCCATTGGTTATGTTACATGCATGTATACAAGTACATTGGTTGATCTCTTACCACCCCCGCCCCCGACTTCCCTCTGAAGTTTGATGGTCTGTTCGATGCTTCTCTGTCTCTGGATCTATTTATGTTCATTAGTTTATGTTGTTTATTATATTCCACAAATGAGTGGGATCATGTGATATTTATCTTTCTCTGACTGGCTTACTTCACTTAGCATAATGCTCTCCAGGTCCATCCATGCTGTTGCGAATGGTAAGAGTTCTTTCTTTTTTACAGCAGCGTTGTATGCCATTGTGTAGATGTACCACAGTTTTCTAATCCACTCATCTGCAATGGGCACTTTAGGCTGTTTCCAAATCTTACTTATTGTAAATTGTGCTGCTATGAACTCAGGGGTGCATATGTCCTTTCTGATTGGTGTTTCTGATTTCTTGGGATATGTTCCCAGAAGTGGAATCACTGGGTCAAATGGCAGTTCCATTTTTAATTTTTTGAGGAAACTTCATACTTTTTCCACAGTGGCTGCACCAGTCTGCATTCCCACCAGCAGTGCAGAAGGGTTCCCTTTTCTCCACATCCTCGCCAGCACTTGTCGTTTGTTGATTTGTTGATGATAACCATTCTGACAGGTATGAGATGGTACCTCATTATTGTTTTGATTTGTATCTCTCAGATGATTAGTGACTTTGAGTATGTTTTCATATGACTCTTGGCCTTCTGTAGATCCACTTTGGAAAAGTGTCTATTTAAGTCCTTTGCTCATTTTTTGATTGGATTGTTTGTCTTCCTTTTGTTAAGATGTATGAGTTCCCTATAAATTTTGGAGATTAGGCCGTTATCAGATATAACATTGGCAAATATGTTCTCCCATGCAGTGGGCTTTTTTGTTGTTTTGTTGATGGTTTCTTTTGCTATGCAGAAGCTATTTATTTTGATGTAGTTCCATTTGTTTATTTTCTCCTTAGTTTCCATTGCCCTAGGAGCTGTATTGGTAAAGATATTGCTATGACATATGTCTGATTTTTTGCTGCCTGTGGATTCTTCTAAGATAAGTTATTTTTCCAGGAACTTCTGTTTCAGTATTTTACTGACCACTTGAAGTCTAAAGCACTGTATGGTTTATAGAGTTCATCCCAAAGCATTTTTATCTTTAGATCATTAAATAACTCTATGTCTACAATCTAGTCTGAGCAGATTTTATTATCCCCAGTATACAGAGGAGTAAAAGTGAGGCTTAGGGATGCTTTAAAAATAAGAAGTTCCTAGTACAGACGGGCACTTAAACTCCAAATCCCATAATCTTTCTACTACGTTCTACCTTCCTACTATGAATTCTCAATCATATCTTCAGAAAATTTAAATGAGCTCTGCAGTTGTAGCCAGCATTTAAAAAACACCCAATGTGTCTAAGTAAGTAGCTATTTTGGGAGATAAGTGATCTTTCAATCACCCACTCTTCCAAGCAACTCTATCTCAGAACTGAGGGTGAATGCAGGAGTTTTTCCCAGCTTCAGAATAGAGGATCCTTTGGGAAAATAATGTTAAAGGTTGTGGATCACCAGTCAATTTTGACTGGTATTATTATTTTTTTAAACCAAACCATCTGGCAGTTGTGTCTCATCTCTTCCTGCTGCCAGTGGCTGGACTCACACACATTCAGACCTCACACCAAAATGCCTATGTCGGCATATTTTCACTGCGAACAGGCATTTTCAGTCAAAGCGGAAAAAAATGAGGCTCTGCCTGTCTGTTGCAATAACATTAGTGTTATCTCTGTACGGGTGCTTTTAGAAGTGCGAAGTTAAATGCAGAGCCCTGGAGATGCCTAGGAGCGCACATGAGATAAGCACAGCCACTCATGGAAGACCTAAGAAACTGAAAATTTGCAGGATAAACTTTCCACCATGACAAAGTAGAGCCATGTCGCCTGTTCCAATGAGATTGACAGCAGGGAATAATGACAATAAGGTTAGTGTAGGATGCATTGATGATGCAGAGAGGTGGAAGAGAGATATGGGTGTGCTTGGTCAGAATGAGCCACGATATTAACCACCAATGTAATCGGGGCTGGGAATAAAAGGGCTGGAATCTTAGCATGGCAAAGTCAGTCTGGCTACATATAAGCGAAGGAAGGGTAAAGGTTAAATAAATGTTTATCGTAGGCCCTTTGACAAGAAAGACCGGCCTATCAGTGGCCAGCATTTCAGAATTCAGAGAAGCAGAGAGTCAACTATACAATCAAAGCTGCAACTGCCAGTGGAATGTGCTGGGTGAAGCTGGCCTGGGACTGCCCCTGCAAAGGCGGGGTAGACCTGTGCCAGCCCTCGGGACACTGAAGAAATGCTGGCATCCACTGGCCTGTTGACCCATTTCACTCTCACTCTTTCAACTGCTGTTCCCCCCCCACACACACACACACTACATACACATAGGCATGAACACCACATGTATCTATAAACATGTTTATTTATGACTTTAATTTTTAGAGCACTTTTAAATTCACAGTGAAATTGAGGAGAAAGTTCAGAGTTTTCCCTTTTATCACCTGCCCCCCCTCATTCAGAGCCTCCCCATTATCAACACCCCCCACCAGAGTGTTATGTCTGTTATAATTGGTGAACCTACATAACACATCATAAGCACCCAAAGTCCAGAGTTTATATTATAGTCCCTCTCGGGGTTATACATTGTACAGGTTTGGACAAACATATAATGACATGTATGCATCATTATAGTATCCTAACAGGATAGTTGCACTGCCCTAAAAATCCCCTGTGCTCTGCCTACTCATCCCTCCCCACTCCCTACCCCTAATGCCTGATCCTTTTACTCTTTCCAATAGTTTTGCCTGTTCCAGAATGTTGGAATCCTACAGCATACAGCCTTTTCAGATCGGCTTCTTTCACTTAGAAATGTGCATTTAAGGCTCCTCCATGTTTTTTTTCACAGCTTGATAGTTCATTTCTTTTCAGCACTAAATTGTCTGGATGCACCGCGGTTTACTCATTCATTCACTTACTGAAGGACATCGTGGTTGCATTCAAGTTTGGGCATGTACGAATAGGCCTGCTATAAACATCTGAGTGTAAGTTTAAGTGTGGACATGTTTTCAACTCCTTTGGGTAACTGCCAAGGAATGTGATTCCTGGAAGGTATGGGAAGAGTATGCTTAGTTTTATAAGAAACAGCCAAACTATCTTCAATATCTTCAAACACATTTGTACTACCAGCAATGAGTGAGAGTTCCCGTTGCTCCACATCCTCACCAGCATAGGAGTTGTCAGCATTTGGGGTTTTGGCCATTCTCACAGGTGTGCAGTGGTGCCTTGTTGCTTTAATTTGCATTTCCCCGATGACATACGATGTGGGACATCCTTTCATATGCTTATTTTTCATCAAAGAAGATTTCCCATGTCTTCTTTGGTGAGGTGACTGTTAAAATCTTTGGCCCATTTTTAAATCAGATTGTTGTCTTATTGTTTTAAGACTTCTTTGTATATTTAGAATAATAGTCCTTTATCAGATGTATCTTTTGCAACCATTTTCTCCACGTCTGTGGTTTAGCTTCTCATTGCCTTGACATTTTCTTTCACAAAGTAGTTTTTAATTTTAATGAAGTCTAGCTTTTCAATTATTTTTTCAGGAGTTGTACCTTTGGTGTTATATCTAAGAAGTAATTGCCATATTCAAGGTTATCTAGGTTTTCTCCTGTGTTATCCTCTGGAGTTTTATAGTTTTTCATTTTACATTGAGTCTATTATCCATTTTGAGTTAATATTTATGAAGTGTGTAAGGTCTGTGTCTACATTCATCTTTTGGCATATGGATGTTCAGTTGTAGCAGCACAGTTGGTTAAAAAGATTATCCATTGTTTTATCTTTGCTCCTTTGTCAAAGATCAGTTTACTATATATGTGGGGGTCTATTTCTGTTCCATTGATCTGTCTATTATTTAGCCAATACCATATTGTCTTGACTTTAATAGCTTTATAGTAAGTCTTGAAGTTGGGTGGTATCAGTCCTCTATCTTTGTTATTCTTCAATACTGTGTTGGCAATTCTGGGTCCTTTACCTCTATGTATAAACTTTAGAATCAGTTTGTTGATATATATATACTAACTTGCTGGGATTCTTGTGATTGCATTGAATCCATAGATTAAGTTGGGAGGAACTGACATCTTGACAATATTGAGTCTTCCTACCAATAAATATAAAATATCTCCCACTTACATAGTTCTTTGATTTTAGTCATCAGAGTTTTCTAGTTTTCCTCATATAGTTCTTTTTCATATTTTGTTAGCATTATACCTAAGTATCTCATATTTTGGGTTCTATTATAAATGGTATTTTGTTTTTAATTTCAAATTCTACTTATTTATTGCTTGTATACAGGAAAGGGATTGACTTCATTTATTAAACTAGTAGCCTATAACCTTGCTATAATCACTAGTTACAAAATTTTGTTGTTGATTCTTTCTGATTTTCTACACAGATGATCATATCATCTGTGAACAAAGACAGTTTTATTTCTTTCTTACCAACATGTATACCTTTCTTCTTTGTCTTACAGTATTAGCTGGGACTTCTAGTACAATGTTGAAAAGGAATTGTAAGAGAGGACATCTTTGCCTCATTCCTGATCTTAGTAAGAAAGCTTCTAATTTCTCAGTATTAAGTATAATGTTAGCTGTAGGTATAGCGTAGATTTTCTTTATGAAGTTGAGGAAGTTCCCTCTATTCCCAGTTTACTGAGAATTTTTATCATGAATGAATATTGGGATTTTACCAAATGCTTTTTCTGCACTTATTGATATGAATATGCTAGCATTTTCTTTAGCCTGCTGATGTGATGTATTACATTGAATTTTGAATGCTGGCCCAGCCTCGCATACCTGGGGTAAATCCCACTTGGTCGTAGTTTGTAATTCTTTTTATATATTGTTGGCATGTATACTTACTTAATTTCCTATTTACCCTTCTAATGTTGTGAGAGGAGAAATTTTCTAGACATTTAAAAGATTTAAATATCTAGGACTGTGGATTTATGTCATGGACTCAACATGAGGAATGCATTTTCACATTCATCTTGATCACTTTATTGACTTCTGCAGATAACAAGGCTGGGGGTTCTCTTTGGAGAAGATGATGGTGGTGATCAGAGTCTCTGCCATCTTGCACTTACCTCATATTTGATGTTATAACCAAACATTGTTTTATATTCATCTTACTTTACAGATACAATTTTAGGAATGTGATCTTAGGATTTCAAGTCTATGCACTTAGTAAAGAGTTCACTACACTATAAACCATGTCTTTGCATTTCTCATACAAATAGAAGCAAGATGCTATTATTTTCAAGTTAAAGGAGTTAGAGACTGGAGTGTAGAAATTAGGAGAGTTAAGGATCGGTTTTGATAACCACTATCAGTTTATTGCATTTTATAGTTGGATCATTTCTTTTTTCCACTGTTGTAAAATGGAGACCCAGAATCAGTTGCACATTAATTTATTCAACATCTATTAATTTCCAGCTATATACCAGGAATGGTGATAAATATGCAGAGATAAATAAGGCCACTGCCTTAGAGGAGCTCACAGTTAAATGGAGGCAGGAGTAAGCAGAGTAATAATAATATCAATGCTCTAACTGAGACATAGCTAGAGTTTTCTGGAAAATTAGAGGAAAAATAAACTCTGCTTCAGGGAATTGGCATTTGACTTGGGTCTTGAGTACTTTCTGAATATTCTTAGCAATTTTCTCCAGAGAAATAAAGCAAGAATTAGTCTGTCTTCATGTACCTCTCCCCAAATACCTGAGATTTGCTTCTAACTGGCACTTGCTTCAAATATATATATATTTGTTTGTTTTGTTTTTCAGTGTACAAAGTGTTTTCTTATGGAAGTCTCAGGAAAATGCCTTTAGCACAAGTATGATTCTCCCCATTCCACATGTGGCAGAGCCAAGGACAGAAAGGTAGGTAACGTGCACCTTGGCCTGCTCAGAGATGTGGCCTGGATTTGAGCCTTGGCTTCCTTCTGATTCCCCAAACTGAAATATTTCCTCTTGTTTAACTCTGATTACATAAATAATAAAGTCCAACAGCAGCATTTCATTAAGCTTCCCGTTTAAAATGAAACATTTTTCATTTATACTTCTGTTGAAGAGATGTATGCTCATCGTGCCCAGATACCCATTAGTTAAAAGGAATGTAGGAACTGCACCGTCCAGCAAGCCTGATGTTCCATCCAACCCAATATTGTGTTGACAACAGAGGCCTCGAGGGATTTATCAGGAAAGGATGCCGTTTTCCTCTCTGACATTAACCTTAAAGGTTAGGTGTACTCTCAGAAGCCATTTATGGCTCTGACATGCATAAATTTGGTCAAAACCTTTATGAATCCATTTATATTCCTTGCCTGTACTTCTTTTGTGGTAATGAGCTCCATACGTTTGTTTTTTTCTGAGTGAAGTACTGCTCCCTTTTATTTGTCCTTAACTCACTTCCCTCTGTTTGCAGGAGTCCTCCTCTTCTAGTGAGGAATTGAGAATTATGAGAATAACTGTGCTTGTGTTTACTTTACACATGACCTGCAAAATTCTCTAGGTTCATTTTATATTTCTTAAGCAAGAGTAAATAAAACTGCACACTACATTTTTATTGCAGAGGGATCAATATTTTATTTAACATTAGGATTCTGTCTTCTGGCATATTTTCTATACCCTTGGTGATGCTAAAACTTGTTCTAGAGTTGTGTTAGAATAAGCTCATTTTGGTATTTATAATACATATTTGCATGTTGAAGGCAGCTCTGAACTGGCTTGAGGAAGCTTGAGGTAATTTATTCTAATTTGAACCCACTTTTGGAGAGTAGGGATACAGTATATTATGTTAATTATCTTTTTATAACTTATTATCACTAATGTATTATAGAGCATCATAAAGAAGTTGAAGAACACTGGTTTGGTGTCAAGTATCTGGAGTTCTAAAGTCATCTCTGAACTGTTGTTTCTAAGTTTATAAGGTTAGCGGTTGAATTAGGTAACTTTCAAGATCTCTTCATACTTTAAAATTCTGAATCCCTGATTTCCTCATCCATTGATTTGGGAATTTAAACACACCCAACTCTATCTTCTCTAAGCCCCAACAGTCCTCCCTCAATTCCATTGTGGTTCGTTTGCTCAATATTGCTGCACTGTTTACTTTTATTCATATTTCCTATTTCCCACCTCAAAGGTCTCAAGTAAATGAAAAAATTATAATTTCCCTTCCCTAGCCCCTTAGGTTATTCTCAAGTGATGGGTCTATTCTAGGCTCCCCATGCTTGTTCAGTTTGGAGGCAGATCTTGAATGCCTCCTCTGAATCCCTTCTGTCCTAGGTGGTCACTCATGTAATTCATCAATGTCATCCTTTATGCGTCATTATTGACAACGGTAAATATTGCTCAACGTCTCTCCATTTGCATCTTTGAGTTTGCTAAAACTCCTAAGGCCAATGGTATCCATCCCAACCATATTTGTTTGTTGACTTGGGTTAAAATGTCCTTTAGCATTGGCCACTTACTGATTTCACCATAAGGAGTACACATTTGGTAAGAATTACGTTCTTTGCCCCCCTTTCAGATAACAAATACAAGGCTGTAAAGTTCTCAGTCATTTGAATACAGCATCACTCTGCTCAGCAAACCCTCATCATACATCCATTTGTGACCACCTATCTGCCAAGAAGCCCACGAACTCACAGGTCCAAGGATCTCCTCCCTAAAATGGAGCTTATGACACTCACGCCATGGGATGTGCTGGGACTACATGAGGAATACATAGCAACCTCTGACACACAGAGCATGTTTAAAGAATGTTGGTTTGCTCCCTACTTCTTTCCAGTTCTCTAATTGAGCCATCCAACAATGCCAATCGGAGTAGACCACAGTAATAGAGGAATTCAAGAGCATCAGGACACTGACCCCAGGGGAAATGTTAATCACAAATGGGGAAATGCTGTGGTCTGTGAAAACATAAGCAGATCGAATGTCTTATAAAATGACCAGTTGAATGCTTATTGTGTTTAGAAGAGTTGCTTCTAGTCGTCGCCAGTTGCTATGCGCCTCTTACTTTGCCACGTGGCTTGTAGTAACTGCAGTGTTCCGGGTCTTCCTCTTAGGGAGCCCCCTTTACTCGGCTGTAAAGCTTCATCTGTCCAGGTTCGAACTGAGGGCCGGCCTCTGAGATGATTTTCCTTGACAGTTGAGTCCTCTCAACCTGCCTGTGCTGGCAGGGAGTTACTGCCTGGAGAGAGTTGATTTCTGCCGCCTGCCTGAGTACAGCCCTTTTTTCCTATTCACCACTTAGTACCTGTATCTTTTCTCCATAACAGAGTGGAGGAACAAGGGGGCAGGAAAGGGGAAAGTGAAGTGTAAATCCTGGGAAAATCTTTTGAAGACGCTAATTTTACATTGGGTAATATTTTATCAAAGTATCCCTTTTTGACATCTCTAAAACAAAAAAATTCAGCATTTAAAACTATTAATTAGGAAAGGATGAATGGCTTCTTTGAGAAGGAATCAGCTGCATATTTATTCACAAAGATACTCTGTTAATGCTACAAGATTCACAAGTTGAGTTTTTAAAAGCTCAAATCCTCTTCCACTACCTAATAGAAGACCATTGGTAGACACCAGAGATTATAATGATGAATAAGACACAAATTTTGTCTTCATTCCACTGAGCAAGGAAAGCAGGCATATACTTATATATACAAATAAAAATAATATCAAGCTGGGTAACAAGGGAGAAGTAAGGTGTACACTGGCAAGCTGTGGGGAGAGCCTGGTACCAGAAGAAATAATTGAGCAAGGGACTGAGATGAACCATGTCCTGTGTTTGGGGCAATGCGAGGAGCTTTGCTTAGAAGGATCTGAGGAGCATGAGAGAAGAATGTGGTGGAAGATGGGCATGGAAAAGCTGCCCAATTCCCCTTTACACCTTTATCTGTGTTACTTCTTGTGAATGCCATTTTCTTACCTAAGAAGTTTGGCAGCAGTATTTTAGGTCTCATTCTGATTCGGAGAAACAAAGTTTCTTCTGAAGCCATTTTGTCATCTGAATATAATTTGGTAGATAACAAGATGATTGCTCAAAAATTCACTTCTGAGCATTCCTTACTGGGGGATTAAAAAAAAGGTGGGCTTTGTGGCTGGCTCACAAGAGGAAGCTGGGAGGTTTGAGAGGTGCTGCTGGTAATGATGTTTGGTTTTTTAAAGCAAATACCTTATGCTTTGCAAACAGTCTACCTAGGTTTGAATCCTGGTTCCCACACCAGGATTCAAACTGAGTGTGCCTCAGTTTGCTCAGCTCTAAAATGGGAATAATCATAGAACCTATTTAGCACACTTAACAAAGCAATGATATGTTATTTCATAGACTAAGAAATCCCGAGGGAAGGCAGCTTTAGGGTTAACTCAGCGGTTGCTTTCTTTTTCCTCTGCCATGCTCAGCAGATTGGCTTGGTGTTTGGACTTCTTGACTAATGGTTCCAAGATGACCGCTGCAGTTACAGGCATGACATGGCCATTGCCTCCTGGTGCTCATTTTGAGTAGTGAGGGAAATCTTTCCCAGAAGTCCCCAGATTACCTCTCATTTCTCCTGGTTTACAGCTTCTCAGGGTAGAATATGCCTACCTTGAATCAACAGCTGGCAAAGGGGATTATTGACAGAGACCAGTCACGATTGCTTCCCTGGGGCTGGGGAGGGATCAGCTTCTCTGAGCTCTTGGCAACGGAGTGGTAAACACAGGCTAAATATTAGGGCTGAGACCGCCAGGAGGAAGGGGAAGCAGGGGCTTTGGGCTGCCAACAGAGTATCTACTCCCACCCCCACCCCTTTTTCTGTATTATTCTGAGGATTAAGTAAAAAGATTTGTAAACATACTTAGCAAAGTGCCCTGGCTGGCGTGGCTTAGTTGGTTGGAGCATTGTCCAGCACACCTGAAGGCACAGGTTCAATCCCCAGTGAGGGGTGTACAAGCAACTGATTGATACTTCTCTCTCACATCTAAGTTTCTCTCTCTTTCTCCCTTCCTCTCTCTCTAAAATCAATGAGCATATCCTAGGGTGAGGATTAAAGAAATACTTAGCAAAATTTCTGACACATGATAAGCCAATAATAAAATTTAGTGGTTATTATAATTTTTACTTATATTAGTAGTTCATGTTATTTTATTTAAATTGTTTTTTTTTTCTCTGAAAGATGTGGGCAGAATCACCTTTACCTGCATAGCCTGTTTTATCTCTCAGGGTTGCAGTAACTGAGGAACACTATTCTCTCAATGATGCAGTAGGAATTCACCTGTGTATCTAGAATGACGATGCTTTTTTTCCTTCAAGGTGCATACTCTTCAGGGTATGTGCTCTATAGGTCCAGAAAGTCGTAGCCATATAGATAATAGTCACCTGCTACTTCTTAGCTGGGTAACCTTGGGCAAGGTATCCCGATGGATTTCTGATGAGAGCACATAAGGAAGAGGAAACATTCATAACAAACACATGCATTTTCATAGCGACTTGATTGTGAGCCACTGGAGCCACTCACCTTTGACAAGAGCATAGACACAGCTGTTTTCACTGTGAATACTTTTGGCAGCAAACTACAAAACAGTTGTCCGCTAGATTTAGAGAAGCAGGTTTGCTTTTCTCACGTGGCCGAATGTAGAGCCTCCGTGGATGAAAGAGATGCTTCTAGGATGGTGACTGCAGCTCCGGGGAACATGGCATGTTCAGGACAGGAAGAAGGTGGAGGGAGCAGCACAGGGAGCAGCCGTCTTTTATATCAGGAAAGCAAAAATTTCCCAGAATTCCCCACCAAAAGTCCCCAGCTGTCCTGCTGGGCGAGAACAGGTGACATGCCTGTGCAGGCCTCCAGGGGAGCTGGGTTTTAGTTTTTTGGCGGCTCCTAAGTTAGAGGCAGGACAAGGGAGACGGGAATTGGGAATGGAAATGGGGATATCCAGCCTACAGTGTCTGCCACGATAGCTTTAAACCTAAGAGCCCCACATGAATAGCTGCACATCTTCACAAAGCCCACGGCAGACAAAGCAAAAGGCACTGCTCTGCCACAGCGGTGGTCCATCAGCTGCCAGCAAGTCATTTCTCTTCTCTTCTCTTCTCTTCTCTTCTCTTCTCTTCTCTTCTCTTCTCTTCTCTTCTCTTCTCTTCTCTTCTCTTCTCTTCTCTTCTCTTCTTCTCTTCTCATTCGTACAGTTGTTTTAAGGGAGGAAAATCTCCATTTGGTTTTACCATGCGGGGCCCTGCAGTGCCTCTTTGCTTTTACATAATTTGCCATGCAAACAGAAGAATGCAAGGCCTGCCATTTGGCAGGTGTGAGAGAAGCCATCCGATTCTTTGTAAATATGAAGTAACCTCTTTGAGTTGTACCCTGTGGTGCTGGGAAGTTGGGACCCTTCCCACATGCAGCAGGCTGGGCTCGCTTGGCTTTCCTAGAAGCGGTCCATTTCCCACCCCCAATATTTATAGCCTCCTCTTAAGGAAGAAAATGGGCTGTACTAGGAAGTCATATTAAGATAGAAAGGGGATGTAAGCCGCCTCGGTAGTAAAAGGCAAAGACACAATTTAAATTCATTTGGTTGAAAAGATAAATGCAGCTAAAAGCCCAGTGTACAGGAGCCAAATGCTCTGCCCAGGAAACAGACAATGGACTTGGCTGTGAGCCACCGGAGCCACTCACCTTTGCTTAGGGCAGTGGTTCTCAACCTTCCTAATGCCGCGACCCTTTAATACAGTTCCTCATGTTGTGGTGACCCCCAATTTCATTGTTACAAATTGAACATAATTAAAGCATAGTGATTAATCACAAAAACAATATGTAATTATATATGTGTTTTCCGATGGTCTTAGGCTATCCTGTGAAAGGGTCGTTCCACCCCCAAAGGGGTCGTGACCCACAGATTGAGAACTGCTGGCTTAGGGCTTGGTTCTGAGCAGCTGCAAGCCTTACCCAGGGGGCCTATCCGAGCACTGGGTGTGGAAGCGGACTGCTGAGTGAAACGCTGGGCAGTGGGGCAGGCAGAAAGGGCTTGACCAGGGCAGGATGCAGATGGTGGAGAGGGAGCCCGAGAGGCTTCCAGGGCTACCCGGGGCCCTGGGAGATTGCCGATGCAGCCTGTTAGCAAAGAGGTGCTGTGGGTGACGACAGACGTTTTTGTCTCACATAAATTATTTTCTGAGAATAATTTATTGAATCTTAGAGGCAGTATCAAGGTTTCCAGGTCATTGAGTTCTTGGTTAATGTCCTACTAGCTTAGAAGGAGACGTTAATGCCTACTTAACTCATAGGAAGTAATTTCTTAAAATTTTTATTTTCCTTTCCAGGTTGCATTGAGTTAACTTTTAATCTGGTAAATAGTTAACTCATCTTCTACACCATTTCCTGACTTAATTCTGACCTCTTTAACTCCTGGCCACTCGATTATTTGAGGTCTTGCTTCTCTCCTTAGACCTAATATTGCTGTACTTTCTCTTTCCCTCCTCCTCTGGGAATTTTAGTCCATTTGACTGTGTTTTTTTCAGGTGTTTCAAGATATTTACCTCTAAGGATATACCTGCCCCTGACATTGTGACCAGTGGTCCTTCAGGGTGTGCCTTACAGCACACACATCCCCTTCTCCATCAATTTTGGTTTGGGTTTTTCTTGGTCACCCCATTAGTAAGATCCCATTGAATACACACTACCTGCCTTCTCAGAGGAATTCTTTTTTAAAAAATATATTTTATTGATTTTTTTACAGAGAGGAAGGGAGAGGGATAGAGAGTTAGAAACATTGATGAGAGAGAGAGAAACAGCCCTAACTGGTTTGGCTCAGTGGATAGAGCATCGGCCTGCAGTCTCAAGAGAGAAACATCGATCAGCTGCCTCCTGCACACCCCCTACTGGGGATGTTGCCCGCAACCAAGGTACATGCCCTTGACTGGAATCGAACCTGGGGACTGGAATCAGTCCCCAGGCCAACGCTCTATCCACTGAGCCAAACTAGCTACGGCCTCAGAGGAATTCTTGATAGTTGTCACTGATTGTATTACTTGCCAAGATACCTTCACAGCTTCCCCTGGTTTTAAATATATTGCCATTGCTTGTAGGATGTCACCATCAACAAGGACAAGGAGAGGAGGTGAACACAATCCACAAGAGTCAATATCACTACTTCAGAATGAGCAGTTGTATTTTGGGGGAAAGAAATGTATAACTATCGGCCAATATGAGGAAAAAAAGAAAATGTCCTTTAAGTAGGCAAAATTGGGGGAATTGGAGAGAGTCTCTTGACTTTTAGGACATGATGTTTTTGTATCTTCAGGCAAGAACAATGAACTGTCCTAATGACTTAGATACTCGTCAGTCAAAATGATTTGAATGTCACTCTCTGAAATTAATGGTCTTCAGTTTTTCTCCTGCCTTGGCTTGGAGTTACAAGTGAAGGCAGTAGGTTCCCAGGATGTTTCGTGCTTCTTGTTTTTTGTTTGTTTATGTTTTACAATGAGCGTAAGTTCAGCAGCTGCTGAGTCAGGGAAACAGAATTCCACGATGTTTATGATTGCTAGTGGAATTCATTGCTCTACGTGATAATTCTTGTTCATAATGATGAATTAAAAATTGTCTAAGTATGTTAAACGGTATTTGACAAGTTATTTTCTTCTAGAGAATTACCATTATTGGTTAATCATTCAAAATGTTTATAACTGCCGACATTTTATTATTTTAAAATTTTTTATGAAGACAATTTTTTCTCATAAAACATATATGCCTATCCCACCACTTTTGCTTGGGTAAGTTCTTTCCTTGGTGCTGAGTGTAACCCTCTAATCCAAACTGTCACTTATGACAAATCAGGACTTCCAGGACCACAAGCACAGATCCTGTAGATCACATGTTCCAGAGATGGTGAATGTGATTTCTCCCAAGGGCTGGATGTGCAGACCATTATATCGTCTCACACTTTGAGAGTCTCCCCTCTCCAGACTTACTGAGCATCCTTTGATGGTGCTGCCTCTTTATCTCTGACCTCTAAGTAGGGTCACTGTTGTAACAGCCGGGAGAAAGCTTTCAGGGATGAATGAGTGCTCAGAGAAATCAGGTGGCGTGCTCTGTCCAGCACAGTGATCACTTCTGACAATGCTGATGGACGGACTGCCCCTACAGCCCATTGATTTCACTGTCAAGCAGATAAAATGTAGCATATTGATGAGTCTTTGTCATTACTTTGCCAAGGTGTCTTGTCAGATAAAAGACCAATAGAGGAAACCAACTTAAGACAGGCCATCACATCAATTTTCTTGGTGCTGAAGGGAAGAGAATGAACTGTGATATTTAAACTAATCAATGCCTATAAAGATACTTTTAAACTCTTACAATAAATTGTTTTGATTTGCACAAAAAAGAAGAGTGGTTTATAAAAAAGATAAAGGGAAATGGGCCACAAACGTTGAAGTAAAAGATTTCCATTCACAGTAAAGTTACAACCGAGACTCCTTTTGAATGTTCACCTATATTAAAGGCTTGTCTCTACAGCATGAGAGTGTAAAAGGCCTGTGCCGTCTATTTTAACTCCCCAGTATTGGTTCCTGGAACTCACATCTGAAAGCATAGGTCACTGTATATTCTTTATTTTAAATTCAGAGGGAACTTCAGGCTGGGGTGCCAGTAACCTAACCAAAGGGATTACTTAAAGATGCCATTTGAGCAACATAAGAGAGAAGCACCTTTTTCTAACCTCTCATCCCACAGTCCACTCATTTGCTTTTTGTATAAAATAGACTGGAAAGGGGGCAGGAGATAACTTTTAGAGGCTCTAACCCAGTGGTCCTGGCTTCCTCTTATTTCCCTAAAGCAGCGGTTCTCAACCTGTGGGTCGTGACCCCTTTGGCATTTGAACGACCCTTTCACAGGGGTCGCCTAAGACCATCCTGCATATCAGATATTTACATTACGATTCATAACAGTAGCAACATTACAGTTATGAAGTAGCAACGAACATAATTTTATGGTTGGGTCACAACATGAGGAACTGTATTTAAAGGGCCAGAAGGTTGAGAACCACTGCTAAAGGAAAGAGTAGCAGTTTTTATTGGATTCTTCCCTGAAGCCAAAGGGAGTGGGAGATAAAAGCCCTCCTCATAAAGGTTGTGGGTGTTAGCAAGAAACAGACACTCCTCCACACTTGACGTCTCCTGCGTAGCAGGGCTTGCACACTGCTCTGTGTTCCAGGGACAGGAGCACTGCGGGGAGATGGTGGAATTACAGGGCCAGAGGGAGGAGGCATGAATCAGCCCTCTTGAGAATTTCATAGTTCCCAGGAATAGGCTAGGGAAGGATGCTGAAGATAAACAGGTTGGGTAGGGGTGGCTGTAGGCTTGCTGGGAACTAGTGCAGGTTGGAATGAGACATGGGGGCCAGTTGAAGCTCAGCTTTTGAAGATGCATTCGATTTCAAAAAGAAATTCCTTCAAGTTGAGTCCAATGCAAGCCGGGCCAGTGGGCCCTCCTACTACCCACTTCCCCTCCACAGATCACAGCTTGATGAGTGGAGCTGACTGCAGAAGAGCGGCAGCAATTTTTGCACGACTGCAGTGTGATCGCTCATAAAAAGAAAAGTAGCTGGGCCAGCAAAGAAGAGGACTGTTTGCCATGCATGGGCATGTCAGAACATGGATCTCCTCCCTCCCTCTCCCCACGCTTGCACTAGAGGAAAAGTGCAAGGAGGAAGGAGCAAGGCAAGGCTGTGGAACCGAAATCTAACCTTCATAGGAGCCCCACTTCCAGGTCAGCCTGCTGCTGCGGATCTGACCTCTGACTGCAGACACGAGGGGGAGCCCAGGTCAAACTGATCAAAGTGGCCCACACTGCCATTTGCAGAACCATGAATTAAACAGTTATTTTTGTAGGCACCACTAAGTTTTAGGGGAGTTTGTTGTGCCGCACAAGCTATCTGCTACAACATTATATGATGTTTAAAAATCATAAAGAACCTTTAAAATAAAATCATCCCACAGTCCCACAACCCTAAGACAGCTCAGCATTTTAGAATTAGTTTATTACTTAGCCTTACCCTAAAATTCCATTTGGATATGTTAGTCTAACAATTTCTGATCACACTACTTTCTCTTTCTGGTATGTATGTGCAGGCTTACAGAATTCCCTTTTAAGACACCGGAAAATGTTGAGCAATTGCTAGTGTTGGGTCACCTTCCACACCAGTGCTTCAGCTTCCTGAGCATTCAGTTGAATTTTCACAGCTCCACCATGTCCTTGGTCAGATCAGAGGCCAGTCAAGGGAAGCAGTGCTGGAGCAGCAGCTGTGCTGGCTGAAGCAGAAAAGATCACTTCAGCCAACCTTGGTGGCCACTGACAGCATGCACCTTGGAAAACTTCTTCTACTGGAGTTCTTCAGTCCACTCTCATTTTATTGGGGAAAATACACATTTTATTTTCCTTTTATTAGTTTTTGACATTAAATTCTTAGGGGAAAAAAACATGTTAAAGGATAGGCCATGCTCATTCCCTTCATCCCCCCAATGATATCCTTTTACTTTTAAAAAATTCTTTTCACCAAATGGTCAGTAGCTTAATGACCTTTAATCAAATCAGACCGAGGTGAGATCTGCTTGGCATGGTTTAGAAAATAGCTATAGACTCAGGACTGGAGATGTAAATTTTGTTCTTGGCACCAGAATAGGACTGTATTTGAACATCAACAATACAAAAACTATGACCACAGAAGAAATACATATCAAAATTGTTAAAGATTTCGCTTGGTTCAGTCATCAGTTCAAATGGAGACTGCAGTTAATTAATCAAGAGAAAGCTGAGACTTAGTCGGGCAGCAGTGGAAGAATTAGGATAGATCATTGAGAGCAAAAATGTGTCATTAGAGACCAAGGCTGAGACCATTCACACCCTCATATTCACTATTACTGTGCATGGATGTGGAAGTTGAACAATAAAGAAGGCTGATAGGGAAACCATTTATTTGTTTGAAACATGGTGTTGGAGGAGAGCTCTACAGATAGCCTGAACCATCAGAAAGACAAGTGGGTCCTACAGCAAATTAAGCCTGAAACATCGCTAGAGGAAAAAGTGACAACACTGAAGCTGTCCTACTTGGGGCACATCATGAGATGGCAGGGTTCTTTGGAAAAGACAATAATGCTGGGAAAAATAGAAGACAACATGGAAAGAGGAGGACCAAATATAAGATGGATTGACTCCATAAAAGAAGCCATAGGCATGGGTCTGCAGGAGTTGAGCAGGGCTGCTGAGGACACGACACTGTGGACATTACGCGTTCATAGGGCCACAGGAGTCAGAGCTGATGCAAGAGCGTGCGCGCGCATGCGCGTGCGCACACACACACGCACACACACACACACACACACACACACACACACACTTTGGACTCCATTCAAAGCATTTTATGCATTCTCACAGCAAGTCTTGAGCTGGGTATTATTGTAAATCTTGTTTTATAGATAACTAGGGACCCAGTGCATGAATTCGTGCACCTTGAAAGGAACTGTGGGCCATGAGGCTCTGGTGGGCACAGGGGCGGGTCTTAGCCCATCCTCCATACCCCAATCCGGCCCCTCCCGCTGTGGCCCCCGGTTCCCTCGCTGCCAGCAGCCCTGCTTCTGTTGCTGCTGCTCCCATGTGTTGATGGCACCACCCTGCTTGCACCCACTGATGGTGTGGAGCGATTGGGGGCAATGCCAGCAGCGGTTGTGAGTGAGGCCGGCGCTGTCAGTGGATGTGAGTGGCGGCTGCTGCCCTGATTGCCCCTCAGGCACAGGAGGAAGTGGAGACACCCTGAGGAGCCAGCAGCCAGTGCGAGTGCCAGGTGGGACCATGGCACACAGGAGCAAAGAATTTTCAGTAATCACCAGAGGCTAGACTCGATGACAGTGACTGGTACCCAGCCTTGGTCTGGAACGCCCGCTCACCTGCTCCACCATCCCGCCACAGCCAATGCCCACCATGTTCCACACTCTGCCGCCTACTGCCAATGCCCATCATGTTCCATGAGCACCCCCTGATGGTCAGTGCATGTCATAGTGACCGGGTGTTCAGTTGTTCTGCTGTTTGGTCTATTTGCATAATAGGGTTTTATATATATAGATGATACTGAGGGTCAGAGTGATACACTAACTTTCCCAGAGTAATGTAGCTATTGATGGTGGGACAGGAACTGAATCCCAGTTCTGTCTGGGTCTATAGCTCACAATCATAATGCAGAGCTATATGTAAATCAGATATTAGTATGTCAAAGTTATGAAAAGTGAAAAATGGTTTTAATCAATCAGCAAAAGGTTTGATTCAGACTAACCTCTTGCTGATAAGTTGAATTTACCAGATGTAGTATGATTGATCATTCCTTATTGGAACAACATGCTCCCATCTTGTCTCTTCTAAGATCTGGCTTGACATGAGATAATTTGTGGAGGATTTGATGTCCAGTGTTATCTAAGTTCATCAGTAACCCTAACTTGTAGCAATGTACCATCTGTATAATCCTCTAAAGCAAATACAAGTATTTTACCTGCCTAGTGTTGCTTCATCTTCACATTACAAGAAGATTCATTCAAAGATCACTAAAGGATTTAGCTTGATGTAACTTTTGTCTTTTCTTTTAGTTTAGTAGTTCATGGGCATTTTTTATAGGGGTACTGCCTTAGGAAAAGTGACCTCAGTGATTGTACATGAAAAAAACTCCTAAATAAATAATAAATGGGTGAATGAATGATTGAGACACCAAAAATTTGACATAGGAATATGATTAACACTGCAGGCTAGTAGCAAAATCCTGTTTAATTTATTTTGGTCCACAGCACAATTCCCAACTTTAAGGAATGATTTCTGACTTAATTTCAGAGGGAAAATATTTTTAAGGGTAAAAATGAAAATAAAAAGCAGTAAATTAACATGGGTTAGCAACCAGTTCCCACTTTATCACCTTTGTTTTTGCTTCCCTCCCCCAAAGCTTATTTATCTTTACATGAAAAATTTCTGATACTTATCATCTCTTTAGAAAATCCTTCTTCCAGGTGTGTAGCTCAGCTACCCACTCTCCCCTCCATCTTCTCCAGGCCCTGCTGTGTCCTTGGCCCTGTCAGGCTCCTTACGGTCTTGGATGGCCTCAGAGAGTCGGTGCTTCCTGACTTCCCCACTTATTTGGCTGACTGTGGGGAAAACTGAACATAGTCACTGTGAAATGCCTCAAATGAAAGTTTTTACCACTTTAGAAGATATTTTAAATAAGAGATTAAAATAATAGTTTCTTAGTGGTCACTTAAATTAATTTTTCATTGAAAACCTATTTTATATTACATCAGAGGACACAGATAACCATTCCAATGTGTTCAGTTTCACCTGTCTACTGACCAAATTTCAGCTGCCTGATAAACATCCCCCCTCATTTGCCTTGCAGACATTTCATATTTGACACTTCCAGAATTCAAGTAGTCATTATTCCTCATTGCACGAGGCTAGCTCTTTTTAAAAGAAAAATCCAAATGCTATATCATTATCACATAGTTTGAGCACTTAGTACACAATTTGGCCCTTAGTAGGTACACATTTTTGTTGAATTAAATAAAATGCTAAAGTAAAAGGTTTTCTACCTAAAACTCATAAATAATGGTATTGCCCATAGCTACATGGGGGTGCGGAGGAAGTGAGAGAATTGGTAGAGATGTAAATAACATACTTTCTCTAGCTAAGGGACATGAAAGCTATGTCTTTTCATTTTTTTCCTTCCATTTGTTCAAATGTATTTTTTTGGTCACCCATAATTCAAAAACAGTTTAATGGAAAAACTTCAAGTGATATATATATATATATATATATATATATATATATATATATATATATATATATACACATATATAACTTGGATGAGAACTACAGTGTAAGAATAATTTTACCAACATGGAATTTAAAGTTTTTTATTTATTGAAGGTTAATTTTTCTTTTCATGAGAGAGCACCATGAAGTCCCTATAGATAAAATCATTTCCACCAGGCATTTGGCAACAGTTGCACTAATCTAAGGTTTCATTTTGAAAAATAAAATGCTTAGTCCTTTCTTTGAAAGGAGAAAATCTTTGCCATAAAATGGTTTCCTGTGGGTCTAAGTTTGTCATATTTACTTCTATAAAGTGGCAGCTTCTCCCATGGCTTCTATTTTCATTTGTGCCATATAGTTCTGCTTCACTTTTGCTTGTAGATCTTTCCGGTGGAAGTCAACAGAATGTTTCTGTCTTACAAATAAGTGTTTACAAAGGGAAAGACTGGACCTAGTGAAAATGAGGTGGGTAATCAGCATCAGCTCCCCTCCTCAAAGGAAGGTCAGCCCCCATTCAGGGAGCGGGAAGTATTTTCCGAAACACTTCCATTCAGGTTCGATCTCTCCATCTCATTGATATAGCGAACAAGAAGGTCCAGGCTTTCTCCCAAAATGCCTGAGGGTCCTGTTCAATGAATGAGTGTGGCCTAGAGATCACTTTTAAAAATGCTTTTTCCAAAAAGCGTTGGGTCTAATGGAGACTGCCAAGTTCTGGACAGCAAGTAGGGAGGAAAATTGAAGTCTTAGCTGTTGGGACAAGTGCTTTCTCTTCCCACACATGTCCCAGATTGCTTAATGCTTACACAAAGCCTATGGCCATAAAACTCCTTCTAGAAAGTCGTCCCTTGGAGGAAACAGAATCAACCACAGCCTGCCCATTACCGAAGGCCAGCAGGCTGCATTATCCTGCAGGGATGAAGGATCTTTGGCTCCAAAAAGTCTCCAGTTTTTTTCAGGTGATTTGTAGAACTGCTGAACCATCATCCTCTCTAGGAAGCAGGAGATAATAATAAGCAGGTTAAGGAATCATTAAGGCAAGCCTTGCTCATTGATGACGTTTCCTCCACATTCCTCATATTACATGCTTTTAAAGCTTGCCCCACGCCGGTTCATAATGCATTAGAACTGCTGGAAGGAGCAGCCTGATATAATATGAAAGAAGACGAAGAAGCCATGAACGACTGCATTGAGCTTGTCGGCTCAGACATGGAATAAACATCATCGTTGTGGTTCAAGCTGCCATTATAAACTCTTCTTGTGGTATGCCGTTCTTACCACAGTCAATACAGCTGGCAGATAAGATGTGCACCATTAAGCTGCATTACAAAGGAAAGGGAGTTTCCTGCCCAGGGAGCTACACCTCTCACAGTGTAAGGCTATGCAGACCTTCATCAGCCGGATGCACTGTTTTGTCTGGACCTTCACTGTGGACATTTCTATTAGCACCAGCTAATGCTTGGCCCTCCTTTTGTGCTGCTATTTGGGTTTCTTCCGGAGGGTGAATTGATGCTACCGAGTTTAGCCACATTAGCTAGTACATCATGGAATAGGATTCCAAATAGGTTTTGGCATGTGTGCTGCTGGTGGGGGTTGAGAATTGGATGACTGTTCACTCCTGACATTTTTGCACCCGACTGTGATCAGGGAGCAGCAAAAAGTTGGTGAAAGAAAAAAAAAGTTGTTGACAGCACAGAAGTAATAGAGTCTTGAAGCCCCGGCTGGGGAATTAGACTGGTCTACAGAACAGCAAGGCCATATGGGTCAAGAAGCAATGAACCTTAAAATAGCTTTAAAAGGAAACAGATGAAAAGAATGAAGAATTCACTGGGACACACACAGGCCTAAGAGCAGTCAGAGAGGAATCCTAGCAATACTAACAGAAAGTATGAACTACTGGCAGCAGAGGAAACTACTGGAGGCAGACATTTGGGAAGGAACACGTTTTTGCAGGCAGTCAGAAGAGACAACCTTCTACCATACATAGAGGTGTTGCTCAACTTGCGATGGATGATGCCTTGACAAACCCAGTGTAAGTTGAAAATGCATTTAATAACCTAACTTCCTGAACATCATAGCTTAGTCTAACCTTCCTTAATGTGCTTAGAACATTTACATTAACCTATAGCAGGGCAGTTATATAAGTTTCATCTCAAGAGTAATTACCTTCTTCTAATCAGAAGCAGGGATACAGGTGGGCATTTCGTAGACATGATGTGATATCAAAACACAATGTTCAAAGACACTGGCAACACAGAACATAGAGTATGAGATGTCCACCTTCATGGTCAAGTGGCTGACCAGGAGTTGTGTTCACTGTTGCTGCCCAGTATCACGAGAGGGAATCAGACCGCACATTACTAGCCCAGGAAAAGATCAAAATTAAAATTTTGAAGTATGGTTTCTACTGATGCGTCTCATTTTCACACCATCGTAAAACTGAAAAATGGTGTCAAACCATCCTATTGGAGACCATCTGCATTTCAGCCGATGAGGCATGCACTCTAAGGGAGTTTGGAGGTTAGTCTATTGACCAGGAAGAAAGTAGAGCCAGAGAGTACACTGTATCAGGTTTTCCTGCTAAGAAAACAAAAACAAGTTCTGGCCACAGTATGGAGGAACTGAAAGAAGGCAGAACTATGCAAAAAATAACTCCACAGGAATTTCTGACAGAAACCAGGTAAAAAAGTGATGGAGGCACCAGGGCATTTGCTGTGGGCAGTTTAGTTCCTGGGCTGGTTTGGAAACAGTCTTGTCATCTGTGCTCTCAGGTTGTTTCCTGCCTGACTGTCCTTATTCTCTGTTCTCATCTTTGAGAATTACATTTGTCAGATTGCCTTTGTTTTGGCATCCAGGTTGCTGTGGATGATGAGAGACATGGTTGAGGGTGAGAAAAGGGGAACTCCCAGAGTACTTCTCCTTTCTTAACATGCAGAGTCTCCAGAGAGAGAGCTGCATCTCCTTCCTGGCTTCAGCAGGATAGCCTCTCCCTCCTCCCTCCGTTAAGCCAGCTCCTGCTGGGAGCCCCCACTGTGTCCTAGTTCTGCTCAGTGGCCCCAGCGTCTGGGCCCTTATACTGTCTACTCCCTTTGTCCCTTAATCCTAGGGTGCTTGTGAATCTCTGAGTCATGTCACCACCACCCCTGTTTGGCTTCTTCCCATCACCTGTAATATCTTGTATTAAATTCTCCACTGGAAATGCCTAGAGTGATTCCTGTTTTCCTGGCTGGTCCCCGATGGATGCATGCCAACCACATAACATCGAGGCCTCTCTAGGTTTTATATATAAATGAAGCAAAAGAAAGAATCTGCTTGAAAGATAAAGGATGACAAGACGATGTCCTAAGGAGACCAGCACTGCTTGAACAGCTCAGAAGTTGAGGATCATGTTTATAATAGAATTAATATTTTTTCCAGTTTTAATGAGATATAATTGACATACAACATTGTACTAGTTTTAGGTTCACAACATAATGATCTATATATATATATATATACATATATATATATATATATACACATACATACATATATATGTATATATATATATATATATATATATATATATATATATATATATAGTATGAAAGGATTATCACAATAAGTTTAGTTACCATCCATCCTCCATAGCTACAATTTTTCTTTCTTGCTATAAGGATTGTTTTTTGCTTTTTACAAAATCTTCCTAAGATAAGTTTTGACCTTTATTTGGGCAAGTTAGATAATCTGAAATCAGACCTTATATGTCTTTGAAATAAGTATAAAAATGTTGAAATGACCTATAGAACTGAAATGCAAGTTGCAGCCAAGACAATATACTGAACTCTTGTCATTTTCTTAGCTCTTTTATAGATGTCTGAAGTATTAATTAGATATTCATCTGTCATTTGTGCTTTAGTCTGGTTATCCCCAGAGATGATGCTTATGTGTATTTCAAGAGAACTGCGAAAAGGCCCATATAAATATTACTGTATTTGACAATTACTTTAGAGATGTCAGGAATGTACTATTTGATATTGTACAACTGGTAATTCTCAGTATATGAACTCTTCAAAAGGCTTGTATATTTTTCAAAACTTATTATCATAACACCTAATGTAATACAACATAATATATCATTATTATATTACTAGAGGCCCGGTGCACAAAAATTTGTGCACTCGGGGTTGGGAGAGGAGGTCCCTCAGCCTGGCCTGTGCCCTCTCACAGTCTGGGACCCATCAGGAGATAATGACCTGCTGGCTTAGGCCTGCTCCCGGGTGGCAGAGGGCAGGCCCAATCCCTAGGTGCAGCCCCTGGTCGGGCTCAGAGCAGGGCCAATTGGGGAGTTGGGGCACCGCCCCCTGTCATGCACAGAGCAGGGCGGATTGGGAGGTTGCGATGCCACCCTCAGTCACGCTCAGGGTAGGGCCGATTGGGGGGTTGGGGCACCGCCCCCTGTCACACTCAAGGCAGGGTCCATAGGGAGGTTGCAGCGCCACTCCTGTCATGCACAGAGCAGGGCCGATCAGAGGGTTGGGGCTCCGCACCCTGTCACACTGATCCCGGTGCTGGGAGGCCTCGCTGCTCTGCTGATCCCAGGGCCAGGACGCCTCTCGGCTCCCCTGATCCCTGGCCTGGAGGCCTCTCGGCTGCTGATAACCATGGCCTGTAGGCCTCTCGGCTCCGCTGATAACTGGGGCCTGGAGGCCTCTCGGCTCCGCTGATCTCTAGCCAGGAGGACTCTCGGCTGCTGATAACCTGGCTGGGAGGCCTCTCGGCTCTGCTGATCATGAGTCCGGGAGGCCTCTGGGCTCCGCTGATCACCGGGGCTGGGAGGCCTCTCGACTCCGCTGATCACCTGGGCTGGGAGGCCTCTTGGCTCCGCTGATCGCGGGGCCTCCGACTCCGCTGATCACGGGCCTGGAGCGGGCCGGGAGGCTACTTGGCTGATCACCGGGGCCGGGAGGCCTCTCGGCTCGGATGATAACCGGGGCTGGGGGGCCTCTAGGCTCTGCTGATCGCGGGGCTGGGCCGACTCTCGCCTCCCTGATCGCGGGGCTGGGCCGACTCTGGCCTCCGCTGATCGTGGGGCCGGGAGGCCTCTCGGCTCCGCTGATCCCAGGCCCTGAGGCCTCTCTGCCCTGCTGCTTCAGGGCTCTTTGGCTTCGCTCTGCTTGGAGCCTGAGTATGCAAATTAACCGCCATCTTTTAGCTTCTATAATTGAAACATTGTATCTTTTGGAGTTGTTGCTTCAGGAGCTCAGAGCCCTGCAGCTGCAGGGATCCTTGACTTTCTCCATCGCTGGGGCAACCAAGCCTCCTATTCTCAGCTGCCTGGCTGCCAGCCGCCATCTTGGCTGACAGTTAATTTGCATATCTCACTGATTAGCCAATGAAAAAGGTATCGGTCATACGCCAATTACCATTTTTCTCTTTTATTAGTATAGGATTATAATGCTTAATATAGTATAATGCAGTAATCATTAAATATAGCAAATAAAATAATTATAGAGACTTAGACTTTTGTTAGAGTTTGGCACCATCTTCTCTCAACGCTGCTGTATAGCTTTCATTTTTAATAACATTTTTGATTATTCAACAAATGAATCAACTTATATAACATGTTATTTTTGTTAATAAGAAGGAAACCTAAGGTCAATGTTCTTCTAATTTCAAGTTGTACATTTCTTATAAACAGCACCCATACTATCATACAGGAGCCTGGAAATTAAAATTTTTCAACTTAAATTTAACTTAGATGTGCACCCAAACAATATGGCTTAGCACCAGAATCTTGGAGAGTCATCCCTTTCTTATGTGACTAGAAACATGGTAGTAAAGCAGCTAATTGAAATTCTAGCTGTAGGGAAAGACATTAAGGTTAACACACGTCTTGAGGGGGAAAATGTTCTGGAGGCAAAGGAATGTTTCCTTGAAAATCTGCCATGGTATTTTTAAAAGAATCCAGGCGTGAGTACATTTTACCTGGTGTCTATAGAACATAAGCCCATTGTCGTTAATATTTCTCTCCTGATTTTGTTTTTGAATGTGATTTCCTCTTATATCTCTTGTTCTGGTTTCTTTAGAAATGTTGCATCAATAAGCTCATTTAGATCAGACAGGTCTGTCCTGCTTAAGGAAGCCAATGCACAAAACAAGGTGTTCACAGGCAAGAACTTCTGTAGTTTTACTTCTCTTGTTTAATGAGACTTTATAAAAGTTACTTTTGTATTTTTTTACATATTTTCTATGTGTGAACTTTTCCACCTCTTATGAATTTTATTTTTTATAAATGTCTTCACAATTTTACTGCTATTTTAAATTTTAACTTTCAAAATACTATAATTTACTGTAACCAACAGATCCCAAATGACCAATCTTCTGAATCTCAAAGTCCTAAACATGCTAGTGGCCATATTCAGCTGCAGAATTAGGGTCCTGATGCATTTTTGGTTAATCTCACTAATTCAAACCATCAGATTTTCTCTATCACCTTGTATTTCAAGTAAAACCCACAATTTTTTAATTTTAAAATTAAGAAACTATAAAATTAAGAATTAATTAACTATAAGGATAACCAAAGTCATGGCAAAATCGTGTGTGCTCTTCCATCAGTATGACACATAGGGTTTCCCATGTCTCATGTTGTGTTTTAGACTGCATATACTGAAGTTGTAGCAAGTTCTTCCTATGAACATGCTCATTGCACTCCCTCTAGTGATACACCCATGTATAAACATTGTTTCTGTGTGTGAGAGATGGAATTTCCCCAGAGGCCCACAAAACATTTAATGAAGTGTGAAGCACAAACATTTCATTACAACATATTGTGTACTTTTGCCTTTAATAACTACATTCCTCATCCAGGAAGTCTCGATAGCTTTCAGAAATGAATTACTGTAGCATTATTTCCCCCAGAATATAGTTTTTTCATGACAGAAACAGCACTTTCCTAAACTATTGTATTTATTAGCAACCTGTTGCCCTTCGACACTAGTGCTGTTTTCATCGACCCTGGTCGAGTGTGTATCATTTAAGCTTCCTTTAAAAAATATTAAAATAGTTTTATGTTATTGGATTCTTTTTTCTTCACCATACAAAACCACCACTGAAAACGATGCAAAGAAAGGGAAAGTGTGCAGTCGTTGAACATTACATTTAGTGGAGAATTACATTCTGAACTGCAAAAGTACAAGCATTTAATGGTGAAGTTTAGAGGGAGTAGGGAGATCTTTCCCTCGACTGAGCACAAAGGAGGCAGATTAGCTCTGAGCTCCTGCATTTTATTACTTCCCACTTCGGTTCACTCCAGAAAAACTCTCCATCTTTGCCTTCCTTCCCTTCCTCCATAAGGCAGCCCCCTATTGGCTCTTCTATACACATCAGAAAGTTGAGAAGCAACTTGTCCTACTGACTGAGCTTGTGCCAGTAACAGAAGTCAATAGTTGTCCAATATCATAGCTCCAAATGGACACTTAAAAATAAGCTTAAATGTTTACAGCATGTGTGTACCTCTGTACAGTATCCCAGACACCAGCTTTTTCACAAAAGAAAAACAACAAAAATAGACCATACAAACACCTGTGGCAGGTGGTCCTTTATAATTGGTGTGTTCTTTTTTAAACTGATTTTAGAGTGAGGAAAGGAGAGAGCGAGAGGGGAGAGAGAAGGAGAGAGAGAGAGAGAGAGAGAGAGAGAGAGAGAGAGAGAGAGAGAGAGAGAAACATTGATCAGTTGTCTCAGGTATGTGCCCTAACTGCGATCAAACCCTCCAACCTGCCACCTTTTGGTGTACAGAGCAACGCTCCAACCAACTGAGCCACACTAGCCAGGGCATAATGGGTATATTCTTAATTTGAAATTACATACAGCTCCTGAGATTAAGTGGGTCACATAATGTTATTTTATTGCTCTATTTTCCCTAGAATCATAGCTGCATCTCATGGCTTCATGATTATTGTTTCTATTGGTAGTCTGTTCAGTCAGAGTTTGGGGAAAATTAACAAGAAAACTATGGAGATGCTGTAGTATAGAGTTTTAAGTGGTTTGTTTGGGTAAGGGCGTGATTGTGCAAGCAGATGTGAAGCTAGCTTCCTTTTTCCCAGAATCTTCAGAGCTTGGAGAAATAGCTACCCTTTCTATTCCTTCCTAACAAAGAAATATTTCATTGAACAAACATATATTTTTATGTGTTTTTTAAAAATATCTGTTTTCATTAAATTGGGACTTCTTTATCCTCCATTATTTCCATTAGATGTGAAGCCAGAAGCTGCTTTAGAATCCCTTAATAATCCTGGCGTTTGAGTGATGGTCTGTCACTAACTCATTAGGGAAGGCAGAAGGAGCTAAAGCTTATTGTTAGCCATGGAGTTGGGGATGACAATAGCCAACAGCCAATATTATAAATACATGAAATACTTTGCCTTGGTCAATGGTGGCCTTCATGGTTTTATCAGTGAAATAAATTATCTAAATATTTAACATTGCTGATTTTAATTCACTTCTTAATTATCAATATTGTATGTCTAAATGATCATTAATACAAAACACCCTTTATTTCACTTTCTTGGATTTTTTTCTGTTAAAATTCTGTTAAGAATGTTATCAAAATCTGTGTTCCTAACCTGTGGATGAAGTTAAATTGGCACTTGGTAAGGTACTCTTACATAAATTTTGATTAAAAGAAATAAAAGTTATTTCAGTAATTTATGAAATCTATGAGGTATACATACCAAGGTTTAATTCTTGGTCTATAAAGTTCCTGAAAAAAAACACACACACAATATTTTTGGAAGGAAAATGAACAAATGGCTACTTTCCGTGCCGTATAATTTTTCACCAGTGGTGAGAGAAAGAGGAGACAGTTTGTGGCGAGGACCCTGTTTCTCTGCCACTTGCTTTTTCTTCATAGTTTTTGGTAAACTAAGTAACTTATTTGGAAGGGTGGTTGTTGGTGATTTAAATGAAAGAATTCTTAAAAAGAAACATCAAGGTTTTTACTGACTCCAGTTCTCCTTTCTTAACTCCTTGTTGCCCTTATTTTGCATACTGAACATGTAATCTACATTTACTCATTCATTTATTCATTTGACACATGGTCATTGAGCACTGCCTATGGGCATGTGGGAAATACAAAGATGAACAGACATGAGTTATGCTTGTCAGTATGCCTACTAAATATGGCAACTGCTTCACATTGGGTCAGTCCTCTCGGACCTACTTTTATCACTCCTTTTTGTATGATAGAGGTTGGATACCTAAGAAATAAAAGTTCTCAGATTCCCTTATAGCTAGCATTCTACATGGGCACTTGGTCTCACCAAACAAATGCACCCACATAAGACTTTGAAAATGGCCCTAACAGGTTTGGCTCAGTGGCTAGACTAGAGCATCGGCCTGCAGACCAAAGGGTCCCATGTTCGATTCAGGTCAAGGGCATGTACCTTGGTTGTGGGCACATCCCCAGTAGGGGGTGTGCAGGAGGCAGCTAATCGATGTTTCTCTCTCATTGATGTTTCTAACTCTATATCCCTCTCCTTTCCTCTCTGTAAAAAATCAATAAAATATATATATTTTTAAAAAGACTTTGAAAATGGAAGTAAGCAACTTGAGCTTGGGGTCATGTGTGGGACGATTGACTGTTTTGGTGGAAGCATTTGGTTTCCCCAAGGCAACTGAGATTGTATACTCTCTCTTCTATCCCTGGTGTTGTAGGTACCATGAACTGAGAGGAGGCAGTAGAAATGGAATTTCTATGTACACAAGGGAATTGTTTGCATACAGTTACTTTGACTGCATTGTTTCTGGATGTGAAACAGCCTCCCAGTAATTCCATAAGCTATGTAATAAATCCCATCCTGTGTAAGCTAGATGGGGTGGATTGTGTTGTCTGTGTCAAAGTACCCCGGCCTTTATGCTACACAGTTGGCGGATATCGTGGGCATAAATTACTTTAGTACCAAGTAAACAGTAATTACTGCTATAGAAAGGTAAAGACAAACTTGTTCAGAAAGAGCTGTTGATACTTGAGAAAGGCTTTGGAAGGTGGACAAAGCAAACTTCTGGAATGGGAAAAAGGGCACACCAAGTTCAGGAAGAAGAGTAAGAGGTAGGAATGGGAGCAGGGCTGGAACATAGAAGCATAATAAGCAATAATGAGATATAATCAGATGTAGTGTTAGAAAGATAAATAGGAAATAATGAGACACTGAAATTTTTTGTGTAGGATGGAAAAGATTTACTGATTGACTTGTTCATTTAACAAGTGTTTCTTGAGACTCTATGCTGTGCCAGGCATTGTGCCAGACAGGACTCTACCTCATTATGATTAATTTAGTAGCAAAGTAAAGAATAACTTTCAGTGATGAGAGCACTGACGACAGGGAGCCGAGAGGCTTTTACCTTAGTCTAATGAGAGATAATGAGCAGTGGCAATAGGAATAGAGCTACTTTCTACTGTCGGCTTCTTTACTTGCCCATTTTAATTGCATGGCACAACTTTTTATTTTGCTGTATTAGTTTAAAATTCTGATGTATATATTTACACATACATAATGAGTTATGGTTTACTTATTATTTCATGTATGTATGGTATGTCACCTCCCATGAGATTGCAATTGCCCAATGAGTAAATGACTGATATTTTAGGCATGTAACAGGCACCTAATAGAAATCCCCAAACCTACATAAGATTTGCAAAAATTATCAGAGAACTCCATGAGCCTACAAAACCATATCCAAGCCAGGTGTTAGCAAAGGTCATCCAGGCTTCTGTGGTTCAAGAAAAATTGATTTAAACCCCCATTTCACCTATAGAGGAAACTTGGCATCCAGGAGAACTTTCGAGTGTCCTCATGGGACAGGTTTGGGGTGGGTGAGGAAGGGTAGGGTTATGCAGGTCTCCTCTGGTCCCAGGTTCCTGGTTCATCTGTTTATTCCAGTTGTGCCCTTTTGTTCCATGATGAGCAGTACCGTGACTCTTTCACTGATCAGAATACCAATACCAGCGTTGGTATAGAACAGACTTTTACTGATGAGTTAGAGTCACACAGAGAGTGTATATTAAGGCAAGCAAGTTTCTTGCAATTGGTTATCAGGAAGTCCTGCTCCTAATAGTCTTTTTGAGCACCCAACCCGTCAATCTCTCTCTAGTCATTTCTCTGTCAGGCCAATCTTTCCAACATACTGGTTTTTCTTTTGTTTTGTTTTGCTCTTCTTTCTCTCCATTTTATTCCCATCCCTAGTTCTCATTAATTTTATAAATGGAACAATCCAATCATTCATAGTTTCCTACTGTCTTCTCCAGGCCAACCTCCTTGTTCAAGTTTGGATCCCACTTCCTCACCCAAAGCCATCATCTATTATGGAATTTTCCTAAACAAAAGGGGCACTCCTGTGTTATCAAATAATATGTATTTATTCTGCTATACACATAGTAGCAAAAATATGTTTCTGGGGAGATTCCTCTGTGAGAGGGGGACTTATATTCTCATCAGGAAACAGGAAGTAAAATTGGAAAAATAAATTGATGCCAATTTATGAAAAATTGTATATATGGAATTAATATTTCAATTTTTAAACTGTGTTAAATTCTTAATTCAGTTCCCCATTGAATAAAGGAATGATATTTAATCAACTTTTTAAAAACATATTTTAAGCTGTAAGGAGCAAACTTAATTTACTAGTCAATTCTACTGGGGCAACATTGGAATACTACTTTTTAAAGAGTTGTTGTGCTCCATAAAATGTAAATTTATTTCAACGCCTTTGGAAGTTTAAGTTCCATATATTTTTCTATGGATCAATCAAAACTTTTGAAAAACTACATATATAGTTTTTATATATAGTAGTTAAAATAAATTACTTTATTTGCAGCCAATAAAAATAATACTGTAGAAGAATATACAATGACATAGATAGATTTCAAGATTTATTATGTAAAGAAAGGTTTACAAAATATGAATCCACTTATATAGAATATACACATTTATACATATATGTATATACGTATATATGCGCATATGTATTAGGGTATATATATTTATACTTATAGTGTATAGATGGAATATATATAAGATGGTTACAAAAGCCTTATTCTCTTGCCCGTTTGTGAGCCATAGATAGATTGGCTGCTGTGAAGTCACAATTCAGTGAACAGAGGCGTCAGAAGCTTCCAAAGCCCAGGGAAGCGTTCAGTTACGCCAGAGAAGCTCTTTGCTCTGCCCGATGAGTCTCGTGTGGCGGGTTCACACTGATACCCCACAAAGCCTGGAAGGAGAACATCATTCTGTGCAGAAAGAGCAAGCCTTCTCCCACCTACTCCTTGGCTTCCAAATATCCTGCTCTGCCTTGGGAACAAACAGCCCTCAGGCATGTTTCCTATTTGGGGTTAAATTCAGTCTGTCAGTTGTTGATGGCATGTGACCCATCTCAGTTCACTTCTCTGCACATATAAAATACTTTCAGCTCAGAGTTCTCACTACTTTCGATAATTTAATAGTCGTTTATTTTCGGGCAGAGGATATGAACGCCAAGGAAGGGAAATAGACTCAACCTCCCCTGTTTTGAACTGTTTTAGGGAAAGGCATACCTTCCAGGTAATTTTTAAAATAGAGTTTGTAGTAGGCATGTTCTGACTATAAAAATAATGCATTTTCATTTTGGTAAATTTTGAAAAAGAAAACAGTAACTATCATTCCCAGAAATAATCATTGTTGGTGTTTTATGATCTTTTACTAGAGTCTTGTACATTCCAGTGTGTATAAATGTGTATATTCTATATAAATGGAATCATAGTATTTAGTAAACCTTTCTTCACATAATAAATCTTGAGATCTACCTATGTCATTGTATATTCTCCTACACTATTATTTTTATTGGCTGCAAGTATAGTCATTTATTTTAATCAATCCCATACTGTTCACATATTTTGGTTGTTTTTAATTGTTTAGTATTTTAAATCATCCTTCAAAAAGGCATGTGCTTGTATCTGCACATGAAATTGCACTTTATAACAAAAAGAAAATTTCAAGAAGCACAATTTCGTCATCAGGAAATATGGAAACATAGTTATTGTTTTTGATAAATAGTGCTAATTTGTCTTCAAGAAATGCCATGCTGCCTGTGGTGTAGGGGGATGGCCATTTCTTAGGTGGTCATTTTGATTGTCATTATTTACCTTGAACTTTTTTATTTCAGTATTTGTAATTTTCAAGCTTTCTCTACAAACTGTTTTATTCTAGTTTTCTGTTACTGCTGTAACAAATTACCACAAACTTAGTGGCTTCAAAACCCCCCACAAATTTATCATCTTATAGTTCTCGAGGCCAGAAGGCTGACATAGGTCCCACAGGGCTATAATCAAGGTCTCAGCAAAGGTTCTAAGGGATAATCAGTTTTCTTCCTTTTCAAACTCCTAGACCTGCTGCCTTGGCTAGTGGCCCATTGCATCCTCAAAGCCCTCAGTGGTGGTTAAGTCCTTCTTGTAACACCATCTTTCTGGTTCTGATTCTCCTGCCTCCTTATGCTTCGTTTATAGGCCTGTGGGATTCCATTGGCCCACCTGGATAGCCCAGCATAACTTCTCCATTTCAGGGTCAGCTTATTAACAACCTCAGCTCCATCTGCAGCCTTCATTTCCTTTTGCCATGTAATAGAATATGTTCGTAGGTTCTGGGATAGGACGTGGACATATTTGGTGGATGTTATTCTGCTTCCCACCTTTTTCATTTCTTACAAGGAAAAATACAACATAGGAATTTTAGGGCATTTACTACATACAATTTGAATTTTGTAACCCCATTACCTATGTGCAGAGATATGCGTATTGTATTTCTATATCTATGGCTCTAGAAAAATTACTTAAGCTTCCTTCTGTGTAATTTCTTGGACAGTTTGTCTTGGATAGCTATGTCTTTTGATAAGCACCCATGATACATGAGCTTTAGAAAGGAAATCTAGAGAAATCATCATTGTGAAAGAAATTGCTACATTGATATATTCCACACTCCAGCATTTAAAAATTCATGTTTTGGTTGTACTTCCATGGCTTTTCTTTCTGTTGCTGATGCCCTACAGCAGCGGTTCTCAACCTGTGGGTCTCGACCCCTTTGGCGGTCGAACGACCCTTTCACAGGGATCACCTAATACATCCTGCATATCAGATATTTATATTATGATTCATAACAGTAGCAAAATTACAGTTATGAAGTAGCAACAAAAATAATTTTATGGTTGGGAGTCACCACAACATGAGGAACTGTATTAAAGGGTCGCAGCAGTAGGAAGGTTGAGAACCACTGCACAGGATTTCAAAGTACCCTCATTGCTTCTGGCATTGCTTTTTGGCAAGGTACAAACAGGTTGCTGACAGACCAGTAGATTAGATTTCGCGGTAGTCCTTCTAACGGATATTTATTCAAACCCAAAGATAGAAGGTACATTGCTTTCGTGACTGTGAGTGATCTAAAAATAGCGTGTGACTTGCCATGCACAGGATGTCTGTCACAGAGGTCAGTCCTACTGTGATCGACTGAAACAGACCAAGTGCCAAGCAGGTGCCAGCAAGCACCAGCTCACATTGATGGAGTGTGAGGGGCCATCCTGTAAAAAAGGTTTCCAGTGAAGTGGTTGGAAATACTTTTTCCTTGGAGTACACTTGAAAGGAAAGGGGGGAGGGGGAGGCCGACCACCATGACCGAGCTCCAGCAGGAAGTGCTCCAAAGCGAGAGGGAACAGCTCAGACACAGTTTTAGCACCTCTGGTTTTCAGAACACAGTTGGATGTAATGTCAACATCAAGGAACTGACAGAGAAAAGCTAACTGGTGTGAAAAAAGACCCACCCCACTCCTTCTGCAGAAGCTTCTAAATGCCAGTTGTCTAAACCTATTGGTAAGCATGGATGCATTATTAATGAAGCCAGCAGCCTGCCTGGTGCTGCTCAGAGGGTTCAAGCATTTAGTAGGAAATATTTCTGTGAAGTTCTGCACAAAATAATGACACTGTCTGTCTTAAATCTAAACAAATGGCTGTTGCAGGCTCTGGGGAGGCTGCGAGAAAGCAGCTGCTTTCCAGAGAAAGGCAGAGGGGCACCACCTGCTGCAGACAGACGGGCAGGCAGTGGCCCGCTGAATAACGACTCCTTAATAATTTAGGGCAACAGGAACCCCTGGCTCTTCCAACATGGCGCTGCCCCTTCATCACAGGCTTTGCTTTACCCTAATGAGCTACTTGAAGAATTTGACGCTAACGCGTCTTCCAGCAATTCTCCAAAGACTAGCACTCAAACTGCCACAATGAAAAGTACTCTCTGCTACTGAAGGGTCCATTTTCTGATTTTTTTCCCACTCTTTTCCTTGCTCTTTTATCTCCTTCTTACCTCCCCCCCCCCCCCCCCGCCATCCCCTTGGCCATTTTTTTCTGTCTTTCTTCCATTGTTTTCAGTTTTTCAATCCTTCCATTTATATCATAAGAATGACAGGTAAAATGCTAAGTTAGGGAAAAGGTTTAGAATCACCTTTCTCCATAAACTTTCAATATATTAAAGGAGCAAAACACGATACATGCGTGATCTGATTAGGTTCCTAGGAGGAATATTTGAGCAAGACCGTGTGCTCAATGGGGCTTTTCCCTTGGACACTTCCACAACCAAGCTTGCAGATGAGTCCAGCAGTCCCATCATGTTCTGCAGAAGGAGATATGTTCTAAGGTTCAGTAGAATAATCCCAGCCAACTGGACTGCCCTTCAGTGGTCACATATGAAGCCCAATTCTCATGACTCATACAGATCATAACTGCAAGAGGCAATCTGAGGCTTAATTGGTCTCACAAAATAAAAATATTGGAAAATTGGTGTTTTTATTTACTAGTGGAATAACACTTCTCTTGGCATTTTTCTTTCCTATTTGTTTAACAAGGATTTATTGAACCCCGCAATGTGTCAGGCATGAGGCTTGCTGATACAGCAGTGATCAAGGGTGACCACTACTCTCATGAGCTTTTCACTCTCTTGGGGGATTTATAAACGATAAACTAGTAAATAAATACATCAAGGCATCAATTACTGGTTGTGTCGAGTGCTTCAGAAGCTCTATGTAACAGTTTCATGGAGAGAAAATGGGCAGGGTTAGAAGGAGGCTCCTACAGACTTGAGTTGTGATGATGGTTTCGCTGAGGAGGTAGCATCTTAGCTGAGACCTAAAAAGTGAGAAGAAGCCAACCATAAGGTCGGAAATGTTTATCTGCAGGTACATAAGTCATTTCAGCATTATAGTATGTGGATTCCTCCATATCCATTCTTCCCTATTCCCTACTAACAAAGTCATAATTTTATTCCAAACAGTAAGCTGTCTCGATAAAAGATAATTATTTTCTGGCTTCTTTTACAGGTAAGGGTGGTTAATGTGATAGAAGTAGCAGGTATTAAGACACCGGCAAGATTTCTGGGAAATCTCGTAGGGGAATTGTCTCAGCTAGGAAACATGACCTTGTGCCTTTCCTCCCCTGCCTCCTCTTTGTTGCCTGGAGTGTGGTTGTTAGGCTGGAGCTGGAGCAGCCATGTTGAGCCATGTGTCAATCTTGAAAATAAACCTGTGACTAAGAATGTAGAACACAAAGCTAGCAGAAGCAGAGTTGGCTTGCCTCCATATTACTAGCAGCCTATGAGTGCCTAGCCCCCAACATTTTACATGTGGAAGAAAAATAAACTTCTATCTTAGTCTAGAGTTCAGTTTGGGAATTCTGTTGTACACATCGGAACATAATTCTTTCAGAGACACCACACTGTGTTATTTTACATTCAGCCTTTGGATTCAAATATTAGTTATTGAAAGAGAATAAATATGATCTAATTTACTAGGAAAGGAGACATTGCTAAGAATTTTAAAAATAGAGGTATCTTTGAGGAGGATTTTCCCAATACTAAAAATGTTCTTTAAAAAATAATTTCAGAGATGATTTATATATATACTTGTTCATGCTTTTTAATATTTAAAAATGAGACAACTTGAAAGATCTTATAAACAGAGAAATGAAAACCTCAGAATGTCCAAGAAGCCAAAAGGGACTTTTTCAATTCTAATTTTCCATTCTTTTGAAATTTTTTGTATCATTTCTTGTTATACTTACCCTTTGAGCAGAAATTAAAGTAGGTCATCTAATCATATTTTTCTTTTACCAAGATAATTCTAAAATTAACAAATTTTTTTTTGAAAACTGATGTGTTTTCTTGGCTATGTCTTCCTTCTGTTAATATTAAGGACAATATCTCTTGTGGGACTCATGAATCCGTGTTGTCGTACCTGAGACATCTTCATGTTTACATTCATATGATATCATTTACATGAGCAGGGACTGTTGGTAAATGTTGACTCTACATTTTTACTTGTTTAAAAGTAAAAATGTATAGGAGGAAATATAATTGTTTTTCTTAAGTTGACATTATTTTCCAAGTAGGCATTTGAATTATTTTAATATTAATTCACTTATTTTTTTTTGAATTGAGATATAGCTGACATATAACATTACATTAGTTTCAGGCATATAACATAATGATTCAATGTTTATATATATATACTAGAGGGCTGGTGCACAAAAATTTGTGCACTGGGGGGCGGGGGGTCCCTCAGCCCGGCCTGTGCCCTCTCACAGTCTGGGACCCCTCAGGGGATGACCACCTGCTGGCTTAGGCCTGCTCCCCGAGGTATTGGGCCTAAGATGGCAATCAGACATCCCTCTGGCAGCCAGGAAGCCCTCAGGGGATGTCCACTTGCCAGCGGGGAGCAGGCCAAAACTGCAGTCGGACACCCTTAGCACAGCTGAGGAGGCAGGAGAGGCTCCCACCACCACCACTGTACTGGCAGCCATCAGCCTAGCTTGTGGCTGAGCAGAGCTCCTCCCATGTGAGAGCACCCTGACCACCAGAGGACAGCTTCTGCATTGAGCGTCTGCCCCCTGGTAGTCAGTGTGTGTCATAGTGACCAGTCATTCCCAGTCCTGCTGTTAGGGTCAGTTTGCATATTACCCGTTTACTATATAGGATAGAGGCCTGGTGCATGTTTGGGGGCCGGCTGGTTTGCCCTGAAGGGTGTCCTGAATCAGGGTGGGGGTCCCGCTTGGGTGCATGGCCAGCCTGGAAGAGGGGATGATGGCTGTTTGAAGCTGGTCACACCCCCTTCATGGTGGGGGTCCCCACTGGGGTGCCTGGCCAGCCTGGATGACGGGATGATGGCTGTTTGCAGCAGGTCACACACCCTTCAGGGTGGGGGTCCCCACTGGGGTGCCTGGCCAGTCTGGGTGAGGGGCTGAGGGCTGTTTTCAGGCTGGTGGGCGACTGAAGCTCCCAGCCTCTCCTTTTTTCTATTTTTTTTTAATTCTGGGATTTATTTACCTTCTATAGCTGTCACTGGAGCTGAGAGCCAGCTCCAGCTCTGAGGCCGTTGCCGGCTGAAAGCGGGTATCTGGGTTTGTTTAGATTCTATAATTGAAACTCTGTTGCCATCACAGGAGCTCTAAGCTCTGAGCCCTCTGATGGCTGAAAGCAGGTACCTGAGGTTTGTTTAGGTTCTATAATTGCAACATTGTTGCATCCAGAGCTCAGAGCTGGGCTGCAGCAGGCGGGGAACCTTGGCTTCCTCCGTCACTGGAGCAAGCAAGCCTCATGTTCACTTCAGCTGCCTGGCTGCTGGCCGCCATCTTGGCTGGCAGTTAATTTGCATATCTTGCTGATTAGCCAATGGGCAGGGTAGTGAAGTTATGGTTAATTACCATGTTTCTCTATTATTAGAATTGTGAAATGATCGCCAAAATAAGTCTAGTTCACATCCATCACCTTACATAGTTATAATTTTTAGTGTGTAATGAAAAATAACATTTACTCTCAGCAACTTTCAAATACATAAAAACCTTGCTTATTGTTAAAGTCTAATAGACAGCAATGAATTTAGAGATTTTTATGAAAATTCTGTTACATTAACTTATTTACCCATTTTGTTTAATAAGTGGGAATTTTCTTTTGTCGCTTAAGTCATACAATTTATTTGCTGAAAGGAGATGAAAGGAGGGCACCAACTAAATGTTTAAAATTTTAAAAAAAATCATACTAAGAAAAATACCCCAAACAACCAGAAGTATGGTTGTGAATGTGACAGACCTGTGTACAACTAACCTTGGTGCCAACCAAGATGGGATTAATACCGTAAATAAAGTGAACTGAAACTAGAGGATAATTAATCTTGAATATGGGAATCAAAGAAGGCTTCTGAGATGCAGGGCACTGGAGGGGGGCCTTGAAAGATAGAAAAGGTTTTGAAAGTCTGCAAATTGTGAGGAAGTCATGACAGGCAGAGGGGAGAGCGTGGGCAGAAGTCTGATGGGGTGAAAACGCCAGTAAATATGGAAGGTTATATTCTTGGAGGCAGGAGATGAGGGAGTGGATGTTGTATGGGACTTACAGTTACTTTTGTTCTTCAAAGCCACATCTTAGGAAGGAAACAGGAATGAAACAACAAATGCCTGCGTGACATTTAGGGAGAGTGGAATGAAAAGGGAAATCAGGTGCAATGAGAGAAAACAACTAACGTTGGGCCCTGTCCCTGCAGGCCGCCCAGTATTTCAGGTAACATTGACACTGAGACGTGAAGGTCCCCAGCTATGTAACTTTTGGGAAAGAGCATTTCAAGAGAGGGAGCAGAGCTGGTATATTTAAGGGACTGGAAGTGTGTCTGAGAGGAGTTGGGAATATGGAGGAGGAGTGGCAGGAGGTAGGGTGTATAGGAATCAGATCATCTCCAGCCTTTTGTGCCATGTAAGGGTCTTGGATTTTATTCTGGGTGCATGGGATGCCACAGGAAGGATTTACGCAGAAAAATGGCTTGGTTTGGCTTATGATTTACAAGATCATGAACTGATTTATGGAGAATAGATTGAAGAGGAAGCATAGAGACTAGGAGGCCATTGCAGGAATCTGAGTGAGAGGTGGGGAAGGGCAGTGGATTTGGGAACTATTGGAGAGGTAGAATCCAAAGGCTTAATTAAGATTGTCTGTTGGGTTGGGGCAGTGGAGAGGGAGGAATCCAGCATGACTCTCTTGAAGTCCTATAACTAAAGTTATAGTGAAATTGCTAGAGTCACCAAATTCAGGAAGAGGTTATGAAAGAAATTGGAATTCTCTAGAATTTTCAAGATTCCTATTCTACTTACAAATTATAGAATGATAAACATAGGAAGTGATTCTGATGGTCAAAAGTCAGACTTATTTAAATCATAGTCTCACTTCTAAGGACGTAACCCTCTAAAAATAAATTTCTTTTTGTTACCTTACTTGAAATCTAAAGTAAATGCCCTAAAGTAAATATAATACTCTGTGGTAGTTGTAGATTAATTTTTGGATTTTTCTTGAAACATTTAAAAATGTCTTCTTTGTTTAAAATAAAAAAATTTTTGTTGATTCTGACCATTTATAGCTAATCTGTTTTTCGGTGTTAAAGATGAATAATCATTCCCGATGATGGTGGTGAACAGATTCAGCTGAATAACTGAATATCTCAAAATTAATGTTAGCCACCTAATTATTTTTCCTACCAAGACTTTGACTAGATTTGTTAAAAAGAGCAAAGAAGATGGATTTTTTGCATTTCTCAGTTTTGCATTTGAGCTGGTGAAATGATGATCTGAGAAATCCCAAAAGGAGTAGAAAAGAAGCCATAGCACTTGGATGCTATAACGTAACTTATATAATTGATTATTAACTGAAGTCTATTTTTAAATAGTCTACAAACATAGTACCTCCTTATGCACTGACAGCTTTTTAGATATCTGAGAAGCCATATGTATTTTCTTATTTTCAAATTTCAAAACAAAAGTTTTTAGAGATCAAGTAAATGAGGTCTGAAATATTTTTTTTGACTACTACTGTTCCACCATATAGAAAAAAGAATTCCTTTTGAAAGATATATTTCTACGTGTGTTTCAGAGAAGTTTGAATTTGGGCTCCTGGTGGTACCCAGGAAATGAAATGAACCATAAATGAGACACATCAAAAGTAACTGACAAAGAACTTTTTCAATATTAAAGTGATGAATCAGAGCTCAAATTAACAAGTAAAGGAGTTCGCCTATAATGAAAATCTTTTTCCAACATAACACTTCATTATAAAGGGAGTTTTTCTATAATAGAAGCAAGTGTAATTACATTTTTATATATAATTAGGACATTATTATCATTTCACCATATCAAAGTTCATTATAAGACATCTCCAATACATTTTTTATAGAGTAAAAATAAAAAGAGAACAGGAGTCCTTCAATTAGATTCATATAAGGACATCCACAGAGACTGAGAGAAGCTGATCAAACAGCTTATTTAGCCCAAAAGGGACCAGGTAGAACCCACATTGCTTTTATGACACAGAAGTTGCATTTTTTTGTATCCCATATAAGTTATAATTATAGTTTCCACCCCATTCGTATTCAGCCATGAGACATTAAAGGTGCAACGTTCTCAGCTGGAACCCAACTTTCCCCCAACATTTCAAGCTGCTGTACCACAGTTCCTCGGTGCTCAGTCTGCTTGGCGTAATTCTTATTGAGCCTGACACGAACACCTGTCAAACGGGAAGGAATCTACAAACCGCGCTATTTCACCAGTTTTATAAAAACAATTAAGGCCCCTTCTTCCCCTGCCCCCAATCACCTCATAACATCTTTGGAAGATAAAGTAGTTTCTAATAAATAAAAAGTTACATTTTAAAACAAATTACATAACAAATATGTCTAGTCAAATGTGAAAAATGTATCATGTGGCAGAATTTGTAACTGGGTGTGTACAAATAAATCTTGACTTGCAGAAATTAGCATATTAATATGTTCAAAGTTAATTAAAACAAAATGCATTTTTGTGCATTATTAACCAGTGAATGTCGTTTTTGTGCAGATGAAATGATGATGGTAACATGATTTGGGGAATTGACTCTTAATACTCCAACCTCAGAATGTCTTCATTTTGGTATACTTAAGACCCCTCACTGAACAGAGTCCCGTGAATTTATCACGCATGTTCTGCTTGGTTTATGATTTTCAGCCTTTGCTCTATAAGCAGGATGTGAGGGATGTGCCAGAGAAAGATTTGTTTCTGCCCCGTGTAGCTAGAGTCCCAGAAGGCCAGTGCTTGGAGCTGGAGAGAGCTTCGCCTTGTACAGACAGGGAAACTGAGACACAAAAACCGCCCTCCCTGAGCCTGGACCTGGAGCCAGGGCTGGGACCTCTAGGCTCCACCCCAGTCTGATGGCTTTTTTTCTAATTTCTCTATGATGATCTCAGTTCCAAAACATAATTTTTAAAATCAAATTATTATCTCTACTGCACTAAGTAATTTATCTTTAGTTTGAAGATTTTTTATGTGTATGTGTTTGCTTTAAGATATACCATCTCAAATTCCCCACCTTTTTTTAAGGTAGCAGTTTAGTGTGAATTAATATACGAAAACAAATAAAATACCTGTAAGTTATCTCCAAAACGAATGATTCAGGAGGTATTTCAGGAGCTTATGATTTATAATTTTAAATACCTATTATTATTATTATTATTATTATTATTATTATTAAGTTACTATAAAACTATCAAAATTTATTGGATTTTCTGACGAATACAGTTTAATAAATGGATAATTTATATATGACCATTTCACCTGGACTCTACAGATCTTTTTATTCTTTGTGTTTTTTACTCTGATGGGTGCATATTATTTTTTATAATATGCCCATACTTTGCATATAAAGTGTTAAAGAAGACTCTGAAGAACCAGGTCATTTATGACAGAGGTGGATTTGAAATAATCTCTTTCTCACTTAAATCAAACCACCCTGCTTCTCAATATAAGTGGTAAGTCATAGATATCAGAATTGTGATTTACTGGCTTGACCATTCACTTATGTAGCTAGAAATATAGTTGTTTAGACAAAGTGAATCCTCTTAAAAATTAACTTGTCCTCCTAATTTCTTAAACCAAATTTAGTAATCAGGAACTTCTCACTGTACTCACGCTCCTGCCTGTAATCCTGTTTGTGATCACATCATCACTGGCTTGTGGGTGAAATCTTTATCCAAAATAGCAGCCAGTATTTCTGTGCCCAGGCAGGCTGTCTGCTTGTTCCTTTGGAATGTTCATAAGATTTTCTTGTAAATATTAGAATTTTCTATGAAAATTATTTCTTACAACCAGACAGTTTCTCCTTTATCATGTTAAAATGCTAAATATTAAGATGATAGTCTCTGTTAGTGATTTCTGAGGGAAGGGGGAGAAATCTGTTAAATACCTTCTTACTCCTTGCCTTTTACATTTAAAATCCCTAAGTGAGCATGTGTCACAGTTCCCTCCAAATTAACCTAAAAAGTATTGTGCAGGAACATTATTTGAATATTGCAAGTTAAAAGTCTAAAACTATCTCCATTTTTTTTTTTAGCCAAAATGAAATTTGTAATCTGTTGAAAACAATTAACAGAAGGGAGACAAAATCAATTATTGGATTAAATTTATTAAACCTTTATCATATGATCAAACTATGTACCTGCTGTCCTGTCCCACAATAAATGAATGCTTGGACCGAAAATGAGCAAGTTGGTGTGGACCGTGCTGCCATCAGCTGCGTTTGGTGCCTGGCAGCCACGTTTCCAGGCCATCTCAGTGACATTAGCCTGTCCGCGAGGCACTTCTCTCTGCACCAGCTCGCGTGTTCGGTTGTCACTGCGTTGCATGCTCAGATTTCTTTAAGGTGCACATGCTGTTTATACATTTACATGCATTTGTTTCGATTTGTTTCTTCCATCTGACTGTTGGCCCTTTGAAGGAAGGAAATCTATTTGCCGTTTTATTTCCGCCTTTCCAAAGTGCCAGGTACAGAGCTCTGCCCACCACGGGTCTTCAGAAAATATCAGTGGTTTGTTTTCTAACAGCCGATCACTATGACATTATGGTTTTGTGCTTGTTTGTTTTGTTCTAGTTCTGTGGTACTGCTATCCCTCAAATGAGCTGAAAACGTCTTCCTTTTAAAAAAACATATGAATGCTGGTGGGTGAAACTGGGACCGAGGGACTCTAATGCATTATCATGTCCCCACCACCTTTGTAGATAAATACCCCCTAAGGTTTCAGATGTCTTCCCAAGGAAACATCAAGCACGGACGTGCTTCTTCTTTACAGCAGGGGCGTCTTTTCACAAATCAAAGGTCTAGGTTTTTCCAAGTTGCTTTCGGAACGCTGGGCTGGGTGAAGCACCCCTTTTAGCCTATAAAAGGACCGATATCACGTTCCGAGTCTGAAGTTATGTGGATTCATATTTAATTATGTTGGCCAATTATTTTGCTACCCTCACAGAAGGGGGAGGATGGTGACATAGAAGAGAATTCCCAGGCCACATGAACTATTGCTATCCCTCCTAGCCATCACTTCCATACTATCTACATATCCTGCTTCCTTTTAAAAAAAAAGAAATGAAACTTTCGTCTGTGAAAAGAATAGCATTAAAAGAAAGTGCCACAGAAGGCAGCTGCGTTTGGCATCGAGCAACATGCTGCAAGTGCTTGCAGTTCAGAAATGCGTGTTCGCTTCTCCAGAAGGAAAAATTCTTGCTCTTGTTGTGTTTACAGTAAAAAGCTCCAGACATGTTTTTACAACGTTGACTCCAGCTTGGACAGATTTATTATACTTGGAAATGGGGCTCCTCTCTTTTCAACGTTTAGCTCCTTGAGGTTAATATGAATGATTATTTTCACAAAGAATGTGCGCAGTATATTTGTGTATTTTCCTAAGTGGTGGCTACAATTGGGACATCATTTAAGGTGAAATTAAAAGGGAGCTTTGTAACACTTACTGAAGTGGCCAATTCTCAATTCAATATGCTATTTTCTTGTGGAACAAAATGGAAATTTTATGAATGATAAATTTAGGTATCTGAATCTATTCCTTTTATGAATATGTCTGGCCCCAGATGAGGGAAAATTCACAAAAGACTGAAATGATTTTGTTTTAAGGTTCTATATTTGGTCAGATAGAGCAAATCCTGTTATAATTTTCCACATGAACCTCTAGCTTCATATTTTCACATCAGAAAATCAGGCAGACAATGATGAACTATCGCTCTCAGGAACAGACCTTTGTATTTGACTGTACAACCACGGAAATATACTGAACATGCTTTTTCTTCCATAAGACCTGGTCTGAAAAAGCTCTCTCCCCAACTCCCTATGCCAGGCTGTGTGTATTTTGCGGTCATCCAGCCGTCCATTCGCTCACATCTGCACACACGCTTTCGTTCAGAGAGATGCCTAAGGACCGACCACAATGCTGATAGCTGCTCTCGGGGAGCTCCCAGCCTGGCAGCAAAGCTCACACGAGCATAAACATGGGGTTAATGCTTTCATTGTTTCAAAAGCAGTGTTTGCTTGCTTTCCCTGCCTCCTCCTCCACAAGGGTTGCTTTGCCTGGGAGATTCGCCTCAGGGTTGAAACGCTGCAGCAGCAGGGACTCTGGTGGGCAGCATCCCTTCTTCAAGATAGGATGCAGCCCTGCTCCTGTGCTGCGAGGCTGCCTCGCAGGGGCATCTGGGACAGCTGTCATGGCCAGCTCATCTCCTGTCTTATCTGACCTCTTCTGGGCTCATTTCATCCATAAGTAATGTCTGAAGTTTCATCCAGTGGACGGTGCTCCCACTCTGATAATGTAATTATTAGGGTCCCTCAGTCAACCAGTTGGCCAGATGAACATAGAGAGCAATCTCTCCCAGATGCCCTTGACACCTGACAGATGGTGGTGTCAGTCATGTTTAAAGGCACTGTGTGTGCCTGAGCCCTTTTAGGCCCCTTTAAAGCTGTCCAGCCAAGTTGAGTGTTAGAGAGAAGGTCCAAACAGCATGACTGATATGAGGCTCAAAAATTACCAAGAAGAAATAAGGGGAAGATAGTTTGAAAGGGCATGATGCAGCCTGGCTGGTGTTGCTCAGTGGTTGAGCGTTGACCATGTACCAAGAGGTCATGGGTTCGATTCCCTGTCAGGGTACATGTCTGGGTTGCGGGCTTGATTCCTAGTCGAGAGCACACAGGCGAAAGCTGATCGATGCTGTCTCTCATCTCTGTTTCTATCTCTCTATCCCTCTCCCTTCCCGGTGGATAAGGCACGGGTACTGTCTGCATTCACAGAGCTCACTGTGTAAGAGGGAAGCAGGATCTTTGTGGATCTTATTGCAATCTAAGAACGGAGTTCCTTTTAGCCGGAAAGAAGCCTGGGATTCCCAGCAAGTAACCTCGAAACTTCCCACATCAGTGAAGACTGTGGAGCAGTAGGTAATGAGGTGGCCACTGGATGCAACTTTTAGATGAAGCTCAGTCCTGCTCAGTCTGAGCCCCTCGGAGTGTCTCTGGACTCAGCCTCTTTTCTTCATCTCAGTCTGGAGAACTGCACGTGTCCGGTGGTCTCCCTGCACCACTCTCTCCCAGCGGGGCGGGGGCCCTTCCTTACCGCTGTCAGAGCCTCTTCCCTTTGCTGGAGGCTTTGTGTTGGCTTCCTGTCTGTAGGTTGAATTCCACATGCCTTATCTTAGCATATGAGGCCTTGTAGAGTCTGCTTAAACTTACTTCCCTCGTCTCATCGCCTGTCATCCTGTCCCCCACCTCGCCTTCCTCCCCCCCGCCCCCCCCACTCCGCCACACACACACACACACACACACACACACACACACACACACACACACACAGATACAGACTACGCTCTGGCCACACGGACGTTCTCACAGTTCCCCAAAGCTGCTGCTCACTCATGACTGCAGCCCTCAGCACATGCCCTTCACCCAGCGGGAAGCTTCTCTTCACACGTTAAAGTTGCAGGCTCTGCATGTGGTCTTCCGCACTTGGCCTGGCAGACAGTCTAGGCAGGACTGTCCCCTCCCAGGAGATCCCACAGCACGTTTTCACTCCTTCAAAGGATGATATTATACGTTGTCTGTGTGCACATGTCCTCTCCCTATGAGTTCCTGGAGGGAAGGGGTTGTGCCTCACCCATCCTCATATCCTAGGGGCCCAGCAGCATCTCTGGCACTGAACGACAGGCTCATAAATGCTGCCTGAATGACTGGATACATGAAGGAAATCAACTGTGCCTGCTCCAAGGCCTAGCGCATCAGTACCTCTTGTTATTCGTTGTTTAAAAGAGCTCAGTGGCAGCGTCATTTTGTGGCAGTCTCCGGGGTGTCTGTGACCACCTGGGGCACACACCGCATTCCACATCTGGAAGAAGCAGCTGCTGATGGTTTGAATGTAGCTACAGAAAGCGAAGTTCTGTATCGGAGCAGAATACCCCCTAAGCACAGAACCTTTGTCCCTGATTGCTCACAGCTCCCCCATTACTAGCAGTGGGGTCAGGCCTCTCTGTACGGAGCCACTGCCGGCTTTGTTTTTCCCAATAGTATTTTCCTCTGGCTTCAAAGAAGTACAGCAGTGCTGTTTGGGCGATTGTCCCTCTGTGATGCCAAGATGTTTCAGAACAATGTTACGATGCCATGTCGCACCTACTACCACTGAGACAAGCCCAGAAGTTAAATTATGAAGCAAACGTAAGCTTTGAAGAAATTTTTATTTAATCTGTATTCCCCTGTTTCATCTGCACAACCATCCAGCCCAATCTGCATCATTATTAGCCACATCAACTTACTGAAAAAAAAAAAAGAAAAAGAAAGAGAGAGAGTAAAAAGTAAGACATCTGTGTTACAGCATTAATATATTCAAAGGTTTTTACTTTCATCTTGCAGGCATTAACAGTGTGTAAATGCAATGTAAGCGCGACGTACAACAGCACTAAGTTAGCAGAAGAAAAGCCTTAGGAAAAGAAGGGGGGGCTGGCAGAAAAAGAAAGAAAGGTGTGTGTGTGTGTGGAGGGGACCACGGGGTTGGGAATAATGTAAAAATCAGAGTTTTTCCGGTACGTAGAGTATTTTGCCTATTGCTCTTCCATGGCTTTGCTTCTAATTGCCGGCGCAGTTTCTAAGGCACTGAGGCAACCCTCAAGCAGTGCGCCCAAGGTGTGTTTGTGCTGCTATGCCCTCTGGCTTGGCTGCCAGCCTATTCCCTTAGATCAGAGCCAGAAGGCAGACTGTTTTCGAATACCGATCACCTCACCCGGACCTAATCCTTTGAGTTCTCTTTGGCATCTATTCCTTCTGCCAGTTCCCTCCTCTGTTCCTCTCTTTCCTTCTGAAGTTGACAACAAAGACATCCTCAGGGCCCTCCTTGATGTGAGACCACTCTTGATGTTATTACAGTGTGTGTTTTTTTGTACCCTAAAGTTGTGCTACTTTTATATTCAGCTAGCACAATATTTGCACACCAGAAGATAAAGAACATGTGAATACGTTATACACAGTGATAGTTTCTTTCGCATTCGTACCCCTCTGTGTTTTCTGATGTAAACCCTCTTCTTTCCCTGTCACTCATCTACATACCTGATCAAGAACCCGAAGGCCTCCCTTTATAGATGATGTTACTTCTCTACCTCAAATTGGCCTGACCTGCCACTTTTAATTTTAAAAAGATGGCTGTACGAGATATGGATGAATATGGAATTTCTATGAGGCACAAAACTTTTGAACGGTTCCTGTCCTCTGTGATAGTGAGTTTTAAAAGGGAAATCTCCAAAGAGCTAATTAGTAGACAAGTAGAGCTCAGCCTGAACAAAGCTGAAGAGATGGCGGATAACTAAAAGGACCTGGCCAGAGCTGACAAAAATCAAAGCCCTGACAGGGAGCTGGCAGTAACCTTGGGCTGCGAACTGACAGGGACAATAAAACAAATGCTCCGAACCCGGCACAGAGTGACAGCCTCGGTACGGGCTCTCAAAGAGCACAATATCACCACAACAGGAAGCGGTGATCTTTCAGCAGGCAAACCAAAGGCTTTTCCACCCACCCCAACGCCAGCAGGTGTGAACTGGCTCCAGCCACCACCCTGAAGTGGGAGAGAGAGGGAGAGTGGGGGGGGGGGGAGGGAGAGGGAGAGAGAGCCAGAGAGACAGAGAAATGGCCCCTAAGGGCTTTTAAAACTTCCTTGGAAGTTCCAGGCTTGTTTAACCAGAGAGTAGAAAGTCTTTCTCTGGAGCAGCAGGAGGAATGTGAAGTGGCCCAACGTGGAGACAGAGCTGGGCTGTTGCTGGCCGCTCAGGCAGAGGAGCAGAGAAGGAAAGCTGAGGGAAAGCGCTAGTTGGAGAAAACCTGTCCAGGCCAGGACTTGACTAGCACAATGACCAGCAAATAAATGGTTGCAAGTCAAAGGAATGGTCCTGGACAGAAGCTTGAGGCATGCAAGGGCAAAGGAAAGTGGGGTCAAGGAAAGAGTAACAGGAAACATAAGTTGTAAGGAGAGGTATGGAGCAGAGAGCCACAGTTTAAAACTACTAGAAGAGAGAGAAAATACACAAAAAATTCTTTCAAAAATCCTCTTTTATTTACTAAGAAGAGAGAGGAAGTTCCGACAGGTTTATATAAGGCTTAGGCACTAATGAGCTGCAGTCTAAAATCCCAAGGATGCAAAGCCCATGATAGGTAGGAAAGGATGCTTCCGTTAACCGAGCGATCCGAAAATTTCTCTGTGTTTACAAGACTCGTTATATATTTCTGGACATACAGACAATTATATTTAGGAAAGAAGCCAAGCCCTACAAAGTGCTATGACGGCAATGAGATGAAACTTGAAAGCAAGCACTTAAAACACATTCAGCTTTGAAACCCAAATGCTGGTAATGTACATTAGGTGGTTTTTATCATCCCTAAATAAGGTCTGAGTTTCAGGCATATTCTTCTGCTTCTATATTTATTCTTCTCTGAGATACTAAAATCCAAACCCTTACTGAGGAAGCACTTGAAGACGTGAGCAGTGACTGCACACTCCGGGGGTATTATCTCAGAGCAAAACAAGCAGCTAGGAAAGGTGAAAGCTTTAGAAGGAGAAACCTGAGGCATTTTTCAAAGTCTATAAAATATGCTTAAGTTCGTGGAAAATGCATCTCAATTTTCTTGCTCAGACTCCAGTGTCTCCAATCATATACCTCAAAATTTATATCCTATTTACATAATTATATTATTATGCTAAATATTATATTTGCTATTTATCTTAAGACTGTTATTGAATTATCCCATTTGATAAGTTAAAAAGCTTGGCTTGGCTCAGAATGAGTCTGATCTCATATGATAGTCTGAATCTGGACAAGAATGAAGATAATTAAGAAAGCAACTATTTGAAGACTTGGCTCATAGACAAGCTGGCCCATGTTAAACTTTCAGTAAAGGAATAATTTTTTTTCTTTTAATTTTGGTTTGAGATTCAATGACCATTTTGGAAAAATAAGCATATATTCAGAACAGCTTCTAAAATATATCTGCATATATCTAAAGCTGAGTTGCATAATCTAAAAAAGAAAAAGTAAGTAATTTAGAAGTCATTATAAAACACGACGTAGCAAATACTTGGTGTTTGTTTCTCCTTAATTCACATCTACAGGAAAAACTAAGGGTTTTCTGTTTCATATTTAAAGATGATGCTACTAATCCACCCACAGTAGAACGCGTGAGTTATTTTCTCTAGGACTGGAGATAGACTTTTGGTGAGACATTGGTAGGGCTAACTCAAACATCTTTATCCCAGAACACTATCACATATTTGTGGTTCCTGCCCAAGATTCAGAAGAATAATGAGAATCTGGAAACTTCCTGGGGGGGAGCACTTTGGTCCCTTGTACAGACAGAGTTCCCAAGGCCCAGGAAGTTGGAAAGCTTAAACTGCATGATGAAACTGCACAGTGGCCACGCCAAAAGGAGAGCCCAGGCCTGACACTGTCCACCAGACCTTTCACTACTAAGAGGCACATGAACCACACCGATACATACCCGCCTAGCTTATTGACCTGCTTTGGTATAAATCAATTACTGGCTGGAGTCTAGGTAAAAATAAACTGTCCAGCTATCCAGGCCTGGATGATCATCCCTTCGTGGTCTATCTTACTGCTGAAATCCTCCCTCCTTCCTTCTCTGATGAAATTATTGTCTCTTGCTATCTCAGTCTAATCAGGCTGCTACACCAAAATACCATAGACTGGGTGGCTTAAACAACAGGTCTTTCTTTCTCACAGTTCTGAATGCTGGCAGGTTCCCAAGATCAGAGTGCCATGGTGGTCGGATGCTCAGTGAGGCCCCTCTTCCTGGTTGCCTTTTTGCTGTGTCCTCACAGGGTGGACAGAGAGAGACTTCCAGCTCTCTGGTCTCTGCTTTTAGGGCACTAATCCCATCATGAGGTCCCCACTCTCATGACATCATTTAAATCTAGTTACCTCCCAGAGGACTCTCCCCCCACCCCCTCCAACCACCATCACACCAGGGATAGATGCTTTAACCTGAATGTGGGAGAAGACACTATCATTCCGTCCACAACACTTGCCATCACTTTGGGTTCGTTCCTTCATACCTTCATCAGACACATCAGTTTGAGAAAACAAAACGAGAGTTGGTGACTGGTTTTTCCCTTGTAGCATCTGTAATGGTGTCTGGCATACAGTGGTGTTCAATAATATTTTTTGAATAAAGTAAATGAACCAATTTCTAGATCTTAGGTGAAAATCAGACAGTAGCTCTATGGATTTTAAAAAATAACTCTTCATCTAAATCTTAATTAGAACTCATTGAGATGACCCTTTATAAGCTAACTGCTCCCACTCAACTTTTACTGGTGATTATACCTTCTTGATTGGCCCATCTATAATTTATTGATAAAAATTTCACCTAAGTTTGCTTAATTAATGCAAATATTGAAAATTCTTCTCGAAACATATGCACTTGTTTGTATAAAGTGATTTTTCCCCTTTGTGGGTCTCTGTGACAAATCCTTGAGTATGTCACAACAAAATGGGAGAGAGAGTTGAAAACACACTGTCATGTAGACACAGATTATGTATGCTTCATTTGCATAATGTCAGACAGATTTCCTTTTTTTTTTTTTTCTGAATTCTTCAATGGCAACTCTTCAATGAATTCTTCAAATTCTTCAGTGACTCTGAGTAGATGCTTCTCATTTCTTTTTCAGTCATCCAACTCTTAGGGCCTTTAAACAGACTTCTCTGTGGCAGCATCCACATACATTGCTATCAATATAAAACCATAGAAACACTACATTTTCCCAGTCTCTGCACATTGCAATGAACTCATCTCAACACTGACTTTCTTTTTCGTTTAGACTAGAGAACAAATACATTTTCTAAAGGACCATATGGCTTTTGGTTTAAAAGTTAAAAAGACAAATTGACCTAAATAGTAAAAGCTAGGCACCAATCCTATAATTGCAATTTAGGCAAATCATCAAAAGATATCAATGTTAAGTGCCAAGATAGCTTTTGGGAAACATAATGTGTGTCAACAACAAATATTTGTTGAGCTCTGCTTAATAAACTCTGCTACTGTGTGTGTGTGAGTATACACACCCGCACATGCATTCAGATATGTATATATGAATAGGTAGGCAATCTCTAACTTCCAAAACAGTTCTTCTGAGTACATCACACCTAAACACATTGCTCCACTATTATAATTGGCAGTCGGAATAGTCCACAAATGCTGATTTCACAGAAATCACATTGACAGTCAAAATTCGAATATAGCCCCTAGCCAAATGTTACCGTTATAATCTGAAAAGGGGTAATAGTGCTCATGGCACAGCTTTATTGCCCTTTATCATCTAAAATATGATATATTAAATTCCCACTTCTCTTTTTAGCTGGGTGGCATTAGGAGTAAAATTTATAAACTGAGGAACTTGGCAATAGTTCCTTATCTAACTTATTGGGACTTGGTAAGTTTCCCTTTCTCACTTATCTTATTTGTAAAATAATTACTCCAGTAAGAGATTAGAAATACTCACACTTAAAAAAATAAAAGGTGGCAGTCTACTGCTTGTAATGATTATATTAGATTTCCCCCAGGCTTTCCTCACTTCTGAAATACATAAACCACCAGTAACATAGTCAACTACAAGATCTCTGATTTGAGACAAATACAAATCATTATGGTGCTCAAATTTAGAACAATAATCTGAGATTACGTTTTGTATATCTGTGATAATAATTTCCACCTGAATGTGCTTCACATAAATGCTTGTTGATAAGTATTTTACAGTTTTATAGATGGCAAAAGTAGGGAGTCTGTTAGCAAAGTTTTAAAGTTAAATCCATGATTTCCTGATTCCCATTTATCCATGAGACCCATCCTATGATCTAATTGCCTCTTCAGTCCTTTGAACATACCTACGGCAAATGTGCTGTCTCCTCTTTTTTCCTAAACAGTCACAGAAGCCCTAGCCTGTTTGGTTCAGTGGGTAGAACACTGGCCTGTGGACCCAAGGGTCCTGGGTCGATTCCAGTCAGGGGCAAGTCAAGGGTATGTACCTTAGTTGCAGGCTCTTCCCTGAGCGGGTTAGACCCTGGTCAGAGCTCTGCAGGAGGCAACCAATGGATGTGTTTCTCTCACATGGATGTTTCTCTCTGTCTTTCCCTCTCCCCCTAAAAATCAATGGAAAAATATCCTCAGGTGAGGATAAATAAACTGCAAAAACAGTCACAGGATAATATTTAGCATTAAATTAAAATAATTTTTAATTTTTAATATTTGAAAATTAAAATAATTTTCTGATATAATAGGCTAATGCCTTTTAATAGAATTACTTCAGAGTTAACTTTTCTAGCTGAAGATGAGTATACACCATGCTTTTCTAGTTAATTATTTTCTATATTTATCAACAAATCAAATGATGCATATATCATAGATTTGATTAAGTAATGCTCACCAACAATGGGTACACTCAGCACTGGTTGAACGCTCTGTAAAAGCCAGCAGCTGTTCTATGTAAGGGACTAATTATGCATGATGAATGTCTAATTTGAGAGCAACACAAAGCTCATTTTATTTAAAGAGCAAAGAAATTGATGTGACACACTTCATGTATCTCTTGAATTTTTTGGTTGACTTTACTAAGTCTAAAGATGAGTGTGTAAATGCCATCCTCTACTCTTGGTTCAGGAACCAGAAAAGGGGGTACATTTTTCCATTGGGAAGAACTTATGACATATGCATGAATGATTCTGAGTATCTTACTATTTATACAGGAATTTTGTGGTTCAGTACTGAGGTGCTGTGCATTTTAATTAGAGGCTAACTGTGTCTTTCCTCAATATACCCGCAAAAAATAAAATACTGAGTAGTGGTATAAACATGATGAAAAATTCAGAAAACAACCACAAATTTCTCCTTTAACAACTTGTCCCATGTTTATGAAATATCCTGGTTAAAGTATATCTGATAAAATAAATATTTTTGTGTGTCTCTTTTACATCAACTGCATTTTTTTTTCTTTTTACCTATGAACTCCCTTCACCCATTTCTCCCGCCCCCATCCTCTACCTCAGGCACCCACCAATCTGCTCTCTGAATCTATGAGCTTCTTTGTTTTGTTTTCTTTTTATATTCCATGTATAAGTGAGATCATTAGGTATTTGTCTCTACCTATCTGACTTATTTCACTTAGCAAAATTCCTGGAGGTCCATCCATGTGGTTACAAATGGCAAGATTTCATTCTTTATTAGGGCTGAATAATATTTCATTTTGATGGAGTCTTTGGGGTTTTCTATATAGAATATCATGTCATCTGTAAACAGTGATAGTTTTACTTCTTCCTGTCCAGGTTGACTGCCTTTTATTTCTTTTTCCTGCCTAATTGCTCCGGCTCGGACTCCCAATGCTGTGTGAAAAGAAGTGGTGAGAGTGGGCATTTAGCCTGTTCCCCATCTCAGAGGAGAGGCTTTCAGCTGCTCACCGTGGAGGCTGATGTTAGCTGTGGGCTTGTCATACATGGCCTTTGTTATCTCATTTATGTTCTCTCTAATCCACTTAGTTGGGAGTTTTTACCATAAATGGATGTTGAATTTTCTCACAGGCTTTTCTTGTGCCCTGATCTTGCAGCTGCCCAGGGGATGCCTCTTGACCGCCGGGCTCTGGAGGCCTGGGGAGCTTGTGCTCCTGGTCTGATGGGATTCTACTATTGCTGTCACCCAGAAAGGAGCTCCTCCTCCTGTCTGGCACCCCTATTTTTGCACCTTCTGCCATGGGATCCTCTACATAGCATGGCTCTGGGGACCTCTGGGGCTTACATTAGTGGGTCTCATAGGACTGTAACCAGCAGGGAAAGAGTTCTTAAACAGCCACCACCCCAAGGGCGCAGCAAGAGGCAGCAGATCCAGAGCTTAGATATTTTGTGAAGGAGGACTATTAGCTAATTAGCCTGGCTTTAGCCTGAGGGGAAGGCTTCTAATGAAACAGGCATCTAGGGGCTGACTGTAATTCTTTACAAAGACCCAGGAGTGTGGGCAGTATCTTTACAAAGTTCTCCTTCTGGCCGTAACGATATTGCTCAGTGGATAGAGTCAGCCTGCGGACTGAAGGGTCCCAGGTTCGATTCCGGTCAAGGGCATGTACCTTGGTTGCAGGCACATCCCCAGTAGGGGGTGTGCAGGAGGCAGCTGATCGATGCTTCTCTCTCATCAATGTTTCTAACTCTCTATCCCTCTCCCTTCCTCTCTGTAAAAAATCAATAAAATATATTTTTAAAAAAAGTTCTCCTGCCGCGCTTCAAAGCTCCAGTGTCTCCTGGGAGGAGACATTACACATGGCTCATGCCCTGGTTTTTACATCTGGTGCCCCGATTTTGTAGCTGCCGCCCAGGAGAAGCTCCTTGATTGCCTGGCTCTGGTGGCCAAGGGGGCCCGCATTTCTGGGTCCCATGGGACTCTGGCAATCAGAGGGATGGTTCTTGGCAGGCTGCCACTCTTGGGGCACTGTGCAGACAGCAGACTGAGGCACAGCCCCAGCTTCTCTGTGAGGAAGGCCTCTTGGATTGTGCTGGAGCTTTGGTCTGAGGGGCAGGATTCAGGTTTGGCATTAGCCCGGGGGCTCCAGAGCTGCTCTCCAAGAATGCAGACTGTGCATCCCGTCCTGGCGCCCTCTAGTTGTATGCTCCATTATAACAGAGAGCATTTCTGTCTAGTTTTCCATTCCCTCCAAACTGTCTATCTCAGGGCCTGGCATGCAATTGGCAGTGAAAATAATATGTTTTGGATAAAAGAATGAATATGTTTTAGATAAAAGAATGAATGGAAAACAGAACAATCGCGGTTATTCAATTTCGTTGAGTTCTAAAGATGTCACATCTAGGTAGTTGGGTGGACAATTCCTTATGATTTCCATTTTCTCTAATCATTATTTTTGTCTTTTACAGGGGATATAGCATAATGTATCACACATGGTGCACTGAGACCCTTGAAGGTTTGAATCATCCAGACTGATGTACTATCACCAGGTAAATGATAAAACCACTTAGAGGGAAGAACACATACATTGAAACAGATAGACTCAGACTTGTATACCAAGATACTTAAGCTCTCTGAACCCAGGTCCATTTTCATAGAACACTCACCTTGTTTTATTCAGTGAGCAAATGAATATAAATTATCTTACATCACACCCAGTAACATATTGTAGGTCTGGATTACATATTAGCCCCTTCCCTTTCCTTTAGAGGTATATATAGACGATTGTTATATTCATATTGAGAATTTGAGGGAAATAATTCTACTGTAGCCTGTGAATTATGCATCATTCTGCTGTTATCACTTAAGGCTTTGGATGGCCTATCATCTGCTTATTTGATGTAGTCTCTTTACATCTTCAGTGCTCTCCTTACATGGACTCATTTTCCCAATTAAGCCTAGACACATAGGCATTGATTTATAGCAAGAACACAAGTAGTTAAAGGAAGTCAACATTGAACTCAATGGGCCATATTAAACCCACATTAAATCCACCTGAGCTTCACTCATTCTCCTCTTGACAGTGTAATTATAGGGGCGAGCAGTGAGGCTGATGGGTGAAGTGATGGCACAGATGGTGGGAGAGTGGAAGACAGGTGTTTGAATGGAGGCACCCTTCCCATTAGGTCTGTCCAATTCAACAATTATCAATATATGTGTCTTACCCTATGAGTTCTATTTATATTATATTGGTTCTGCAGATGGTCACTGAGTAAACAGATACAAAAAAACATCAAATTATGTTTAAATATTAAATATAACATTGACATGGGCTGATCCAGCCATTGGAAAGATAATTGTGTCCGTGGTGACCTTTTGTGAGGAGAGGCCCTAAGTGTTTAGTACCATCAGTGGGCATGAATTCTGAAAGCTACAAGCAGGTGTGGCTGCCAGAAGAGAATCACCAAATCCTAACAATTTGACCTGACCACTTATGTTAGCATTAAGAGTGCATCGTTTCCCCTAGTTCCTATCAGCATCAGAAAGGAACAAGCACCATGTAATAGGTAAGCTTATGTCAGTAGCTCTCAAGCAATATTTAGTAATATAGGAAAACAGTTAGAAACTGCATTACATTGAATCTGGCCTTGTTAGAAGCCACTCCAACCTAACTGGCAACATCCAGTCAAAATTTTTGAGTTGGTCATTCTGGGATGTTCAAAACCAGTCATTGCACTAAGAAGTACAGATTTTGGACATTGTTGTTTCAGGAGAAAGTGTGAGAGACTGGTGACAAGTGTGAAGAAGAATGGATGGCACATCGGGAGAGGATGATAGGAGACTTGCTGTGGAGAAAGCAAGGTCAAGTAAGTGGAGAACCAAAGATATCGTCGCCTCCTTTATGTCATACAAAGTGCTGGTAACACTTCTCTTTACTTCAACCACATTCTGCCCTTCCCTCAGATTCCACCTTAACTCAAGAGTCCTGCAAACCCTTCCCCCAGATTCCACCTTAACTCAAGAGTCCTGCAAACTCTCTGCTTACACAGCCTCAAAGGTTTTGAATACATCACTGCTTTCATGGGGCAAAGGCAGGTTCTACATATGGAAGACTCCCAGGCTTGCTGGCTCTAACTCTGCAATCCTGCTGCCACACTAAGCACATTCAGAACATGTAAGGGAGGAGAGATGGGAGCAGAAGGACCCTCTCTCCTCTCTGAGATAAATGCATAGAAAGCATTGTGTGCTTTATATGTGCTCTACCTGGGGCCAACTCCTTGGGATTGTAAACAAATCGAGGATGTTGGAAATGCACTCAAAATATTGAGTGCTTGTCATGTGACAGAAGGCACTGGGGAAAGTAATGGGCAAGCTAGTCCAAGCCTCTGTTTTAATAAGACTTAACCCCAGTCAACTGGGGGTCACCAACGGCAAACAAATGATACAAATAAATATAAAAAATAATTGCTATGAATTATGTGAATTAATGTGTAGTGATTAGTACATGTAACAGAGCATCCTGGCCTCTACTTGGGGGTCAGCCAGAGCTTCTTTGAGGAAAACAGTATTCATGCTGAGACAGGAAACTGGAGTATTCTTTAGCCAGATCAAAAATGGGGAAGTGTTCCGGGTTTAGGACAGAACATATAGGAAGGCCCCAGGACAGAAAAGGGGGTGGGTGGCACATTAGAGGAGAAAAAGGAAGATCAGCACAGTCTAACTTAAAGAGGTGATACACAGGGGCAAGATCACACAGACGCCTGTGGGAACTCGGGTTTATCCCTTGTGGTGTGGGAAACCGTTGAAAAGACTATATGGAAGCTGAGGGACAATGTTTTCAGAAGTTCAGTTTGGATGTGTTGTGGGTACCTGGAAAGATCCAAGGTGGAAGTGGGAAAGGAGCTAAGAGAGTGTCCTGACATTTCAAGTGAGAGATGACCGTGACCTGAGCTAGGGTGGCAATGGGAACGGACAGAGAAGCATGCACAGATGTGAACTGGCTTTTCTGCAAACTCTACCTGGGCCATGTCCTTTTTCACAGCTAATTAGGCCAAAGCATTTTAAGTATATCTTGCCCTGGTGGGTTTGACTCAGTGGATGGAGCATCGGCCTGCGGACTGAAGGGTCCCAGGTTCGATTCCAGTCAAGTGCACATGCCTGGGTTGCAGGCTCGGTCCCCAGTAGTGGTCATGCAGGAGGCAGCCGATCAATGATTCTCTCTCATCCTTGATGTTTCTATCTCTCTCTTCCTCTCTGAAATCAATAAAAAAATATTTTTAAAAAATAAAGTATATCTTATTTTCTGGGAAATAATTGCTTCTCTCTCTGTAAATAGGCACAATGATACTTATATTGTTAAGAAGAGTGCTTAATACTGCCTTACAGTGCCAGGAGTTTTCCAACAATGTAAGGTTAATTCATGTAGGGATAATAATGGGTTGTAAGTGAAGCTATCTCACTTCACTTCTATGATAAGGAGCCCTCTATACATGCTACATTGAAACCTATCATTTGCATGTAATAAATGAAATTATGACTGTAACTTAATAAGATTAAAAGAAACACCTAGATGCATTATAAATATTGTAAACCACCAGAATTATAAACAATGTGCATTTTATTGAGAGCACCAATCCTTCCTTACCTGGTTAACTGGCAATGGTTACTCCAAGTCTTAGTCCATTTGCATCCTATCTCTTTAATTGAGCCCACTCTTCCCTACTGGCTGTTTCCATTGTCTGGTGGAATCCTCTGCATTTCAGCCCCTTCTTTTGTTCTAACTAGTCTGCTCTCTGCTTTTCCTTTAATTTCCTCCTTTTTTTCTGCTGGGTTAGTAGATTTCTCTTATGCTGTCCCGTTTCACTCTCATCTGTCCTTTCTCTTCCTCTTGCTGCACACCACACTGATTTCTTGCCCTCTCCTTCTGTTCTTTGCTCTTTTTTCTTTTCTGCCCTCACTTGCGATTTCTCTCAGGAAACTCTGCTACTTTTCAGAGAGAGGGAAGTTAAATCCCAAACTTACCCAGTCTGTAATAAAGCCAGTGTCTCCATTGAAGTCAGGAGAAGAAGCTGATTGGATGAACCAGTGAGCACTAGCCTTAGCTCTGGGAAACTAAACCACATGATATAAAAAGGGATTTCTCAAGGCTCTATCTGAACCAGAGGTCAGCTTTGATGCCTGAGTTCTCTAAGAGGCCCCCCAGGAGAATATGTCAGGAAAGAAGGCCATCAGCATAAGGCACAGCAGAGAACCCATGTGGTACCTATTTTGTACTTGGGCATGTGGGGGTGCTGGACCAGGTGTGTACAGCTTTGCCATCAGAGACGATGTTCACCCACTTGTGAATTTTAGTTGCTCAAAGTTCAAAAGTCACAGAGAAAAGAATGGAAGACTTGAAGTCATTCATGCATTCCTTTACTCAACAAATAATTATTGAGCCTTAACTTTGTACTAGGCACTGTTTTGGACAATGGAAGTAATGGAGTGAACAAAACAGTCTCTGTCCTTAAGGAGTTATCTTTTGGTACAGGAGACACAATAAAACTCAAACAAATTAATGTACTACTACTATTATTATTACTACTACAATACTACTAACAATGATAGCTACCACTTACATAATGCTTACAATTAGCCAAGCATTGTTCTTATTCTCTTACACAGATTAACTTAATTCTCACAACCCTCTTTTAAGGTGGGTGCGCCCATAATTCCCATTTTACAGATGAGTAGAAATAGGTTAAGTATCCTTCTCAAGGTAATTGCCTTAAGTGGAAGAGTTATATAATATCAGTGATAAACATAATCAAGAAAAATAAAGGACAAACATGCCATATACACATTTGGCCGGTGGAAGTGATATAATTACAGTAACAACATGGTCTTTGGAATCTGAGTTCTTGGATCAATGAGCTACAAATGAGTTCTGTGACTTTGGGCAAATTATATCCTTTATTTTATAAAATAAAAGCAAATTCTATAATGATTGTAAAAGACTTGGTGCAGGCTTGGCCTACAATGTATACATCAAAATGAACAGGGCTTGCAGGCCAACAGCAGCAAGGACAGAGGGAGGAGAAAACAAATTGCCTGTGGCTGAATGTTTCTAGGACAGAAAATAATTGTTTCCTTAAGGATTTGGTCACTTGGAAGACTAAGAAGGTAGGAGCGTCAGATCTCTCCAAGGAAATGGACTTTTTCAAGAAATGATCATTGTTGGCAGATGCATGAGGGTAGAGGCTCCCTGAGGAGCTCAGCCTGGCTGGCAGGAGAGAGCGGCCATGCCCCAGGGGTTTGCAGGACTTCACATACCACAGCTGGAGGCCTGAAGTTGGAAGGATCACACAGTCCCCTCTTGATGACAGAAAGTAAAAGGGCTGGGCCCGCCTGGAGCCCTGTTATTGAGGGAAATCTCACCTGGTGATGCATAGGTGGCTCTTTGTACAGATCTGAGGGGGAAGAAGATGGCCTGAAGCAATGACGTCTATTTTCATTAGTCTTAACAACCTCATAATTCTCTCTTTTGCTTTTCCCACACTCACTCTGTTCAACAGGAACCTAGCTTGTATTTCCCATTATTGTAATATGAAAAAATTTTTTAGTTGTCACTAATGTGAACCTTAGTTTTTTTCCTCCTTCCTATAATCATGCTCTTTGCTTATCTGCTTCATTATTACCAATCAAGATGCAGCCAAGTTCATTCAAAGCATATCTCTCTGAAAGATGTATTCGGTGGTTATTTGGTGTACTGAAAACAAGTAGGCCTTGGGATCGCACAGGGATTTTCTTGGTCAGTCAAAAAGACTTTAGAAACCATGACCTCTGCCCAATTCAAAATTAAAAATGTTTAGTACCAGTGTTCAAATATACATTGGCATTGCAGTTGATACTAATGGTTTGAAAATGAAGATGAGTGGATTTTTTTGCTGGATTTTACCAATACTATCTTCTAGCATATGGGGAAATCCATTTGGCTTGCTATGACATCCTTTCTTCAATGGTGTATAGGAATAATAAGCATCTATAAGATTAGTGTATTAGATATAGGATGGCTTCAATAGGATCTGTCTGCAACTTGTATAGGAACATTCATTCAATCAAGGGAATAATTTAGTGTGATAACTTTATGGAGAGAGGAGAGGATGAGTACAATACAAGCTTGTTATATTATAAAATGCTGGGAGCCGGTCCATCCTTGCTGTTTCAAGGGACCTGGCATATATGGCATATGGTTCTTAATATGTTTGCTCACCTTCTTGGCGCTGTGTTTTAACCAAGGTCACCTCTCCGAGAAAGGTTGAATCCCCAGGTAGGGATTTTCCCCTGAAGTTAGGGAGGGAATAAAACCCCTCAACTAAGTGCCAGGCGGGTAATTAATCACTTCAACTACGAACAATCATGCTTAAACTACATAATCTTTTCTCCCTGGAATGGAGATAAGAAACGCCCTAACCTTTGTAATAGAGATTGATAGGATTGAATCAACTGGTATAAATACAGCTGTAACAAGACAGAAAGACTCAGAACTTAGAACAGAATCAAGAAGACAGAACCTACACGGAGCCTAGAGACAGAAGAACTTTGCTGGAGAGAGCATGCCGGAGGATCCTGGAGAGGGACTGGCCTCGGAGCCTAGAGACAGAGCCTAGCGGGAGAACATGGCAAGGGATCCTGGACTGAACCTGACTACAGAGATTGGCAGGAGAACCTGACTGGAACCTGGACACTGAACCTGACTGGAGAGCCTGGACAGAACCTGGCTGGAGAACCTAGCGAGGGAACATGGCTACAGAACCTTGCTTGAGATCCGAAGCAGAACCTCTCTGGAGATCCAGACCAAAACTTGGCTGGAGATCCTGGCTGGAGATCCTGGCTAGGCTGCTGATCAACTGAACACTGTCTCCGTGTCATTCCTTCTTCGCCGACTCCGTCTACGCCTTTGGGAACCCCTGGACCCGCTGGGGTTGGACCCCGGCAATAAAACATGAAGTTTTAACACCTGTAATATTCTTAGTGAAAATTTTATTTAAGAAAAATAAGCACACTCTTTCGGATCACTGTTGATATTAGTACATTAGAGAAGAATTCCCACAGATTTATCGTTATCAGTATCAACATGCTTCAATTAAATGCCTCCACATTGTGTGACTTTGTTGACTATATAAACAATGCCTGTTGGTAGCACAGGTTGGTGAGGTTAACCTAGCTCTTCTTGGTCTAACAGACACACTGTGGCCCCTTTTTGAGTCTTTCTTAATGAGTTAGAGCTGGTGCTCCAATTTCTCTCTTACATTCCATTATTATTATTATTATTATTATTATTATTATTATTATTACTTTAAAAATATTTTTAAATTCTTATTTATTTTCAGCTTTGACCTCCATATATTCTCCAGACTTGATTCAAATGCCTAACCATTTTTAGGTAAATTTTCTGAGACAAATAGCCTGGAATGACTGTCATCACTAAAACTTAAAATTGTATTCTTTAACCTATGTTCTCACCTGTGGACAGTCAGTATGTGTAAGTCTATTAATAATCATCTCCAATGTGATTAATTAGCACTCTCCTCTTTTATTTGAAAGACCTGTATTTGAGTGTGAAGCCATGTTAACATATAATTGATAGAGAATCAACATTTAAAAATATATACATATTTTTATTGATTTCAAAGCGGAAGGGAGAGGGACAGGGAGATAGAAACATCAATGATGAGAAAGAATCACTTATTGACTGCCTCCTGCATGCCCCCTACTGGGGATGGAGCCTGCAATCTGGACATATGCCCTTGACTGGAATTGAACCCGGGACCCTTCAGTCCACAGGCTGATGCTCTATCTACTGAGCAAAACCGGCCAGGGTTTAATATTTGTTTTTGTTTTGATCCATGGGCCCTTCAGAGCAGTTACAGTAAGAGATTCAAAATAGCAACAACACAAAAAGAATGAAGTAAAAAATAAAAGGGCTCCAGGGAAACCAACCTATAAATCTGAGTGGTACTGGCCAGTGGTCTTTTTGGAAACACATATATTAGTAGCTCTAGACGGGACTTCTTGACTGGACTGATGGACTTGTAGTTAACAATTGAGCAAAAATTACTGCTTCTTTAGTATAAAAAAAGTCAGCTTCACATTAACTTTTTTGCCGAGTTCCAAGCAAATGAAAAGCATCATATTCTATTTAAAAATGTTTAGGCATTAGAAGAAGTATGTTTTCATAGGACAGGATATTATGGATGTGAGTATTTGAGAAGCAAGCTTTTCCTCTTTGAAAGAGTTACATAGGAAATATGGTCAATAATATTGTAATAACTTGCATGGTGTGCTCTGAAAGGCATGGTGGTGCCTCCTAGCTCAAGGGACATTTCCAGATTCTACTTCTCACTCTGTGTTCTGAATGCTCTCGCTCGGTCCCAGAATGCTTTGTTTCTCTTCCATTGCTTGACTTCAATTAGGCTCTTGTCCAGTCACTGCTGTCCACGTGGTTTTAAATGTAGGTGTCAGCTTTGGCTGCTTTCTTGATTGAAGCCATCATCTGTGGAGTTGCCCTGCCCCCCTTTTCTGCCTTATCCCAGCCCTAGGCTCTGCCCACAGGGTATCCACCTAATGGAAGGGTTGTTTGAACTTCAGTCTGAGTCCCTTTCCTGCCCCTTCCAAGTGTGAAGTGGCTGGGCAGGCCAGGATTCGTTAACTGCAGTGAAACTGAGCCATTTATTTCTTCCGGAGCCTCCATACCTCTGACAAGAACACACCCAGAGCTTGAAATCACAGACTCCTGCTTCTCTAGATAGTCAGCTAGAAATAGAGATGGAACCCAAATTTTAGCAGATTCCTATGTCTAGTTTGCTTTCTAGCTTTGGATTGGGCTGCTCAGATGTGTCTCCAGGTCTATAGCCACAAACTAATCACCAAAGAAATTTCACAACATTCCAGCCGGATTTATCCCCAATGAACTACACAGTCCTCATCTCGCAACCTTAAGGTCTTGTTCTCCACACTGCATTAAGCACTTCTTTTAATTTTTCTTAAACCACATAACATGGCATTTTATTCTTTATTACAAAAAGCCTTTATAATCACTCCATGTCATTTTATATTGTTCTCCACGCTATTTATTTCTGGATGTATTTTGATATGTCTTCCACATGAAATTAGAACTTTCTTGAAGGTAAGGACCGTGTCTTAAACTTCTTTCATGTTTTCTCCAAAGATTGTAATGTTATGCTAAGTTCATAAATGAATATTGGTTTGAATTATTATTGACAGGAATTAACCAAAAAAGAAGGGATTGGTGCACATAATTTTTAATGTCCATTAAAATGCATGTTTTAAATTATTTTTAATCTGTGCAGTAAATGTATAAGTGCTAAAATTGTCAATTAGAAGCAAGTATGAAAGCCTTTTTATCTTTTTTGAATATATTTCTTTATTGATTTCAGAGAGAGGAAGGAAGAGGGAGAGATAGAAACATCAATGATGAGAGAGAATCATTGATCGGCTGCCTCCTGCACGCCCCCTACTGGGGATCGAGCCTGCAACCCAGGTATGCGCCCTTGGTTGGAATCGAACCTGGGACCCTTCAGTCCGCCGGCCAACGCCCTATCCACTGAGCCAAACCGGCTAGGACGAAAGCCTTTTTATCTTTATTGAAACATTTAAAACAGATGAAATTCCAAGTTCTCAGATAAATGGTGAAAAAGGAAAAAAATATATATATTTTTTGATAACTTGAAAAAAGTTAAAATGGTTTCTAAATAACAATTTTCATACATTAATTGTTAGGTAGTCTTACCTCATCATTTTAAAAAGTGTCTATTAAGATCTTTATTGTCCACTTTATATAAGTAAATGAAAAATATGAGCCTTGCAATCAGAGGGTAGAGTTTTGGTTTGATAAAGGCAAATGCTAACACCTCATTTTGGCTTTGCAGTTTAATGAAGTTCCTTTTAACATGCATTTAATAAAATACTGAATGAAAAGCTCAGCTATTTCATTGCATGCTTTGTACACAGCACCTGCTCATCCTCCTTTTTGGGAAACTGCTGCTTTCTGCTTATAAATGATATGTCTTTTGTCTTGTGGCTTAATGTTTCTGGAATTTAAAAAATATCTTATGTTAAAGTTAAACCTACTTATGGCACATTAACATATGAAGCCAAAGATTATCTTGCCACGGGCCATTACTATGCCCCTCAATAATACAAATTTGATCAAAATCAGATATTGAAGTAGACAACATTCACTGGAAAGTTTTCATTTCTTTCCTATTTTCTTAAAATCCCTGGAAACTTGTTTATTTCAGTAAAGAGCCCACCCCCCTTCCAAACGCGGCAGCCTTCCTAGAGCTTTATTTAAATGCCTCTGCCGAATGAAAGGCTCCTTTCATGTCATTTCAAGCCCTGAAGTACCAAAAGGGTAAATAACTTGAAGTATCATTTTTGACTGACTTGACTTTGAAACAGGCGCAGCCTGCGTAAACAGCTGCTCAGCCCAGACGCTCACCTGTCTTCTCTAAGCAGTGCTTCCGTTACCTACTAATGTTGGTAACAATGATAAACACCTTAATTCACTGGATTAATGAGTCAGAGCCAATAGAAAAGGACAAAAACCCATAACTTTTCCACAAACTTAGTTAAATGTCAAGGTTTTTAAAGGCCTAGTTAGCAAGTATATTAGATGAGATATGTCAGTTTCCCAATTTACGACTCTGACTTGTCTCTTGTGATTCCTTATAGCCTCTAGCCATTCTCTTCTTACCTGAGGCAGTCTCTGGCAAAAACCTGATGCTTCCAGTCATTCTGCATTCTTGTGTTTCTTCAAAAATAATTGGACAGGCACCTTTCCATAAACAATCATCATTAGTGATATATGGTACACAGATACGAATACCACACAAATAAGTTTCAATGGAGTGTCTTGAGCCAAGCGGTAATAATTTGGCCTGTGTGTTCCTGATGTGATTGACAGAGAGTTAATGCACTTAGCACTCTTCCAGGAGGCTCTGAGTGTTAGCTCCTTGATGCTCAGAAAGTCCTGCTCCCAGAAAAGTGACATAGACGTTGACCATCGAGTTTGTTGCTATTCAATAGCCGGTTCCGTTTCCAGGCTCTATGATTAAAGTCATTATAGGAACTGTCAGCAGGGCGAAGAAATGGAAACTGTCACAAGAAGCAACTGTCTGAAATGTTAAAGATTCCTATATTGTTGAACAGTTTTAAAGCAGGAGATTTTAACTTAATGAAGATCAACCTAAATTACAAAGCTTCAAATATTTTCTGCTAGATTGATTAATCCCATATTCCTCTATTTCTTTTTCCTTTCTTTCTTTCTCTCTCTCTTTCTTCCTTCCTTCTTTCTTTCTTTCTTTCTTTCTTTCTTTCTTTCTTTCTTTCTTTCTTTCTTTCTTTCTTTCTTTCTTTCTTACCTTCTTCAGAAAATTCTGCAAAATAAAAATTTAAAAAGCCAAACCTCTGTTCTTATGGCTATGAACAAAGTTTACAACAAATATGAGTTACTGCCTTTCAAGGATTGATTCTTAGCAGCGTGCTTATTCTGTGGGAAAGACTGAGTAAACTAAAAGCACATGATCTGAAGGTTTTTGGTAATTATTTTTATATTGAGTGACCATGATAACTCTAATATTCAATGGAACACAATATTTTCATTCTGATGGTGAGCCTGGACATGTTTATAAGTTGCTACTAGTTATTTTTTTCTAATGGTAAAAGTTAACATCCCTTATTTATAATTGGGATTTATTATTGTTTTTATAATTTATAAATAGAGCATTAGATATACAGACCATTGAAATGATTTATAAGTTGAAAATTTTTGGAAATTCATTAATTTAAAAAAATGGATTTTGAGTACATACATCAGTACTTATTAACACTATTAGATTATCGATTAACATTTTATTTTGTACTGTATTTAAAAATAAATGGGAAGTCTAAGAAATGGCGAGAGGTCAGAGGAGCCCACGAAGGTATGATAACTGAATGTAATTTGGTATCCTGAACAGGATCTCAGAACAGAAAAGAGATATTAGGAAAATTTAGTGAAGTCCAAATAATGCGTGGAATTTAGTTAACCCATATTGGTTCTGTAATTGTGACAAATGTGCAATAGGACAGCAATGAGGATTGCCGTGGGACACATGGTATACTAAAGAATGATTTGCTGTTTATCTGAGATTCACATTTAACTGGATGTCCTGTACTTTATCGGCTAAATCTGGCAACTCTGATAGTAATGTCAGATACTAACCACAGGAGAAATTGGATGAGGGGTTTACAGGAACTCCCTATAATATCTTTACAACTTTTCTGTAAACCTGAAATTATTCTCAAGTAAGAAGTGTATTTAAATTTTTAAAAAGCAAATGGGAACACATATAGCTCATGCTTTAACATGTTAGTTGGAGCATTTTACACAACTAAAAGAGATTAAAATCTGACACCAGCCTAAACTTATAATTCTTTTCCAATATGTAAACAAGTTTGCCTTTTCAATAATGTATGTTTTAACCCATTTGCCAGTGAGAGGAGAGCCGGGTACAATTATACTAACAGTGATAGTCTTCTATTTATTTTTCTTTCCTCACCTGCTATGCCCAGGTTTTGACATTAAGAATATTGTGTTTGATATTTTCTGCATTAAAAGCCACTTTAGGCTTTGGTTCCATTTTACTCCCAGTCAGAAAGATCAGAAAAAGCTCAAGTCACACAGTGAGAAACTTTATCCACTGAATGAGACATTATCCATTCCACCAGACTGCAAATCAAAGAGTATCTCTTAGGCTGCTTAAAAATTCATTTTAAAATCTGATCCTGATTGTACTTTTATGGTAATTTCGTACCATCAATCATCCTTTTACCTTTAGTCTCTGGGTCCACTGCTCTCCCCATAGATCTCATTCACTCTGCCTCATTATAATTCTTTAGGTGAGAAAACAGGGGAAGAAACCTTAACAGAAAATGAGAGAAAGATGTAAATTTCTTGAGAAAAGTCAGATTCACTAAGAAGCAGAGCTAATGATATGTTCTGATCTTCTTTTCTTTTTGTAATTAAAAGATGGGAGGAATAACAGACCTCAAAAAAGCCCTTCCCTCCCAAGAAAAAAATCCAGTCTTCCATGCAAATAACCTATTTGTAATCTGCATTCTGTCTCCCTAATATACCTTATAGTTCTAAGCTGCCAGGGTTCCGACTTGTCCCTGTCACTTGAAGTGAACAAAAGAAATGTTTTTGAAACTCCAGAGAACTTTCCTTGCATTGTGTGATGTTTGCCTGCCCTGCACCCAGGCTGCCTCCTTCTTAATTCTGTTTTTAGGAAACACAAGGGTCAGAATTACCAGCAGGCAGCGGTTAGCCATGCAGAGCAGGCCCCTCGCTAGGTACATAGGTTCACATAGAGTTATGGGAAATCAATAACATAACTTTGGTTATTATTCTCCGTTTGGCAACGTGTATGTGCCTGCTCCAGCTAACAATTAATCACTGGGAGGGAACAGCATATGGCTGCGTGTCAGCCAGAAAGCGCTCGTGGCAAGTGAAATGATTTCTCACATCCAGTTTAAGTCAAGCATTCATTCAGCCTTTGCAGCATGATTCAATTTTACTAACAATAAATGTTATATTTTTGCTCCATTGATTTGAATGCTGACTCTGGTGTAAAGCATATTTCTTAGAGCAACAAGAAATGTGGTAGATAATAAACTCAGCAGTGCGGCTCAGCCTCGGTACATTTAGATTGGAATAAAAAGCGGCCATTAACCACCAGGGAAGGGGCTGATTCCTCTCTCTCTCAAGTACCAAGTCCAGCTGCACTGTCGCTCATAAGGTCTTAAGCAAAATGTTGTGCCATAAACCACAGAATGCCAATAATAGCAATAATCCCTCCAAAATGGGTTGTTACCAGCAGTTAGTGACCAGTTTCTTAGTCAATGGCCTGAGGGGAAAGGCTTCAGGAAAGCTGTACTCACTATTTCCTCTCAGGCAATTTAACTGGATGCATTAAACTGCATTTTCATTGGGATTTCAAAAATGTTTGTGCTCTGACAAAGCACTCATCTTAAGGTCTTTTGATTAAATCTCCATCTCCACAGTTTTAGGAAGAGCAAATAAGCAACACATCTAAGTGTGGAAGTGGGGTCATTTAAACAGTCTCTTAATTAGTAACTTAAATGACAACCTGAAATACTGTATATAAAAATACATATGCCAATATAATCGCACACAAGTTCTTTGTTCATGATCGAATGCTCTGTGCCATTGATGAGCTGTAAACTGACCCTCCGTTCATTCATTTGTTCATGGAGATGACAGTTCCCACTTCGCGGGGTATTGTGAGGCTCAAAGGCAATTCTGTTTGTGAAAGAGATGGAAAACTACCCTGTGCCTGGGTAGCATGAGGCAGGGACCGCTCGCTAGCCAGCCCCTCCTTCATCAGTAGCAGCCAGTTGTGCTTTGACAGAGCTAACTGGTTGGTTCTCACATATGCCCAGAGGATTAAATTTTAACTCCATTTGCAAAGGGAGATGGGGATGAGAGTGGGGAGGTGACCAGGGCAATGAGTTTTCAGGAACTGGTTCTAGCAAGCGTCTGAACCCATTGAAATTTAGATTGAAAATTCAAGGTTTAAGGGACACAGCATTTATTTTGGGACTTATAAAACACTAGCTCCTCTTCTTTTGAAAGTTGTTAAAACATCTGTTTATTATAGGATAGTTTCTGTTAGAAATGAGTAGCACCTAGCATGCAAATTAACTCAGGCCTGTGGACATGGGACTTCGAAGTGATTACAAGGAGTTTTAAAATTCCACAAGTGAAATAGTAAGAATGTTATAATAAGTAATATTTGGACAAACTTCTTGATACCATTATTATTTAGCATCCTAATCTACATGAACATAGAAGTATTTGACCAACATATGTGGGAATAGTTGGCAGAAACGTTTTAGCTGATAATAGGATATACAGTGGCTGAAATGTTCATAACTAAATAATAATAATAATAATAATAATAATAATAATAATAATAATAAATGTAACATTTGCCTTTCAGGAACTCCAAATTAATATTTCAAATGCCATATAATTGATGCATTGTTTTTCCTGATCACATCTAAAATAATTTCTCCTCCTGATTCATATTTTAGGTATGTGATTAACATATTAGAATGAGGCATGAACATCAAAACCCTTATTTCAATGCATTAATCATAGGAATATACGTATAAATTTAAACTAAAGTGTTCTGACACTATTTATATATCAATCATAAATCATTCACAAACTTGAATAGGTTACATAGAATTTTTTAATTCATCTACTTCCACAGTCTATTGGTTTCATGTGAAATACTTCAATTGCTCATTAATCACAAACATTAACTTAACTTTGTAAATAAAGGCAAAAAATGATTGACATTACAAGGAAAATGGCATGCATCAGGCACCAGTTACTTTTTACTCATTATATATAGTGCTATCTCAGATCACAAATACTCACTTGTATGTGTGCACTGAGGACAAAGGTAAAGAGCATACTGTCTGTCTATCTATATATCTATCTACTTGTCTATCTAATCCATCTATATTGTTGCATGTTATATATTTTTTCTTTGTGAAAAAATCAAAGTAAAATAAATGAAGACTTACATAGTAAGTTTATCAGATTGAAATTACATGTCAAGAAAAGTCCAATATACATTTGAAATCAGAAGTTTTTATTTTCCTCATAACCTAAGGACAAGATGGGTCTCCAGCATCCATCCCTTTTAAAAAACAACTGGGAATGATGAAGGGCAGGATTTGTCACCTGAAGTGAATGGGCTGGGGGTTAACGGGCTTGTGAAGAGCTCGGGGGGAATGAAGACGTGGCCCACTCTGAGGTGCCATTTTACAAAGAGAAAGGCAGGATGGAGGGGCCCTGCGTGGGGCAGGTGGACAGAAATCCTTGCCACAGAAACAGGCTTGAGTTTGGGCAGATGGGGGAGGTGCTGAACCTGCTTCCCTCAAATCTGTTCTCTCTCCTCACCGCCCTCTCCCCCACGACCATTTTACGGATGTCTAAAATTATTGGAGTGGAGGGAGACTAAGCTTTCTATCCTTTGGTGCCACTCGGGAGAATTGTAAAGGGTCTGATTGAAAGGGACAGAGTGTGATGTCATGGCCCCAGCAGTAAGAGAATGGACAGGACCAGGTGAGGCCTGGGCAGTCAGAAGAGGCTGTGGACACAGGAAATCAGCTTTGCAACTCTTCTGTGTTTCTTTCTCCAGCCACCCTTTGCCTGCAAATTCAGCTCTTAGGAATATTTACAGAGTATAAAATAATGAGAGCTGAATTTCTTGGAAGAAAGAAAAGCAAGCTTTCCACTCAGACTGTGTCTTGAAAGAGTATGAAGAATGGAGGGAAAGAGCATATAAAACATAGCATTAGTTCAGAATTTTACTCACTTAATTTTCTTTTATTTGACATGGTACTAATGTGTTACGCATTAGAAGAGTAAACAAAAATGTGAAAAGGATGCTAAAAAAATTCTTTTGGAGGACTTTAGTGCCTTATACTCTCACAAATGCTGGCATTGGTGGGAGAGAGTGATGGGGAATCTGAGGGAAGAGAAAAAAAACATACAGATTATAGTTTTAGGTGTTTCATCACATATTATTATTTTTTGGTCCTCAACTTTGAGGTAGCTGTTATTATCTCCAGTTCACAGTTGGAAAGGCCATATAATTTTAAGTAATATGCCCAAGCTGGTATTTTGCATAGCTAGATAACCTAGTCTCCAAAACCAAGGCTCCCAGGTACTAATGCTCAAGTTCTTTCCACAGCAACACTTAAGGGTCCCAGGCCTGGCAGGGCATCTACCTATAAAATCACATTGATAACAATTAATTTGAATGATTATAACATATCTGTTATAGGGGTTAGATTTTAAAATACCAGTTTTAAAGTCTATACATTTCCAAAGTAAATTATCTGCAAATAGTTTTGATTCCTGCCATAAGTTTCCATATTGTCCTAGTGGAGAAAGAGGACCTTGGAACGGGATATTTTTAACCAACACTAGGCCTACGTGCTTTGCAATTATCAAAAGATTAAAAAGACCTTCCTGTAATGTTCTCTTAGAATTTTTGAATGTTGCTTTTCCACTCACTGCTCCCTAACCTGCTTTATTTTTCAGACTTCTAGAGACACACTTTCCAAAGAACCTGACCTCATGCTTCAGGTGCTCATGGAACTGGAATTGCCAACACAACCCTTGCACCTCGGGCTTCTCACAATGTGAAACATTGTTCAAATTACAAGATTATTCAGTAACCTAAGCCATTTCAGGTGAAGTCAACATTTCAGGGCTAGATGGAACCACTGAGAACATTGAGTTCAACTCCTCAGATATGTTTGCAATCCTTCAGATGTCCCACAATGTACCCAGTAAAGCCCATTTCTTCAAAAGCCCTCACCTACATGCGGGACCCCCTTGCTAAAGACGTTTTACTAAAAGCAGTTCTTAGCATTATGGCCGGGTAACAGTCCCTGCGTCTGAACAGTGCAAATAAATCTGATTTGTGGCTGTAAGCAATATTATAACAGGGCAGTGATTTTCAGGCCCTGCTCCCGTTCCACAAGCTGGAGCATGGGCTTTCACTAGTAAAACTTCATAGCAGTGATCTTTTCCAAATATATAGAAAAAATTATCAGGATTTTCTCTGCCAATATGTTTAGCCCCCATACCTTTGAAGGCTTCTCTATTTGAAACTTTAGTATAAAATATCTCCTTTAAAACTAAATTATTTGGAATTTGTTGCTTTACTATTTTATATTTATCAATATTTTAACATTTCACATTATAACTTTTATAGTTGTTCAACTAAAAGTTGAATATATGGGACTCACTGTAATAGGGGGCTACATTCCTGACTGAGAAACTGGTACCTGATTTTTAAGTAAAACCAGACACAAATATGCTATTTAACCAATTGTCAGTAATACATTTTTACATCACATAGCATGAAATGCTCTAATCACATTTCTGGAAGTGGCGAATTATAACTAACATCTCTAACATGTTTCTCATTCAAGTAGGAAACAGAAAAGAACCAATGATACATATTTATCCAGTGCATTCTCAGAGAAGCCTCAGGGCAGCTGAGGACTCCTGACTGGGCCTGCCCTGGGCAGCCTGGACTTAGGAATTGGGTCAGTGGGTAGGGGAGTTGCACCCCAGCTAGGTGGTGTTTGTTTCTCTTTATTAAGTACTATAAGTAAATAGCATGGGTATAATTTCCAGAATTTTGCCCATATGAATCTCAGTAAGTTGGATCATTGTGAATCAAAAGTGAATCATACTCTAAATCTGATTTGATGAAAGCACAAAATAATAGAAAGGATTCTTATCCATGAGTAGATGAGTGGATAAAAAAGCCATGGAACATTTACAATGGAATATTATTCAGCCATAAAAAGGAGTTCTTACCTCTTGTGACACCATAGATGAACCTGGAGATTGTTATATAAGTGAAATAAGCCAGTCAGAGAAAGACAAATATCATGTGATCTCACTTATATGTGGAATCTAATGAACAAAATAAACTCATGAACAAGATTGAAGCAGAGGCATGAATACATGGAACAGGCTAACATCTGTTCAGGGCGGGAGGTTGGGGGACTGGATGAAGGAAAGTGAAGAGATTAGTCAAAGAACATATCTGCATAAACCATGGACATAGACAACAGTGGGGTCAGGAGGAAGGGGGGCGCTGAGTGGAGGTGGACAAAGCAGGAAGGAGAAATGGGGACATCTGTAATAGAGTCAACAATAAAAATAAAGTTTTTTTGTTTTAAAAAAACTCTTGTAAAATACATGAAAAGGAAGTCTAATAGGAAAGGATTTAGTTCATAAAATGGAAATGAAATGAAGAAACTAATTCTTCAAAGAACTGATAAAGAAATTTGAGACCATTTTTCTATATATCTGGAAAGGTCTTTACATTGTACCTTACATGGAATTTTTTAAAAATTCCTAAAGCTAGTATTATCTGCTTTTGTTTGGGGAGCCTTACAATTCTCATTTAGAATGTGTATATTCAACATAGGATTGCAGGATTTGCTCCTCAACTTCTATTTATCAGAACAGAGGCTGAGAGAGCCACCTAAGAACATGGGGCAGAGAGGTGGTAGGAGTGTATGTTAAGATTCAAGCCTACAAATCAAATCAAGGCATTTGAGTATCTCATTCAACCCCATTAGTCCAGTAAGTCAGGAAAACTGGATAAGATGAATTCTAGCAAGTGCCTGGGGACCTCTTCTACTTGGTCTTCTAATTATCCAGGAAAAGAATGCTATTGCAGAAAAATTAAGTTAATGACTAGAATTCTCTCAGCAGTAAATTTTAATCCCCCACATTGTCTCATGCCTTTTCTATGAGAGTCTTGAGTGTAAACTAGTATCTCATTTTAATATCTCATTCAGAACTGGTTTCTTAGGAGGAGGGGGTTTGGTCCTGATGACTAAGCAAAATGATGTGTTGGAAACTGAGCTGATATTTACCTTTCAGTGTGTCCTTCCTATCTTGCTCTGCACCTGGCACATATTAAGTGTGCAAGAAACTGTTGTGCAGTGATAGGATAAATGAATGCATGCTATGTGGGAGGGATTCTGAAGACTGGAGAGGCAGTGGATTGTAAGGTAGAATATTCAAACTACCTCAAAAGTGTCGTAATTTTTTTTTTATTTCTTTCTATTTCCACTGCTACCACCTTAGTCCAGATTTTATCATCTCTTACATAAGCTACAATAGTCCCTCCTTACTTGGCCTTCCTGCTGTTATTCTTGCCCCTTACATTCTGTTCTCCACAGTTCAACGTAATCTTTTTAAAATATGAGTCAGATTATACATGCTCCTGCTTAAAACCCTTCCCTGGTTTCCTGTAGCATTTGAACTATATGCTGACTCCCTCGCCTGGCCTACAAAGGCCTTGCTTCACCTGGCACCTGCCTAACTTCCTTATATTTTATTCTTGACTATTTGCCGTAGCCACTATGCTCATGTGACCCTTACCTTCCTATTTCTTGGATATATCAAACTTCTTTCCACCTCACATCCTTTGCACTGGCTATTCTCTCTACCTGGTGAGCTGAGCGCCTCCTTATCATGGAGGCCTCAGCTTACATCTCCTCTTTGGGGGAGCCTTCTCTGACCACCTCACCAAAAATAGCCCCCTGGTGCCGCTATAGGATATCATTGATTATTTTAATCATTTTGCACTTATTGCCATCTGCTCCTTTCTTGTTTACTATTTTATTGTTTATCTCCCTTGCATTAAAGGGTGAGTATCATGAGAACTTATCCAAACATAAATCCTCAAGAAACAGAACAGTCTGGCATTTAATAAGAGTTCAGTAATAGACTGTTGAAAACAATAAAAGAATAAATGAGTTGTCTTGGCTTGTGAAGAATCTGTGATGGAGAATCTTGATGAAGAATGTATTGTCCTGTGGGTTTATATGTACTGCTGTGTCTGTTCCAAGTGCCAAAATAACACATTTACACAAGGTGGGAATCAGTTAAGCAAGAATATTTCTGGTGTCGTGTAGGCAATGCAATGGCTCATGAATGGGATTTTATTTTCTGTTTGGAAAGTTCACCAGAAATGAACCATTTACATTTCATTTAGTCACATTTAAAACGTGAAGTTTCCAAGTGGCCATTTTGTCCTAATTTCTGACTGGCTTCTCAATATCTGTGCTGTGTTAGTGTGATTCTTCCCATCCAGCATAGGCAGGGTTGTTTTCTGTGTCTCCGGTTTATACAGTTGTTGACAAGTAAACACCAGCTGTGTGGGGAGCTGGCGTGTTTCCAGGCAGGGTGTTATAATGGGAATCTGCAATGGGGAAGGAGTAGGGGTGATGAAGTGGGAATCTGTCCACCCACACGGGTTGGAAAGCCTACTTTAAAACTCGCCCAGCACCAACGGAGCTTAATATGGTTGTTACAGGGAGTGTGTGCACTGTGATGGCAATGTGTCAGGCCTAATTGGGACCTTCTGAGAGCTAAGAGGATGTGAAATTCTAGCAAGAAAATGTTAATCCAGTCACAAACACCGTATTCACAGGAAAACTTTCCTTCAGCCCTCTCTGCCTTCCTTACTTAGCTATTCAAGGGAAATGATCGGTGCATGCAAACTTATAAAAATTTAAACTATTTGGGTGCTTTTTGGAAATGACTTCCAGAGCTCGACTAAACAAGAAAAAAATTCTTCCATGAAAATTAGATATTTAATAGGTATCGCTGACTCCTCTCTCACACAAGGGCAGGTCCAGCCAGTTAGAAAAGCACCTGGATTTACAGGAGTGACATTTGCAGGTGATTCAAATTTAAACCAAGCCTACCCTGTGAAGTCAGCCCCAAGGAATTCACAGCTCTCTGCATTAACCCCAATTTCCAATTTTAGGTAAATGTTCACCAAACCATGTCTGGAACAGTAAATGGAAACAAAGCCAGTATATAGGAAAAAAAATCTCTCCTTCTCTGACTTAGAGGGAAGCTGAGGAGGGGTAGAATGTTGTCTACGTTGATATGATCCATTCTGGTGTCATTAACACCCAGTCAGGACCACTCCCTGTGGGGGGCTAGCTAAGCTTATGACCTAGATTTGTCTTTTGCTAGTGGAGGTATTGGGTCAAGGTACTTGGAAGCAAGGAGTCAAAATACTTCTCAGATCATGAGATGGCTTTGGGTGTCATGACCTTCATTTCACCTTGCTAGTTGACCAATCATGAACAAAAGAGCAACAACTCATAAATGCCATCACTTGTGTGTTGTACGGTATGGTTAACCATGAGAAGAAGCTTTGAACAATAAACTGTGACATCTATAAAGATAAATCTAAATGAAGTAAAGCAAGAGACCTTAGAGAAATGTCCTTTGCCATGCCTCCCCTTTCTATTTGGAAACGAATGAACTCTTAAGGGGTTTGTTTCATTGGATGTCTAGATATATTGGGAAAGTTTGAAGTAATTGTTGGATATTTTATCTTGCCCTGGTTTGTGCTAACATTTATTGACCATATACTATGTGCCAGATACTATTCATGTGCTTTACATATATTAAATCATTTAATTATCACAACAGCCCCAAAAAGCAGGTATGTTATTATACCCATTTACACAGGCAAGGAATTGCACAATGTCACTTGGCTTTAAAATTGCACCACCTAACTTACCATTTTCAAAAGAGGGCTTGAGCCAAACTGGAGAAAATGTTTTGATTTGTGAGAATTGAGAGTGTCAGACAAGCCAATACTTAGGAAAATGCATTGGGAGCCAGACGGAGGAAGAGAGCAGCATTCCGGACTTAAGGAGACTCTCATACATGGGTATGAGCATTGACTGATCAGGACCTACATTTCCAAGCATGCAGCATCTTACAGTCATACCATTTCCTTGCTTTCTAAAGTGACACGAGGTCCTGGTTTACAGTATTTGCCTTGACTGCACACCATGCATCCTATTTGTTGTTGATGTACATATTTGCTTTGCTTTGTATAGTTTATCCCAAGGGCTGCAAGGGGAGCAATATGAAAAGAGCTCTTCTGTGAGATTTCTTGCTTTTCTGCATCTGGTGTGTAACTTAAATGTGACCACTTATTGGTTACTAGATGCCCGGTGCACGAATTTGTGCATCAGTGGGGTCCCTCTGCCTGGCCTGCAGGATCCAGTTGAAACCAGCTCTCCAAAACCCCCTGAGGGGTCCCAGATTGCAAGAGGGCACAGACCAGGCCAAGGGACCCCACTGGTGCATGATTGGGACTGGGGAGAGATGTGGAAGGTTGGCCAGCTGGGGAGGGGCCACAGGAGGGCTCCAGGGCATGTCTAGCTTGTCTTGCTCAGTCCTGATCTGCTGGACCCCAGCAGCAAGCTAACTTACCAGTTGGAGCATCTGCCCCCTGGTGGTCAGTGCATGTCATAGCGAGCAGTTTAGCGACCTTAGCATATCATTAGCATATTATGCTTTGATTGGTTGAACAGCTGACTGGTCAACCAGACACTTAGCATATTAAGCTTTTATTGTATAGGATACTTAGGACAAAGTGGGGTGCTTTGTCATGCCAGGTTCCCCAGAAGCAATTCTTTGTTTATCTAGCTTTCTTCTAGATCATCTCCAAAGATCCGTCTACTTGTGTTTTAGTTCAATGTTTTATGGTGTCTCACTGAGGCCAGATAGTACAGAAAGGGACTTTGTGTTTTGTGTTAATTTCTCCTTTCAAAGCTTCATGCTCAAACAGAACTGATGACAGTGTCAGATGTCCTTTACCTGAAGCTTAACAAGCAAGTCCTAAGCTCCAAACAGAAAATGGCTTTATTGGACATCCCACAGCAAACCACAGACAGCTTCTTAATCTTTCTCAAATATTCAAAGTTAGCATCATTCCTATTATGAAATACATTCTTAAAATTCCCTGGGAGAATTTGATTTTGTCATTTTTAAAATTCCCTGATGAAACTTATGATGAAGTAACAAACATTATTTTTCATTTCTGCCATATTCAGCTCATTAGGAAATAGTCAGCCAGAGACATTAATGCCTGCTCCATTCATGTGAAAGTGTTCTCATTATTTGCCATGCCATCTCTAAACTTATTCAAAAGAAAAAAAAAAGATCTCACCATGAAACTCATTCTGACTACAGGGATCTCCATGAACTGTATTTAAAAATTTAGCAGAAAATGTCCTCTTCCTATACATGAAGTTCTTTTTATAAATTGTAAAGGCCTTGAATTTTAGGAGCCACTTTTATGATGTCTTTTTTCAGGGAACCTATGAAATCAAGAAAAGATGCTCCTACAGGTGGCATTGTCTCAGCATATCACTTTCTTCTGATTAAGAGCACCACCAGTATGAAATCCAGCTGCTGGCAGTCCTTGCTGGATTTCATACAAATAATGAATTCTTTCAACATTTTCTTCTAATGCATATTCTGAAACTGATGAACCAGCTGGTAGGACAGTTTCAGACATGGAAAAGACTGACTCAATGAGAGCACGTTACCCATAACCCCAGTCTACAATTGAGCACAGCCCACATCCCACCATAGTGAGGGCTTTGATGTGGATAACACATTCAAGGACAGAGTGTCAATGCTACTCAGTTGCTCTATTATCAGTTATAAATGAGGAACTTTCTCTCTTTTGGATTTGCCCTCCCAAATTCATCTCAGGTGTTGGTTCCTAGGCTTAAGGATACCTATACTTAAAAGGTGCTGTAAAAGACAGGCCTGGGAGATTTCCTGTGAAGTGTGAGGTAGGTCACCATGCTCCACAGAGCTAGAGGGATATGATGCAGTACCTGGGCTTAAGAGTGAAAAGGGAGAAGCAAAGTTTTGGATTCCAGTAGTCCAAGAAGACTGATTAATTTACCAGGTCCTGATGGTTTTCCACAATGACCCACTGACACCTTTCTGGATAACAAGGATTCTTTACTACTTAACACAGTCGAACTTTGATAATCCACTGTGTCCTCCTGGGCCTAAAATCATATTCCATGGATACTCATTGCTCTAGGTCCACGGCAATGAAAGGTCATTGAGGAGGACTTGGGCATGACTGGGGTATAGACTCGTGGACTGTCTACAAAATCATCATCTCTAGTGTGGTGGCTCTGAAACTTGGCTGCACATTTTAATTGCCTGCAGAGATTTGAAAAATCCTCCTACCTATAATTAGGTAGAAATCCCTAAGAATGAAACTAAGGATTTTAAAAAGACTCTTAGGTGATGCAAGTGAGCAGAAAAGTTTAAGACCCAGTACTGTCTTGCCCTTGCTACTCAAAGTGCCCTCCGTGGACATGTAGCTTATTGGATCTGCAGACTCTGAGGTCCCTTCTCAGAATTGAGTTAGCATCTGCAGAAACACTGACATTTGGTAAGTGTTGCAGGATAATCTGCATTTATAATAAGCACCCCTGTGATTCTTAAGGCTACTCAAATTTGGGAAACTCTGATCTAGAATTGTTCTTATTATATGACAGCATGCCCAAGGGTTAAACCCAGCCTGTGTGATTTCTTCTTTCTTGATTCAAATGAATTCTGTTTTATGTTCAGTAGTTAATTTTCCAGTCTTCTCTTTCCTTACTGCCATTTCCCCTTCTTCCTGGAATTACTCAGACACCCACCCCCATTGGAGCTAAGAGAAGAGAGAATTCCTGAGAGATAGACACAGGTTAAGAGATGTCTTGTGGCTCTTGAGAGACACAATTTGACTTATGTACCTTTTGCATAATCTGCCTATAAAGAATGGTCATTTTAAAAAATATTTATTTATTTAAATTTATCTTTATTGAAAGTATTACAGATGTCCTCCCTTTTTGTCCACATTGACCCCCTCCACCTCACACCCACCCCTCCCAGGCCTTCACCACACAAACTTTATCTTAAATTGGCTTTTTAGCTATTCATCTTTGCATTTTTCAAAGTAGTTGCTTAGTGATTACACTATTTATTCTTAACTTTCCCCACATTTTACTTAGATTTCATATTTTACCACTTCATACAAAATTTATGAACCTTATATCCATACTAGAGGCACAGTGCACAAAATCAAGCATGCGGGAGAGGTCCCTCAGCCCGGCCTGTGTCCTCTCACAATCCAGGACCCATTGGGATGTCAGGCCTAAACCAGCAGCCAGACATCCCTCTCGCAATCCAAGACGCTGAATGCATCAGTGACCATACTTTTCATACAGGTGAAAGGCATCTTGCTGTTGTATGGGCAGCTACATTTTTTTGCTCTGATTATAAAAAGTAGTACATAACATGATCCTTCTGAGGCAGTAGTACCATTTTCCCCATCTTATGGGTGAAAAAACTGAAGCAGAAAGAAGTTAAGTAATTGGCTTTGTCACACAGTTATAAGAGTCAGAATCAGGGCTGACCACAAAATGTGCAAACCAGAGTCCATGCATGTCATCGCTGCATTATTCAGTTTCTTCAGTGTTAGAGTAGCCTTGCCAGGTTTTAATTTTTAAATCTAAGAGACTGTTCCCAATATATAGGGTAGGGTCCCTAGGCCTGGCCAGCAATCAGGGTCATCTGTGGGGCAACAAGCAGGCAGAGTGATTGGGGGGTCCTGCTGGCACCTGCCTTGGCTGGCACCTGCCAGACCAGGAGCAGCTCCTGCATTGAGTGTCTTCCCCCTGGTGGTCAGCGTGCATCATAGTGACCGGTCGGTCCACTGGTCATTCTGCCATTTGGTTGATTTGCATATTAAGGTTTTATTATATAGGACAGGTCCATTTATTCCCTCACCCCAACCTTTATGCTATACTTATCCTATATAATAAATTGACCCTAACGGCGGAACAACCAGTCACTATAATGCACACTGACCACCAGAGGGCAGACGCTCAATGCAGGAGCTGCCCCCTGGTTGTCAGTGCACTTCCACAGGGGGAGCCCTGCTCAGCCAGAAGCTGGCTTATGGCTGGCCAGTGCAGCAGCAGTGGTGGGAGTCTCTCCAGCCTCCAAAGCAGCGCTAAGGGTGTCTGACTAATGGCTCTCCTGTGGGGAGCGGGCCTAAGCCATTAGTCAGACATCCCCCAAGGGCTCAAGGGCTGCCAGAGGGATGTCTGACTGCCAGCTTAAGCCTGATCCCCTGGGAAGTGGGCTTAAGCCATCAGTTGGACATCCCCTGAGAGGTCGAGACTGCGAGAGGGCGCAGGCTGGGCTGAGGGACACCCCCCACGAATGCACAAATTTTTGTGCACCAGGCCTCTAGTCATGTACATTACATTTACATATTTTATACACCCTACAATACAGTGTTATAATTTTTACTTTAGTCAGATGCATTCTTCTTGGAAATTAATATGATTTTAATATTTTATATTTATTTAAATGTTATATTTAACATTTTCATGGATTATCATTCCTTTTTGAAGAGGTTCCATCTATGCCATTCTCCTTTACATGATGAACTTCATTAAGTATTCCTTGTAGTGCAGGTCTGCCAACAATGAGTTCTCTTAGTTTTCATCTGTTTGAAAATTTTCTTATTTCACCTTCACTGGGGTGGACAGACCTTGAGGTGACTCCTAATGACCCACCTTCTGGTGTTCATGCCTTTTAATAACCCTCTCTGGGACTGGGACTTGCTTCTAACCAGTAGAATATGGCAAAGTGATGGGATGCCACTCCCATGGTTATGCGACATGATAAAACTGTCTTGATAGCTCACTCTAGAGTTTCGCTTTCATTTTATGATTCTGAGCAAGCAAGCAAGATGCCTTGAAACAATTGGACTCCACAGGGCAAGAAATTGCAACCAGTGTCTAGTTGTTGAGGATGGCCTCAGTCTTATGAACTCAAAGAAATAAATTCTTCCTCTAACCTGAGTGAGCTTTTAAGAGTATTCATTATTGTTAGTTGAGTTTCCATCTAAGAACTGAGCCCTGGCCAACACCTTGATTGCGGACTTGCAGAGGACCCAGCCAAGGCATCCTCTGATTTCTGATCCACAGGAACTATGGGATAATAGATGTTGTGTTTTTTTAAGCCACTAAGTTTGTAATAATTTCTTTTTACTTTTAAAAAATATTTTTATTGATTTCTGAGAGGAAGGGAGAGGGAGAGATAGAAACATCAATGATGAAAGAGAATCATTGATCAGTTGGCTCTTACACACCCCCTACTGGGACTAAAGCCCAGAATCCAGGCATGTGCCTTAATCAGAATCAAACCAGCAACCTATTGGTTCATAGGTCAACGCTCAACCACTGAGCCACACTGGCCAGGCTGTAGTAATTTTTTTTTTATGCAGCTGATATAGTCATTTATGAAGCATTAACTGACTTTAGAATTCTGCATTGACATTTATTCTTTCATCACTCTGAAGATGTTATTCTATTGTCTTTTGCCCTTTTGATGTGATGTCAGAAGTCATTCAAATGATTGTTCCCAAGTATGCAATGTGTGATTTTTCTCTGGCTGCTTTCACATTTTTCTTACCTTTGGTTTTCAGGAATTTAGTATGATGTATCTATATGTGATTTTCTTTGTTTGTTTGTTTTCCCTACTTGGGATTTGTTGAGCTTCTTGAAATTGTGAGTTTATAACTTTCACAAAAATGAGGAAATTTAGCCATTATTTCTTCAAACATACAGAGGCTATTTAAAGAACAAATGTTCTTTAAATGTTCAGTTTGGTTGGAGAATAGGTTAGAGCAGGGTTTCTCAACCCTGGTGCTATTGACAGATTGGACTAGATAATTGTTTGTTGTGGAGGCAAGTGTCCTGTGTATTCTAGGATGTCCAGCAGGATCACTGACATCTCCCACATTATGACACCAAAAATATCTCCAGACATTGTCAAATACCCTCCAGGAGCAATATCGCCCCTGTTTGAGGAACAGAGTCAAAGAATTGCTGGAACACGGCCTGGAAAATGCACAGAGGGCTACAATTTGAGAGATCTGGTATGCCAGCAAAGGGTATTCCACTTAATTCAATAGACAAAGCATATTCACTAATGATTTCTGGGCTAGGGAATTATAGAACCAATAAAGTGACTTAGGGAGAATAATTTGGTAGTTTGTAAAACTGTTTTCATTTTTGTAAAATATAAATAAGTACTATTTATAGTATATATTAAATCACTTAACTTACTTGTGCCTCAGTTTTCTCATGAGTAAAATGGGGGAAATGCTATAATTGTAGCATTTTAATGAGTACTAAATGAATTAATTCACATAAAGTACTTGGAACAATGCCTGGTACATTTAAATACATTTTTTCAGTATATTGTTAATGTTCCTTATCAAAAACAAGGTACTGTTGTGGTGTGAGCAACTTTAGATTATTTTTGAAGTGCAGTTACCATTTCTAATAAGAATCAATATAAAATAATTTATTCCAAAACTAAGTCTACATAGAACCAAAATAATCACACCCAAAGGGATTACTATTCCCATTCCTCCTTAAACTCTGGATTAAAAGCTAATAAAACTGCACTTAAAAACAAAATGGGAGAAACATTAAAAAGAGAGAAAAAACTGATTTTCAAGCTGCTTCTCAAATACAGATTGGAGCGCCCTAGAACCACGTAGACAGACGAGGCACCAGCCCACAACTGCTCCACAGGGGCAACTTTCAATGGGTCGGCTTCCACATGTAATTGCTAACAAGCCACAGGTGCCAAGCCACATGAGCCGGCGATAGCCTGATTTTGAGAAGAGAAATGACAATTCTTTACCCATCATTCATCCCAAGGTGCGCTTGTCATCTCTCATCGCACAGAGCGAGTTACCTTTTTATTAGTGGCTTTGGAAATATTTTTGCCAGGGAGCAGCAGCAGCATCCTTATCTGCAAAACCGCGTGTAAATGAGACTATGCCTACGGAAGCCATGCATGCCGCTGCCTGGGGGATGAAAGGTGTGCATTTGAGCTCTCAGGCAGCGAGATTAGGGTTCCTGCCTGCCTGCCTGTCTCTTCACACTGACCAAAATGATGGGCAAATGCAGTTCTCCCAGCTTACTTTGTTCTGTTCCCTCTTTTTCTGGCCATGTAACCTCACCACATGAAGTTAAGGAAATACTTTATCTAAAATACAAAATCAAGTAAATTTTATCGGTTGCTTAATAACACAACCTATTTCTTCTAGTTTTCAAAATGCTTTGCCATAAGCCATCTTGCTTGAGCCCCTACCAAAGCCCTCGATAAATAGCACAAATATTATCTACTCCTTTCTGAAGGAAACTGGGGCTCACTGAGGTTAAATGTCTTGTCCATGGACCTGGTGAAACTTGAGAGTAGAAGGTAGGTTTTCTGGCTCAGAGTCCCAACTCTGTGACTGTGGACAAGTCTCTTAAACATTCTGCACCACAGTGTCCAACAATATTCATGTACCTCTTCCTTTTTATTCCAGTCGGAATCATATATGCAACTAACAAATTTACAGATATCATGAGACTCTTCTCATACTTTGACTGATTTTCTTCAGAAGATTCTTGCTTGGCCTTTAATCATGACCCCCTTAAGTCCTTCATAACCCCCTCTCCTCGGTGACACCTTGGCAGGATTCCGCCTCCTTCGGCTACTTGTCCAGCCCCATTCTTGCTTATAGTTAAGGTTTGTCCTGTTCATCCATCTTTGATCACAATTCAGTCCAAAGCTTTTCTTTCCTCCTCCCACTGTAGGTGAGATTTATGATGAGAGGCTCTGACATGGTGATAAGAACATGGTCTGGGTCTCCAATACCAACTCTCCCTCCTCCTTCTAGGTTAGTTCTTGTAGTTTTGGAGTGGGAAATGGGGCGGGGGTGGGGGGACTTGAGAGAACTTTTTGAGTAATGGTAATGCTGTATATTAATTGCTGTGATAGTGGAGTCAAGACTATACATTTGCCAAAAATCAATTTGTTATACCTCAATAAAACTTACTTCAAAAAATTTAGCAACATTGTTGGTATGGTGAGCTAGTTGGAAGTCTTTTTCTAGAACTTCAGGTATTGCCGGAAATGGAAGTTACTCTTTGATTTTTTTAATGGGAATTTTTCAGTTGTGAACCTGTGAATAGAGGAACCATTCCAATAAATATATAAAGTCCTCCCAGCCATCCTTTGAGCTTTACTGAAGAATAGGAATCTACATTTAGGTGCACAAGTGCGTACTACATGAATGCAGCCACTGATTTTTTCAATGAGTAGGAACGATCCACTGAAGGTACATATACAGATGTCAGTATTTGTATCCTTGCTATGAAATGTCTTTTCCATCTCAATCTTGTAATAAGTTAGCATCTCTCACTCAGGTTCATCTTGATCCAACCAGGATTCAGATCTCACAGTTCCTTTTTGTTTTTTTCAGTTTAGGAACTTTCAGTCTCTCTCACCAAAGCAGGAGTTTCCTCCATGAGATCACCCGCTGTTATATCATCTCCAGACCCTTGAGCTGTTCTAAAATCAAGATGAACTTAAATTCATTAAAGCAGCAAATAGTTATCAAGCACCAGATGTTATAAAATATTGGAAAATATGTGACAGTCCTGTCTTCAAATAATTTAAAAATACAGCTAGAGGTCAGATAAGAAGGCATAAAAAGCTAGAGATCAATGAAAGATACAAATAAAAGTTTACCAAAGAGCTGCCCAAAGACAGCACATGATTAACCGCATTGTGAGTTGTATGGACAGTCACTGCTATCAAAGTTTAGCAGAGTCTGTTTATTCATGTCACCTCTCCATTCCACCTGATCTACCAAAGCTACTCTGCTCTCTAACCACCCACCCCCTATGTATCTTCCCCAGTGCACTAGCTTTCTTCGTTCTGTTTAACTCAGCAGGCAGATGCTTGGTGAGCCTCGTCAGAATGGCCTTTACTATCACTGTATCTGGGAATTATTTGCTTGTCTGCTGAGTCCTAAGAGTCACCTACACTCCCAAGATGAGAAAGACAGCAGCCTTGGGAAATGGGTGTGTCTAAAAAACCACCTCAGAACACCTGGGCACTTCAAAGATGGGTGTGAGGGATGCGGAGAAGGCTCCTCTCAGACAGTTACTGGAGGGGACCCTACGTGGCTGAGAAGGAATGGGGGGTTGCCCAAGAAGAATAGAGGCAGAAAGAGTGGCATGGGCAAAGTACAGAGATGTGAAAGAGCAGGGGTGGGTACAGGGATCTGTGAGTAGCTGGTTATAACAGGAGTAAAGGATGAGAATGGTGGGGTGGTAAGATGTGAGAAAAGAAAGGGTTGATGCAAGTAGGAAAGATAGCAAATGTGGGATCCTGTTTGACATGTAAATTAAAAAGTTTTAAATATAAGGTGGTTCCAAAAGTCAGCGTAGTGCTGTAATCAAGAGCACAGTTTCTGAAGGTAGACTCCCTGACTTTAAATATCAGTGTCAACACTTGTTAGCTGTGTGTACGTGGGTATGTTATCTAGCCTTTTTGAGAGAATTAATATATTTAAATACATGTAAATGCTTAGAGCCTAGCACATAATATGTACTTTAAAAGGTAGTAGTAATAATAATAAACAGTAAAGAATGAGATAAGACCTCCAAGAGTAATGCTGAAAGTTGTGGGTTCTCTGTTCCCTCCCAAACCCCTTCCCTGCAACAGGAGGATGTGGTTTCAGTGAGAATCACCGTATGGATGTATAAAGAAATGCAAGTTCACATGCTTTCCCAAGAGCCCAGGTAGGCGACAGATGATGAAAACCCAAACTAAGGCAATCAAACAATTCACAACCTGCAGTGAGAAGGGTAGAGAATCTAGAGATAGTTAGGAGGTAAAATTGACAGGACTTGGTAATCAACTGACTCTAAAGAGAGGAAGGTATCAAAAATGATTTTGAAGACAACCAGCTGCTGTCTTCCATCCTGGGAGTGAAAGTCTGTTTTAGGAATTGGCAACTATAGCAATAACTTCACAGTTTGGTAATAGCTCCTGCATATTATTAGGTTGCAGATAATAGACCAAATAAAGCTTCATAGCAGTCTAATTAAATGATCTAAGAAACTCACTAATACTAGTAGGAAAAATAGCCAGAATATATCATTGAATTTTTACAAAAACACATAAATCAAAATTCTTACTTGTTTAGGCTTATAAAAAAAATAGCCTTGCTATTTTACTGGCTGAATAAAGTATCAGATTAGTTTTTTTTATGAATCATTCATTTCATTGAGGTCAATTTATATATTCTAAAGTACACAGATCTGCACATTTCAATGAGTTTTGACAAATGCATACACCTGTGCAATCCACATCCTTAATGAGATACACAAAATTTCCATTTCCTCAGAAAGTCCACTCATGCTCATAACCCATCAATTCCTGCCCTCCCAGAGGAAACTGTCATATTCAAATTTCTCATGTAAATGGAATCACATAGTCAGCACCCTCACATGTCTGACATCTTTTGCTCAGCACAAAGTTGTGAGATTTATTTGTGTTATTGAGTGGGTCAGGGGTTCATGCCTTTTTATTGCTGATTGGTATACAGTTGTATGAGTACCCTATTATTTGTCTGTTCTCAATCCATGGTTATTTGAATTGTTGCCAGAATTGGGTTAATAGGAATAAAGCTCTCACGTAGAGTTTTGTATAAATATTATGTGGACATATGTTTTCATTTCTCCTTAATAAATGCCTACAAGAGTAATTGCTGAGCCATAGGATAGGTGATTCACTTTATATGAAACAGACAAAAAATTTTCCAAAATGGAGCCAAATGTTATAATCCCATTAGCAATTTCAGTTTCTCCAAATCCCATGAATATTTAGTGTTTTTATTTTTGTATTTATTTTTCCCTATCCTGTGAGTGTGTTCCAGTGAAGACCTCTTTCAGGTTGCAGATTGCTGGCCTCTAGTATACTCATATGACAGAGCTCTCTTGAATCTCTTGCCGAAGGAGGTCACTAATCCCATTTTTGAGAACTCCACCCTCATGGCCTAATCACCTCCCAAAGGTCCTACCTCCAAATATCATCACATTGGAGATTAGGATTGAATGTAGGAATGAGGGGGACAAACATTTAGTCTATAACACCCTGACAGGAGCAGGAAAGAAGAAAAAGATTCAACCCAAGAGTGGAGGGATGCTAGAAGCATTTTGTTCTACCTGGAGTGTGTTAATCTGTGAGTTTTTCTTACCACCGAAGAAGGAACTGAACCTGCCATATTCCCATATTATTTTGTATAGAGTGGTTCTCAACCTCTGGCCCTTTAAATACAGTTCCTCATGTTGTGACCCAACCATAAAATTATGTTTGTTGCTACTTCATAACTGTAATGTTGCTATTGTTATGAATCGTAATGTAAATATCTGATATGCAGGATGGTCTTAGACGATCCCTGTGAAAGGGTTGTTCGACTGCCAAAGGGGTTGCAACCCACAGGTTGAGAACTGCTGGATAGAAGGTAAACTGTAGGTAAATAATTCATTTTATTCAACATTTCAAGTTTGATGTTTATGTGGGATGCCATGGCCAAGGGACTCTCAGATAGTTGTTTTCAAAGACAAGATTTTTTATTAAAGATTACATTTATGGAGTTACTGCCATTGTTTTGGTCAGCTTGTGAATTAAGACTCATGTTTCTGCTACTTCAAAAACACTTAAAAACTTGGGTTTTTTTCACTTTTAGTTTATCACCTAGAAGGACTTGAGAAAAATGTGTAAAAAACATAGACCAACACAATAATTTGTCTGCTATCTGTAATCAATATCATTTTCTCTCCTCTTTCCTTCTTTGACATGTATTGATTGACTGTTGCTTTTTGTGTGTGTATGTGCACTGTTTCCTATTAATGACTTAATATATTTGTGGAGTCTTTTGTCATTTTCACAGCATACTACACATCATATGCATTATTTCATTTAATCTCTTAATAATTATGAGGGGGGAAAAAACAGAAAAATAAGTGTTACACCCATTTTACAAACATAGAAATGGGAACAAAGGGGTTAAGTAACCTCCCAGAAAAACAAATGGAGCTGTGACAAGAGCTCAGATTTCTTTCTTTCTTTTTTAAAAAAATTTATTGGTTTGAGAGAGAGGGGGGCAGAGAAAAAGAGAGAGAGAAACATCAATTTGTTGTTCCATTTATTTATGCATTCATTGGTTGATTTTTGTATCTGCCTTGACCAGGGATCAAACCCAAAACCTTGGTGTATCAGTTCAACACTCTAGCTAACTGGCCAGGACCAAGCCCAGATTTCTTACTGAAGCAATTTAATCACCAAATGTAGCACACACAAAATGGAGTTTTGTATACTCCGTATCTACAGAAATATGTATTGAAAATTAGTAATCAAACTCACTGAGGAAAATGTTTTATATACAAACTAGAGGCCTGATGCACAAAATTCGTGCAAGAGTAGGCTTTCTTTCCCCTGGCTGCTGGCAGGCACTCAGGACCTGGGCTGCCCTCACAGCTTTGTCAGGAAGGTCACCCGGAATGATGTCTGGTCTAATTAGCATACTATGCTTTTATTATTATAGATGCATTTAATGATATATACTAGAATTATTTTTCCTGAAGAAATATTTCAAAGTGAAATCGAAATTTAGGGTTAGATAGAAATTGCAATTGAATTCAGAAATCAGTCTTTTCTAAACTTATTTGTTAGGTTGGGCTTTATAGCATCAAAAACCAGTGTGTTGAATGCAGTTTGCAATCGATTAATTTCCCAAAGAGATGGAAACAGATGCTTCCGCATCTCTTTCACCTTTGCGTGATGAGGCAAACTGAACTGGTCATATTTTACCAAATCAATTCAAATTGCTCAACTTTAGAACAAATCATGACTCTTTCATACCACAAATGTTCAACTGTACTGCCAGAGAGTAGGCATCATGTTGATGTGCTTGACTTTCTCTCTTCTTTCATCTCCTTTCTTTGCCTTCTCCTTTCTTCATGTCCCACTCCAACTTAAAGAGACTTTTGTTCTGGATCCAGTTTGTGCATTCTGCCAAAATGCATGGTTGAATTGGTAAAACAGAAAGAACAGATGAAAGATAATCAAATGCTAAGTCAATTTCCTCTATCAATCGGATAAATTTTCTCTTGTCATTTATAGTATGTGTTGCTTAGTTAAAATAGGAAGCCCACCAGGCAGAAGAAGCCTAAGGTACCTGTAGGTTTTATCATGTAGTCAAAATTTCTACAGCACTAATTGACATAAAATGATAATATACTCTAGTGAGCTATTTTACTCATAATTTTTCATAATGCTGCATTTAGTATATCTAGATTATACGTGCAATTATGCATCAGGAAGTAGAACTCCCTGGCTATTGATGATATACCATCATATGGGTTTGTCTTTTTCCTAAAATCATCAAGGCTAATATTCAGCATGTACTGCTTGCTGATAGTATACTAAGCCAAAGGACATTGTACCAAAAGGAAAAACAACAATCATTTTCATGCTCTGTTTGTTATTTATAATGCATTGAGACAAAAAGGGGGAAAAAAATAATCAAATAGTCAATCCCGCAATAAAACTGCCAACTCACCATGTGCCCTGAAGAGGCTGATGGGGCAGGTGGTTAGCAGGGCACTGTGGGCAGCTGGATCTGCCTTCTGCTCGGTTCATGCAAGCAGAGGCCAGAATACTCTTAACCTTTTATGGGTGGATGAACAACTAATTAGGAATCTCTAATTGCCTTCTCTCTGAGGGCTCTCTCCCAACTATGTCATGAAGGTATCAGCAGAGAAGTGTTGTTCATCCAAGGTGATGTTAACTTTTTGTGAAATTAAGAGACCTTTATTTGAAAACCACTTCAATAGCTTCAGGCGTAGAATAGAAGAAATGTACTCCCGGCTGTAATAATTGCTGGCTGCCCTGGGAACTGGCTTCAAGGCCGGAGCAGCCGTGGCTTCATGCAAGCACGTCCTCTAATTATTGAAAAACCTGTGTAGAGTCTTCATGTTAATCAGTCTCTCAGAGACTTCAGCTTTATGTGGTTAGTGCAGATTTATAGCATTTTTCTTTTCCTGTTATTAAAACTGATATTTCACAAGGAAGAAACTATCTCCAGACAACGGTTAAAATGCAAAGTATCAGTCATAAAAGAAAACTGCAAGATTATTCTGAGAATATTCCTTTGAGAATTCCAAACAAGGATGAGAAACAACACATCAAAGCTGGGGTGCAGGGGGGGACTCAAAAATAAAAAGGCATGACTTTAAAATATTAACAAAAAGACTCAACAGTTGGCCCATGGAATCAAGAGGTTAGAGTGTAATTAACTTAAATGCTTGTTACAATTATGGAAATAAACATTTCTGCATAAAGGCAAACTGAATTATACATAATTATGAAAGCACTAAACTAATTGGAACATTTGGATGAACAAAGTAGAAGCCAAATTGCCTTTTTAAACCAATGATACAGTGCTTTGCGTGCATCCCGCATGTGCACGGCAAATAGTAGTTAATGACGGAAAGCAGCATAGATAGAAACATATTTCTGTCAAGTCAACATTTTTGTTTCTCTTGTAGAGTATACTCATATAATATAGATTAAATTATAGTGATTCTTATTAAAGAGATACACGGCTAGGGCTGGCTGGTCATGCCAGTTGTAACTGATCTGTATAGCAAAACACCATTTCCATATTCTTGGTATTCCAGGCTTAATGCAATACTGAGACCTGGCTAGCCTTGAGGTCACATGGGAGTAGAAACTGCTTGAGTTCTGGATTCAGACAGACTAGCGCGTAATTTTGCTAAATGTGTAACAGGTTTTGTAACCTCCCAGAGACTCAGATAACTATCTTAAAATATTTAATACTCAGTAAATAACTGATTCCAGGTTGGATTGACTCCCTTCAATGCTTTGATTACCTGACTGCAATTTTCTTCTTTTATGCCCTTTGACCCTCAACTCCTAAGCATATGACCAACTTTCTTGTCCGGGTTCATCACATAGACCAGTGACCCATAATCATCTGAACTGGCAGTAACACTGGCAATAAAAGGGGGGTAGTGGCCAGGACTACCAAGAACTTCATTTCCTTCTTTGGAGTTCTGTGTGTGTGTGTGTGTGTGTGTGTGTGTGTGTGTGTGTGTGTGTGTTCAGGTGGAGGGGCCATATAGATTTTATGAGTCCCAGAAAGTTCTCTGTATTTAGTTCATATTTTTTTTTTGGAAATTTGGCTTCTAACTGTGGCTCCAACTTTAGCCAACCTTCCCTTTTCATCCCTTAAAGGGAATGAAAAATGTGTGCAATGGGAAAAACTTGATTTATATTCAGACAAGATTATGTGACTTAATTTCTCTGAGCCTCAGAATCTCAATCCTAAAGTGAGAGTAATGCCTTTTCAGAAAATTCTTATGAGGATTAAATGGAATAGCCCAGAGGGTCTGGAATCATGACTGGTTCATTATAGGTGTTCAATAAACCACCTGATTGCCAAGAACAATGGACAAGACAACTACACTACTTGTTCATTGTTTCCCAGCCAGTCACTTCTATCCTTAAATTCTTTTCACAAGTCTTACTTTTCTGCAAATCTATCTATTGAAATGAAAATAATCCTTCACAGCTAGGAAGCCAACTACATACAGATACATACATGTACACACACACCATTGATCTCCCAGTAAATTGTGAAAATATAATATATATGCATGCTTATGCTCCGTAGTTTGTGTGTGTGTGTGTGTGTGTGTGTATATGACTATATGTCTCAATAGCTATTTAGAATATAACTTCTTTAAAAACAATGAATCTTGTGCAAGTTTAATTCTGTTTAGTTCCTAAGTTTATGAGAACATGACAGAAACACTATTGTGGCTGCATTTTGTTGGAATAAGAGTTTCACTCACCAGCGACTCATCACTTGACTGTTTCATATTCTCAGCATTTTTTTCTACCCAATCCTCACATCTCTCCCATGCATTTGTCTTTATATTTGCATTGTCTGGTAATTTGAATATTTTTATTTGAGATTATTTGGCCTATGTCAGGTATTCTTCTCTCTGGTCCCCAGGGTCTTGTATCTTGTTTTTAACTTCTTCTCTCTCCTTGCTCTCTTTTTATCAGATGTCATCCATTGTGCCTCACTATTTTACCCTTGGGTGTTTCAATTATGCATGAATGAGATCTGCCTCACAGTTGCATGCTTCCATTTTCAGTCTAAATAACTGCACAGAAGAATGAAAGTCTCTGTGTTGAACTTGAGAGGCTCTCAGCTGGACTCGGGTTTCATTTGGATGCGCTCTGGTTCTCTCTCCCAGTAGCAATTGTTTAAACCAGCATCTCTGAGTTCACCATGTTGTTGCATCCAGCTCTCTCCAGCCTGTGCTCTAATATTCAGCTAATCCACTATTTCCACATTTGTATATTTGCAATAACCATGGTTGCTTTGAGTTTCCTTTGAAACAAAAACCAGATAATTTAGCAGCAGTTTCCCTAAGAGTCTACATCAACAAATGGTGTTTCAGCAGTACCAATAAAGCACTATTCTTCTATTAAGCCCCAGGATTTAAATCAATCAGAATTTCTCAGGTTTTCAAACTTCCCACATTTTTTAGGAGGTAGGAATGAAAAGAGTGGGAAATATCATCTTAGCATTAAAAGTTGTGTGTGCCCACGGCAGATACAGAGAAGAGCAAAAAAGGGATGATTATTAGAGTTGGTTTCCTTTTGTAAATCATCAATCTGGCCATGAATAAAACTCCTAGCTCCCCTAGCTTGCTCCTGTCATAGAACCAACCACATTTTATTACTTACTGTATTTCACTTATTTGACTGTGTGTCCCCAGTACCCCACACAATGCCTAACCCATAAAAGAAACTCAATGATAAATGAATGAGTGAATGAATCATAAAGATGCTACAACTGTGACAATAAAAAGATTATTATGTTATGCATTTTAATTACACATGTAAGTGAGTGAAGTAAATCTGAGGTTGTAGCTTTGTAGTTTGGACAATTTTAGGTGTTTTTCCCCCTATGCATTATTCTCACAGGTAATCCTTTGAATATCATGCACCAAATAATTTTAAATATCTATGCCATCTTTATATAAGAAGGCTTCTTTATTAGCAATACAATTAGAGGCCTGGTGCACAAAATTCGTGCACTCAGGCGGGGTCCCTCAATCTGGCCTGCGCCTTCTCACAGTCTGGGAGTCCCACAATCAATCACCCCACAGAGGGAGGCCCAGGCTACCTGGATGAGGCACTGCTGTGGGTGGGTGGGGCCTCCCTCTACCAGGCGATAGATGGCTGAGCTCTGTGATGGATAACCCCCCGCAGAGGGAGGCCCCGCCCACCTGCCACAGCACTGCCACCACTGGGTAGCCTGGGCCTCTCTCTTTGGGGCAATCGTTCACACCCCACAGAGGGAGGCCCTGCCCACCTGCCACAGCCTGCTGGTCAGTGGCCTGGGCCTCTCTCTTTGGTGCAATTGTGGAGCCCCCCCGATTGATCACCCCACCGGCTGGTGGCCGGGGTCTCCCTCTGCTGGGTGATCATGGGGCAATGACTGAGCCCCTGACCAATCGCATCGCACCCACCTTGGCTGGCCTGGCACCAGTGGGTGTCATAGCATGGTCGTCCAGATGGTAGTTCTGCTGTTTGGCCATTCAGTTGATTTGAATATTACACTTTTATTATTATAGACTAGTGGCCCAGTGCATGAAATTCGTGCACGGGGTGGGGGTGTCCCTCAGCCCGGCCTGCACCCTCTCCAATCTGGGACCCCTTGGGGGATTTCTGACTGCCACTTTAGGGATCGGGCCTAAACCAACAGTCAGACAACCCTCTCGCAATCCGGGACTGCTGGCTCCGAACTGCTCACCTGCCTGCCTGCCTGCTCGCCTCCAACTGCCCTCCCGCCGGCCTGCTTGCCCCCAACTGACCCCCACTGATGGCCTGCTCACCCCCAACTGGCCTCCCCCTGCTGGCCTGCTTGCCCCCAACCTCCCCCACCCCCCACCGCCCTGATCACCCACAGCTGCCATCCCAGTCTGGCCTGATCACCCACAACTGCCCTCCCCTCTTGGCCCCTAACTGCCTCTACCTCGGCCTCGCCACCATGGCTTTGTCCAGAAGAACATCTGCAAGGTCTCCTGGAAGGTCTCCCAGTCTAATTAGCATATTACCCTTTTATTAGTATAGATAGAGGCCTGGTGCACGGGTGGGGGCCGGCTGGTTTGCCCTGAAGGGTGTCTCTGATCTGGGTGGGGGTCCTCTTGGCGGGCGGGGTGGCCTGAGCAAGGGGCCTGTGATGGTTTGCAGGCTGGCTACACCTCCATTGGGGGTGGGGTCCCTGATGGGGGGTCGTGGCCAGCCTGGGTGAGAGGCTGAGGGCTGTTTTCAGGCTGGCCATGCCCCCCAGCAGAGACCTCCACCCCGATGGTGGCATGGCCAGCCTGGGTGAGGGGCTGTGGGCCGTTTGCAGGCCCCTCCCTCGGCAGCCGGCCTGGGTGACCCAAGCCTCCCCTATGCTCAGGCTGGCTCTGTGACTGCCGCCCACAGGGCCCTTCCTTTGGTGCCAGCCCAGGCAGATGGGAAGCTTGGCTTCCTCCATCACCAGGGGCGACCCAAGCCTCCCACCTGCTCTGGCTGGCCATCTTTGTCCCACTAATTTGTATATTCCCTCCTGATTGGCTGTGGGGTGTCACAGAGGTATGGTCAATTTACATATTTGTCTATTATTAGTGTAGATGGGTGTGGCATGCATAATTAGAGGAACAATATAAAGTATCTTCCTTTGTAGTGAATAAGGTGGTTTATGCCACACTTACTTAGAAGAATACCTCAAAGTCTTGGTAGGGTATTTTTTACCCCAGTTAATGGTTTAATTGTTGTCACTCTGTAGAGGCCAGACACTGGTCGTGTTGTGAACAATCCTTACAGCCAATCTGTAGAGCATCGTGGAGTAGAGATTTTCCTAGCATCCTAGCAGTCTCCCTTAGATGAACAGCAAGCGCTCTGCCAGGGAAATGTATGTGCTGTTTCCTGAGCTGGTCTAGCTTCATTTCATTAAAGAAGAACATCTGTAAAAATGTTGTGTTAAGCCCTCCAGTGGTGCCACCTGGTCACAGAGATCAACGCCCTGCACTGTTAAGGATGACAAACAGTCGTGTGTTCTTTATTGCATAGAAACTACACTCTTGCAACATCAGAGGAGGAGTGACTAGAATTTGGAAGCAGTAGCATCAAACATAAGCAAGAAATGTCTATGTAGGCCAGGATTTCCCAGGAATTTGGACTTCATAAGACATAAAATTTCAAAATATTTTGTAAAAGAATGAGCAGGACCAGTACAGAGCTGCAAAGCTTTTATTACCAAGTGATGCTATTAAAACACATGCATACTCCCCATTACTAACTGTCACCCTTGTAAAAGAAGGAAGAGTTAAAAAAAAGCTGGGAGTGGCACCATTTGAGCAGTTCGTTAAGTATAAGTGTCCTTATTTTTCTTTGCACAAAGTGTGGCCCGTGCGGTTGATGGTTCAGGCTCCTGCCTCATTCTTTTCAGGATCAATCTCACAAGGCCGGTGTTGAATAAGCCACATCTGTTCAGTCCTGCGCAGGACGTAGGAGATGTTGAGATTTTTACTGCTTCTTTAAGCAACAGAGTAGAAGGCTGTGTCTGTACTTAAAGTGTACATTCAAAACCCACTCACCCAGCGCCAGACTGACCCTTCTGTCCTGTGGAAACTCAGGACAGTGACACCAAGAAAATCCAGAGGGATTGGAAGAATGTAAGAGAACCAATGGAAAACTGAGTTCTGCTCACCTACCAGCTAAATCTTTTCTCCTAGGAGGCTTCATTGTCATTCAGTGTAGCCAGTAATTACCCCCGAGTATACATTTTCAAGGATAATAAACAAAAGGGTTCATCTGTGATGTGATCAGCAGTGCTTCTAATGGGACACAATAAGGAGCAAAGTAAATACAAATCAACAAACATACGACTGTAGGAAAAACAACATCATCCCTCTAGGGAACATCAGGGGAAAAACTGAAGAAACAAAAACCAATCAACCTGCTCAAACAAAGACTGCGTATAAGGGATGTAATTATTAGTTAAACCATCTTAATGAAATGTACAGACCTATGTGCTCTTAGATAGATAATTCATGTGCAATTTTATCCTCTCTCAAGGTTTAATTAAATATTTGCCTTTTGGCTAATCAACAGCAATTAATAAGAGATGCTTATGCTCATAAAATGTATGAGAAGTGTGGACATGGCCTTCACTGGCATTTTAGTGGTCTACATAAAAGCATGGGCAGGCAACAACACAGGTCAGAATTAAAGAACCTGTATATTAGGGTTCTCCAGAGAAAGAGAACTCAGTGTGTGTGTGTGTGTGTGTGTGTGTGTGTGTGTGTGGTGACAGAGTTAGGGAGAAAGAGAGAAGACAGAGAGATAGAAAAAAAAGAGATAGATTTATTTTAAGGATTTGGCTCCTGCGATGCTGGGGGACAAGTCCAAATTCTGTAAGGTCAGGCTAGCAGGCTAGAAACCCAGGGGAGTAGAGATGGCAGTCTGGAGGCAAAAATTATTCATCCTCAGGGGATTTCCATCTTTTCTTTTATCAGCTTTACTGAAAGTCCACTGATTCAACTGTTAATCTTATCTAAAGATACCTTCACAGCAATATGTAGACTGTGTTTGACCAAATATCTGGTTCCTGTGGCCTAGCCAAGTTGACACAGAAAATCAATCATCACAATCCCAAAAGGCAGAGAGAAAAAAAAAAGAATGTTTATTTTTAAATAGAAGGCTCAAAATGGATGGAAAAGTAAATATAATAAATACTTGATAGGTAAAGTCTCTTTGTAAGTATCACATTTATCGGCATAGAGCTAGGAAAAAGAATTTGGATTGAAAGGGGGGAAAAAAAGTAATAATGAGTAGCTGACCCAGAATCATCTGTATCTTAAAAGTCTCCTTGTGTCTTATGTGTGGATATGCACTCATGGCACCAGCAAGGCACAGAACTGCAAGGCAAAGAAGGGGACTTATTAAACACATAAAGAACCAAGAGTGTCATGACTGGTCGTGAAATAAATGATGACTCTTGATCCTCAGTGTTATGCCACCACTTCATGTAAGCAAACAGCCATAGTCTGCCTGGAACATAAAAATAAAAAAATCAAGGCAGGAGGAGACTCATGAATGACAATGATGACTGTGAATTACCAGTGCATTTTGAACCTTTGGACCGTGGTTTAAGAAGGAACTTTGAGTAACCCTCTGGTGGAAATTTATTTTGCCTTAGTTTACACTTGGTGATTCCTTAAAAGTAATTTGTAGCAAATAAATTCTTCAACTACAGTCCTCAGTGAACCATGGTTTGGGGGAAGCAGAGAAAGTCATACCCCTTCCAGAATTTAACCAGAACAGCTCTGATTTAGACATCAGCTTTATCAGAATTCGTTTGGAAGAACAATGATTCCATTGCTAAAGAAGCTTTGAAAAATCACCGTTGCTCTCATTTCTTCATTTACAGACATTATTTGGATGTCCATAAAATGAGCAGAGAAGTCATGCTGGGGCAAGGCCCTGGCTATCCCTGAGGGCCCTCTGCTCTGGGCAAGATTAATTTGGGAAAAGTTGACACAGACTTGACCAACCTAAGATGACTTTGTGTGACAAAATATGTCATCTCTTCCTCCAGGGATTGCAGTCCTCAGTAGGGCACAAGCAGGGAAGTAGAAATAGGCTGGATTTCAGCCCCCATGTCTCCCCTCTCCCCTTAGGAGCCTTTGTTCGAGGTCTGAAACACACAGCGGTATTTTTGACCCTGTGCCCATGTTCCTGAAGGGCCTGAATGGTTATGTAACATTACCATATCTGCCTGGTAAATTAAATCCAGGATCTTTCTCTCTGTGTGCTAATGGAGTTTATATCAGGTAAACTAATAGATTGATATAGCCAAAAGATTACTAACCAAAAGAACTGCAACTTACACAGCAACACCCAGAAGTGGCTTGCTTGGGGAAAATAATCAATTTTCTATTTTGAAATTCTGCCCACCCTTAGAATTCACACTTAAAACAGCCAGGAAAGGGATAGATAGTCGTAGATACAGAAGATCAGCCACCAGAAGATCCGTATTTGCAAGGGCAGGAGATGACTATTTTTTAGATAGTATTATATTTCACCTTAAAGAAGGACCTTTTTTGGGGGGTCCTCTTCCTCACCCCCTCTGACAATTGCTCTCAGGGTTAGGAAACTCCCCCTCGTCTTTGCTACTTAGGGGAAGCAGCCACAAGAAAATGACTGATAACTGCAGGGAGAGACGGTCCCAGGACCTGGCAGGCACTTGGAAGGATGAGAAGAAATGGTTGTAAAGACCAATGACCATCTGGGCTTGGAAAGGTGGGGAAAGAGAAAAGAGAATCCAGGAAGAGGGGCTCAGCAATGGCTACAGAGGCTCTCCCACACCCAGAGTGCAGCTGGGCAAGTCAGCCACCTCAGGAAAACACTCTCCAGGGTCGTAGCCCTGAGGCATGCGTATATATTGACATGCACTGAACAACAGCACGTCAGAAAGACACTGGCTTATTGCTTCTCAGAAGTGTGTGTGTGTGTGTGTGTGTGTGTGTGTGTGTGTGTGTGTGTGCAGGAATCTGTCACTCTCCCACCTTAGTCTAAAGACCATCTGTTACCTGTACTTGTCCAGTGCAGAGGATGGGAAGGCAGAATCATGCACAGGAACAGCTCACCAGTAAGGCTATTTTTATTTTCAGTTACAATCAGACCTTTTGTGTTTAGGGGAATAGTGTCTCAGTTTCAGCAGATTCTTGGAGAGGCTGGTCATTCTATTCCAGAGAAATTATTCTACCAGGTCTAGATTCAGTTGGGTTCTTTGAAGTTTCAGAATGTGGTGAAGTTTTTTGATCTGCACCAGATACATACGTTAGTGTTAACACTCAGTTACAGTGTGATTAGTTAGTCACTGTGGGTTTTCTATATCCTTTGCTCTCTTTTTCTGATTTTTGGCCATTCCACTGCTCATTAACAACTCCATGAGAAATAAAAGAGGAAATAAGATAAAACTCAAATCAAGGATGTCATATTCTCTCTGATTTGCTCTGATTTAGCTAGGGAGAAAGTTGACCATATTGGCTGCAAAGGCAGTGAATTTCAATGACCCATCTTGACTGTGAAAGGAGAGATGACATGAAGCTGGTCTTGCAGTGTGAAGAAAGGCCTGCCTTGTCAGAGTTGGATGACTCATGTTCTTCTGCTACTCCCGTTAGCTGGATGATCATTTCATCTCCTTGGACTTCAACTTCCTCAATTGTAACTTGGACTGGATGTCTCCATTTTCCTGGAAAACTTCCATCTAGGCACTGGCAGTTAGGGAATTCACTTGCAACTAAGAGTCCTTACACCTACGTAGCCTCCTTGTGACCATTAGTCATCATCTTATGAGGAAGTTAATAGGAAGTTATGTGCAATTTGTTAGTCATAAAACAGAGACAGAAATCTGGCCCTACTCTCATTAATCCCTTGCTCCTTCACGTGATCCACCCTTCCCTATAGACCCGCAGCCAGTTACTATTGCCATGCCTCACTCTCCTGGTTTTCAGGTATTTATTGGAATAAATACAGAAGTGGCTTCCTCTTTCATCCTCAGTGCTGAGTATGGGAACTTTATGGTGAATAACTACCCCACCCATTCCCCAGTTCAAGGTCCACTATTAAAACGACATCCTTATCATCTCTTTCAGGGTTTGCACATGTTAACTCTTATTCTAACATTATTCAAATATTTATTCTAATGTAACACTAACTCTTAATCCTAACATAACTCAAACATGCTATTTCTACCTCCTTAAATACCTTTTTTTTCCCTTGCAAATAGTCCTGCTATGTGGAGTCTTTAGCCAAAGAATGCAGTTTTCATTATTTTCTGGATATTAGCAGGGCAGCTATCTCAGATATTTTGGGGACTCACTTTAACTTTATCCTAATTTCACTGCTGGTCTAATATATATTTCTTCATTTGGAGCCAGCATTCAAAATAATCTACATGAATAAATGGATAAGATAAAATAAACTTTCCGAGTAAATCCTTAATGTTGTTCATTTTTATACTCTTAAATACCAAATGTTTATTTGCTACATAATAGAGACTAGAATGGTTTTATTAAAATGTAAATAATATGTACTATAGTTTAATTTCTCACATAAGAAAAGTATTCAGAATAGATAATTGCATCTATTCCCCATTCATTGTTCACTATCTAATAAAATTTTGCTATGTAATTTTCATTTTTAAATCTTTTAATTATTATAAAATTTAACGGGCTTGTGTTATTGCTAATAATAACTAATAGTAGCTTCCTTCTCCTTCTGAGGTAAACTTTCCTTGTCATGCATCACTGTAGGTCTTTTTTCTTTTGCCACTTTTTCCATTCTGTTTCACTCTTTTTTAAAAAAAAAAAAAATACCACAGAAGTCCTTTGTTTTCATTCTCTCTTTGGAAATGTATACTGAAGTTTCAAAGGCTTTCAGACACAAACCACATACCTGTGTCTTGAGAAATAGATGCAATGAAGGAAGTTTGATATCTTTGTAATGATAATTTAATGGCTATACTACTATATGTTAGAAAATTCCTCAAAGTAAAATCCTTGAAACAAGATAACAATGTATGCAGTCATTAAGAATATCTGATAGGCATGGTATGAATCATATATTAAAATGTGTCCTGACTTAAATTTAAAGCATTAGTTTAAACAATTCTCTGTAGAATAAATACTATCATGACCTAGATTTTGATGATTATCTTTCATTCAGTCTGAAAGGAGACCTTCAAACTCACTGCCTAAGGCACTAGTGAGCTCCAGGTTTTACTCACTCATGAAAGAAAAATAAGAGTCACTCTTGAGAAGTGAGAAATCTCTCAGTAAAAAGTCAGTGTGGGGTTATCTGTATTTCATTTCAGCAACCACACCTTTGTAGACCCTTAGTTTATTATTATCAACTTATTTGACTCTTTTACCATAATCCATGATTGTAAACTGGCCTTCATAAGTTAGCATTAATGCAACTGAAGTGTTTTTTAAATGTATCCCATTAGATAATTTTATTTGGTAAGTAATCATTTCTAATTAGTAAATTAAAACTGATATGTAAACAAGTAATAATGGCTTACAGCCTGGAAGCAAGAGATCACGTAAAACCAGTAAAAGGTGACAGTCGACCAGTAGACCAGTAGAATAGGTTTGCCAGGGCTAGATCTCTGGCTCAAATGGAAACAGGGGCAGTGGTGAGGGGGAAATGGAAGAGCCTGCCCAGGTAGGAGCTGTCCACAAAGAAGGCTGCCTGGGACTTCAGTGAGACTTGTTTTTCTGTACCTACTACACCACTGCCATTCTCCAAATTTCAAGTAAATATTAAGTATATATTACAAATTATGTTATGAATATTATTGAGCATAGTGATAATAGCCTATGGGTTTTGACGCTGACAAAGCCAAAATCATTTTCAATGTCAGAAGAACGTTTATATATTTATTTAATTTTTTATTACATGTTAACACTTCCCCCTCCATGGTTTTCATCCCATTCCTGATTTTTAATGCAACCAGTATTCCATTATCTCCTAATAGAGACCACCGATACTACGTTCCAGACCTGTTTATTCATTGGCTCTGTGACATGCTCTCCCTGAATATGTCAATGACATCTCAAATGTAACATGTCAAAATAGCACCATGGATTTGCCCTCTCTTTGTTCCACCTGAGAAACCCAACTTTAACTCTCTCAGATTTCTCCATTTCGTAAAGGAATCACCATACTTTCTGCTGCTGAATCCAAACGTCTAGGATTAGGTAGACTGCATTCAAATTTTTCTTGACTCTTCTCCTTTTTTAATATATTCCATTTCTACTACTGTGATCAAAGCCACCTCATTATTTCACCTACATTAATGAATGCAACTGCCTTCTGAGAAGTCTTCCTATCCACTCCAGTAGCCCACCCTTCACAATTAGGCAGGAAACTTTTAAACATTTCAAAAAGATCATGGCACTCTCTTGCTTAAATTCTCCAATGACTTTGTAACATACCTATAATGAAATCCAATTTTCTTACCATGGCCTAAGGTTCTATGTAGTCACCCTTCTGCCTCATCTCATATATGTACCTCTCCCCTTGGATCACTGCCCTCCAACCAAATGTGTTCTAACCTTTGGCCATGTATTAGTTTTCTATGCTCTGTAACAAATTGCTAAAAACTTAACAACTGAGAACAACACATCTATTATCTCGTAATTTCTGTGGACTAGGGCTTAGCTGGATCTTCTGCTTAGCCTCTCACAAGGCTACAATCAATTCATTGACCAGGGCTGGGTTCTCATTTGGACTCTCAACTATGGTAGCACCTGCTTCCCCACTTGTGTGGTTTTAGGAAGCTTTGGGTTCTTTGTGGCTGTAAGATGCATGGTAGCTTGCTTTTACAAAACTAACAATACATAAGCCCTGGCCAAATAGCTCAGTAGAGTGTCGTCCTGATATGCCAAGGTTGCTGGTTCCATTCCTGGTCAGGGCGTATACAAGTAGCAACCAATGAATGCATGAATAAGTGGAACATCAAAGCCAACAACACTAGAGAGGAAGACTAGAGCAATTCTAATAGATCAAGCCTAATATCACATTAATCATGGAGGTGACAGCTTATCATTTTTGCCATATTCTGATTTTTAGAACCAAGTCACAGATATCACACACACAAGGTGAGGTTGTGGACATGAAAAGGAGGCTATCACAAGAGGTACCTGAACTGTCTGCCACATGTCAACTTACCAATTTTGCTCCCACCTCTGGAGCTTTGCCTGTTCTATTCCATCTACCCAAGATGCTCTTCCCCCAGATCACTCTTCTACCAGATCAGTGCCTGACTTCATCATAGCTTTCTTTCTTTTTAAAAAAATTTAAATTCTTTATTGTTTAAAGTATTACATATGTCTCCTTTTTCCCCCATGACTTCTCCCTGGCCATTCCCACCCCCCAGTACATTCCCTCCTCCTCCCCCCCTATTGCCTATGACGATGGGTTATGCTTATATGCATGCATACAAGTCCTTTGATGGTTCCCTTACCCCCACCCCTTCCCTGTCTTCCCTCTGAGGTTAGACAGTCTGTTCAATGGACTTCTGTGTCTCTGGATCTGTTTTTGTTAATCAGTTTATGTTGTTCATTATATTCCACAAATGAGTGAGTATGTGATATTTCTCTTTCTACGACTGGCTTATTTCACTTAGCATAATGCTCTCCAGGTCCATCCATGCTGTTGCAAGTGGTGAGAGTTCCTTCTTTTATAGCAGTATAGTATTACATTGTGTAGATGTACTACAGTTTTTTAATTCACTCATCTGCTGATGGGCACTCTGGCTGTTGCCAAATCTTAGCTATGGTGAATTGTGCTGCTATGAGCATAGTGGTGCATATATCCTTTCTGATTAGTGTTTCTGATTTCTTGGGATATATTCCTAGAAGTGGGATTACTAGATCAAATGAGAGTTCCATTTTTAATTTTTTGAGAAAACTACATACTGTTTTTCACAGTGGCTGCAGCAGTCTGCATTCCCACCAGCAGTGCACGAGGGTCATCATAGTTTTCATTCAGGTTTTTCTTCAAATGTCACTTTTACACGGAGGCCGTTTCTAATAGTCCAATCTAAACAAACATCCTCTAACACACACATACACAGTCACACTACTCTAATTTTATTACCTCATTTTCTTTCTGATTCAGAGCCCAGAAAACATCTTATTTATTTACTAGAGGCCTGGTGCATGAATTCATGCATCAGTGGGGTCCCTCAGCCTGGCCTGTGGGATCAGGCTGAAACCGGCTCTCCAACATCCCTTGAGGGGTCCAGGATTGCAAGAGGGCTCAGGCCAGGCTGAGTAACCCCACCGGTGCATGATTGGGGCCAGGGAGGGGCCACGGGAGGGTTCCAGGGCATGGCTGGCCCATCTCGTTCAGCCCTGATTGGCTGGACCCCGATCAGAGCATCTGACCTCTGGTGGTCAGTGCACATCATAGCAACTGGTCAACCAGTCGACTGTCTGCCCCCTGGTGGAAAGTGCACGTCATAGCGAGCGGTTGAGCGGCCTTAGCATATTATTACCATATGATGCTTTGATTGGTTGAATGGAAGACTGGACTCTTAGCATATTAGGCTCTTATTACATAGGATTTACTATCTGTCTCCCATTTCCTCCACTAGAATATCATGCCCACTAGGCCCATTAGACTGGAGACCTGTGTGTCCTGATTAGAGCCATATTTTCAGTACTTAGAAGTGACAGGCAATAGCAAAACTAGTATTACCGGCCAAATTTAATGTAATATTCTACTAAACAGCTTATAATTTATAATTTTACTTGGTATAAAGAATTGTAAGATTCCCATTTGAAAAATTTAAAAATAAATTTATCAAAGCTTGTTTTAAAAATTAGTCTGCTAATGAGAGTAGCAAAGTGCAAAATGCAGTGCTTGTGAGTCTGAGGTCTGAATTAAAATCTATAATTATTTTCATTTTCTTATTTTAGAAGGATTATGAAGAAAAATACAACTTATAATTTTATATCTGCAATGATAATTTCATTTCTAAATATATATTACCTATTTACATGAGGTATATTCATGTATATATGAATTTTGCAGACTCTAAGCACAATATTCTATCTTAACTTAGATAATTGCTATGTCTTTTCCAGTTGGAAAAGTAGAAAATTTGAACAGCTGTAATGCTCACTGGAATAAAAAGAGCTACTGAAATAAGTTGCTCTGTAAAGTTTCATAGAAGGCAGTCTTCTATGGGAACACTAGCTCAGTGTCTAGTTTACAGCTTTGCAGATTTAAAGGCAAATATTTACCAGTTCACCAAGACATAATTAAGAAGTATAAAATGATTTATATTAACCAAAATTTTAAAAAGACTAATTAATATACCTGATTGCCAATTTATGTTCAAATCTGTATTTGACAAGGCAAAAATCCCGGGTGTTATTTAGGGCATAACTTCCTATTTAACAGTAGAAAGCAAGTCATAGAAAGTCACAGGTGAGCACAGAATGAGAAAGGAGTCAGATGTCCTTAAAATATACGTCTGCCAAGCTTTGAAAGCCTGCAGGATTGCCATACTCTAGGGCTGTCCCTGGCGAGGTAGGGACTTAGCCCAGCCTCTCTGGAGACTTGGCAAATTCTTCCTCATCCACTGCCTTCTGCTGTTTTTATCAGTCATAACATTGTCTCCTCTAGGAAACTTCTATTCAGGGGAATCAATTATCGACAGAACTTTCTAAAAATACAACTGGGTCTTTATAACCGTAAGTCCTCAGTCTTAGTGGCAACACGTTACAAGTCATTTCATATAATGCACTACTTTTATAGATGCAGAGCCCTCTTTAGTACCTGTAGCTTCTTATGGAATCAACTATATGCATTATTCTTTACTTGATTAAATAATCATCTGCTTAAATGCTTTTGGTGGCACTAATCCAGAAGAAAGGAAAAATATTTTCATTCTGAATTTCATAAATATTTTAGAAGAATAAGCTATTGGAAAACATCTTCAATTTTATCACAATTTTCAACTTCTTTTCCCCTCTGGAACAAAAGATGATAGAGGGGGAAATGGAAACACTGAAATTCACGATTTGAGTGTCAGATTTCTTGAAAATATTTTACTCTTCCTTCCATGTGTTGTTGGAACAGTGAAAACTGACGGATGTGCTCTTCTGGAATTTGTGTGTGTAATGAGTTGCTGGATGAGCTCTATCTACTGAGAACGATTATAATGGTGGTTTATTTGATCTTTAACAGCGCTGCCGTCTCCATCTCATCATTCAATATGAATGTTTAAAAACAGAAGAGATAATTTAGAGAATTTTCTAGGCTTATTATGTATTAGTTATGTATTAGGGAACCAGTAGACATCTTCAACCAAGTAAGTTTCTGTTTTTACAAAAAATATGCCTTCTATGATTTTCGTGCAAAATTAAGTGCATAAAGTAAGTTCATTTTATTTGTGGTAAACTCTTATTGAGTTCAAACAGCCTAATCAGAGTTTCTTCTTTCCACAAAACCACCCACCTACCATTTCAAAAGCACTTCTGGGATCCAAAGAGAGGAAGGTATGGGACTGAAAAAATAAAGGAAGACACTGAAGTATTCAGGAATTTGAGAGTCATTATCTTTTTGCAATTTAATGAGCTTTCTCTAAGTTTTCCTCCCAATCACCAAGGGAAAGTTCATGCCATGCATTTCTACGTGACCTATATAAAATGCTGTGCTCTTCCTGTTGGGATTGGCAAAGGGCAGCCTGAGTGAAGAGAGAAACACACAAGGGTTTCAGAAGGCAGGAAGGTGAATCCAGGCTGGACAGGATGCCGAGACCATGCTGCTCTTTCTAGAGAGAGGAAGTTAGTGAAAGATACACTGATTCAGGGCAAGTGGGAATATACGTATAAGCAGCACATTAATGAGGTGAAAGGGACAGGGTGGTTGGGTGGGTGACATTGGAAGTTTCCATAATGAATATAGCTTGCTAATCAAAATAATTGCTATTGTCATTAGGTGGCAATCAATCAGATGATATTAAGATTGTATTAATACTATGATCTGGAAGAGTTGCTAGGAGACCTCTCACCTTCAAAGGGACCATTCCCATCTGCAAAACATAAGTAATCAAAGTCAGTAGAGCATCATAATTAGGAGCAAGGTCTGTAGAGTCAGAAAATCTGAATATATACCAGGTTTGTAGCTTATTAGCTGAGTAAACGTAAGCACTACAGCAGAACTCAGAACCTTCTGCACAACCATGGGGAGCTTCACAAAGCGGAGGCAGAGCTAACCCTGCTCAGGCTTGAAACAGTTACTCAAACAGTACAGTCAGTGTCTGGCAGATTGGTGCTGACCTTGAAAGCATTCAAGGGCAACACGCTCTAGTCCAGGCAGTAGGAGCCAAAAGTTCTCTGAAATTACCCATTCAAAAGAGGTGGAAAAATTAATCAGGATCTTAGGTGTAAAGATCAGAAATCAACTCGGGCTAATATATGCAGATACTATTTTATTAAAATCATATTGGATCACTCACAAAATATTCATGGAGCTGGAGACCATATATGAAGGTTTGACACAATACCCCAAATCATGCTTCATAATTGGTCCTATGAATACTCTCATGCCACAGAGAGTTTGTGGGCACAGATGCCCACCTTGGGCTTCTACCTCCATCAATGCTGGCTCAGGGCCCTAGGCAGTGCTGCCTTTGAAAACGGGTCATGATGGCTGCCACTGCTCTCAGCCTTGCCATTCTCTGTATGATCATTATGTGTTTGTATGACTCACTGCTGGTTTTACAAACTGGCTGGGAGCCGGTAACAAATGAGGTGTGGATTCCTGGCAAGCCTGAGGTCAGTACCAGAGAAGAAAGAGTCAGATCTGAGCTGTGAGTTTGAGTCCAGAGCAGAGAGAATAAAGAACAGATTGGGAGTAGGATGGGAGATGGGCTGTGGTGCTGGTCTAGGACTTAGGCCTCTAAGAAGACAAGGACTTCAGTCTAGTTCTCTCTGGTATTGTTGGAGATGGGTCACAAAGCTTGCAGGCAAAGAAGCAGTTGTCTCTTTAGCCTGCCTGTCTTCACTTCAGTGAGTTCACTGAGGATATAAGTTAGCTTTATATTCCTACCCTAGCAGAGTACCTGGCTATTGAAATGCATGGATGGATAGATGGATGAGTGGATTTAGACTTTCAAATTTGATGCGCAGGACTGCTATTCCATATTTTCCCCTCTTAAAACCAATTCAGCTTTTATTTATACCTTTATTTAATAAGTTCTTTCCCGCTGAGACTGTACTGGAAGTTGTAGTAGAATTTTACCAAATGTGATATTTGTCATCTTATTTATGACAGTCTTTGAAAATATCATTATATTCTATATTTTTGTTTAGAATCCCCCTTGCATATACACCATTAGATTTTTATCCTTGGAAAATGGGAAACTTCATTTCTGAATTATATTGAAAAAAATAATAATAGGCCTCTTAATATATATATGTGTGTGTATAAATATACATATATGTGATATTTGTATACATATAACTAGCTGGATAGAAGTATATATGTATATGTTTATTTTTATGTACAGACATAATTAAGGTTTAAGAGATTTGATAACTACTGAAGCATATTATTTTGTCAAGATTTGGCCCTACTAGTAGAAAACATTGCTACTGTAGGTTTATCCAGTCAATGGAGGCCCAAGATAATGAGTAAACTTAACAATGAAGCATATTTTCAAATTCAAATGGCATTCTTAGTTATGAGTTATGAGCAGATTTAGCAGTCTGCTAGAATTGCATCATAAGAACCAAAAGTAAGACTATGCTGAAAAAAGGGGGCAAATATTTTTAATACCAACTGACATTTATATGACAAATACTGAAAGTTGTTTTTTTGTATACTTTGGATTGAAAACAATGTGACTTATATACATTAAAGGGAAAAACAACTGAAATTAGATTTAAACCAAGGAAATATGCATTAGATAGCAAACAAAGTAGCTTAGGTTTTCAAGGTAGGTCCTGAAGACTTTCCAGGCTTTTTAGAAGTTGATAACTTTAAAGATTTTTTCCCCCAAAGCCCTCAACTTTCAAATGTGCTCTTTCCTAACATTGGCATGCCTGAGTACCATGTCCATAGTCTACTGCTTCTCCTCCACACCTCTTTCATGGTACAAAATCTTGCCAAAGGGACAATTTGAGAATGCATACTTTGCAATCTATTGCTGATTCTATTTGACTAAACCCTAAAAGCTAGTTTTGTAGTTTCTTTTAACTGCAAACACTTATGACAATTACAAGAATGTTATGCATATTGGTAAAAATCTATAAAAAGACTTTTGACTCTAAATTAAGTATAAAAATTACTTGCAAGCATCAATAAGCAACTGGCTTTTTGTTTTACCTTAGAATATCTAGTGCGATACACACTGTTTATGTAAGGTCAATAAATATTGACTAGATTTCTCCATCTAATTTATTCTACAAATGGAAAATATTTAAACCTCAAAAATATTTTATAGTTTCAATGAGTTCAAAACATATCATCATTGGACATAAATAGAATATTTTGGCCTCAAATTTTTTAAAATATATTTTTATTGATTTCAGAGAGGAAGAGAGGGGAAGAGAGAGATAGAAACATCAATGATAAGAGAGAATCATCGATAGGCTGCCTCCTGCAAGCCTCCCACTAGGGATCGAGCCCTCAACCCAGGGCATGTGCCCTTGACTGGAATCGAACCAGGACCCCTTAGTTTGCAAGCCAATGCTCTAACCACTGAGACAAATCAGCTAGGGCTGGCTTCAAATTTTTATGTGAATTTTATCAAATCTCTATGTAGCAATAGAAAATGAATGTAACTATATATGCTCTTTCGTGCAATTTCTTAATTGAATTTTAGAGTTTCAGCTATTACTTTAGAAAATGTATAATGTTCTAAAATGTTCAGTGTGAAACTTGATATTATCTTTAATGCTTACTAATTTGTGTTTTTTAAAACAAATTTTATTATTTTATTTTTTATCACCTAATACTTTCTTAATTATTGTGTAAACTAGTATTCTGTAGTTGTAAGTAATAGAAATCAACTCTGGTTAACTTTAGAAAAGTTAATTTATTGGAATGGTATCAGAGGCCTACAGAATCATTGTGAAGGTGTGAACTAGACTTGGGAAGGGCTGATATCAGGCCAATCCTACACCTGGAAACCAACAACTGTGGCTGTTACCACAGGGCAGGACACAGCTTCAAGAGGAGATCAGAGACCATCATTCAGATCAGCCTCCAAAATCCAAAGATATACATATAAGCATTTTGGTTGAATATGCAAATTTCAACAAATTATCTTTTACATTAGAATATTTCTTCATCTAAGCTATCCCCAAACCTTACTGATGTGAAAGACACCTGTATTTCCATAAGATATATATTGTTCCTTTTGCAAGTATTTATATTATCAAGGCATGGAAGTACCTGCTCCTTCTTGCTCTCCGTGTTCTATTGGACTACTTGTCAGGGCAGTGATCCAGCATAATATTCTGCGAGATGGTAAGATAATTAAGGTCCCTGAAAACTAAATTGCAGCAAAGAGCCATGGTTGACAGATTTCTGAGTTGGAAAATAAAAGTACACTGCTAACCCTCCTAGGTAACAGCAAATCGCTTCTTTTTTCTTGCTATCAACCAGAATATGGGGTGGGGGCAGTAGATGCTACCTAACAGCAAGAAGGCTCTATTAGAAACAGTAGCACAATTTGAGTTACCATCTGGTCAACCTTTTATTCTTTAAGATATACATCTATGTTGTGTAGCTAACACAGATAATTAAAAAAGAATAGTCAAGGAGTTATCACTCCTAAAATTTTCAAGTCTGACATTCCCCCAGAAATGCAGTATTGCTTTTGATTTACTATTTTGGTAGGAAAGTACAGGGTTAGCTGGCAGCTGATCTGTGGTAGCTTTTTGTTTATTTATCTCCAGGGATGCCTGGAGCCATGATACTCCCTTTGGCCAAGATAGGAATAAATGTACTCGCTAGTGATATATAATGTACTATTTAAAGGTTGAAGCTCCCTTAATTCACCTGTACTACCTTGTCTACCTTGTTTATTAAAAATATATATTTGATAATCTGCATCTGTTTTACCTGATTATATAGCCTGGTTTTGGCTATGTGATCAGTGGTATATAAAAGACCCTTTGGTGAAAAGGAAAGCCTTTGTACACTGTTGGTGAGAATGTAAATTTATATAGCCATTATGGAAAATTAAAACTAGAACTACCATATGACTGGCATTCTCACTTGAGGTATATAGCCAAAGTGCCCTTCAATGGATGAATGGATGAGTGGAAAAGAAAAATGGAAGATATATATTGCAAGTAGAATTGATTTATGGTTAATAGAATGACTTGTATTGCTGGCTCCCTCACTTACAGTGTGTGACAGGAGGCAATGAATTAAAGCCTTGCTTTCTAGCACAGCTATATTTGGGAATAAGCAACAGGCCTCACTCTCTTGTCCTCTGTATGTATGAGAGAATGAGCAAAGAAGTGAGCTTTCTTGCACTTACAAGTGAGAGATGAGATGGAATGATGGGCTGAGATTAACAGGCTGACATTAATCAGTGTAAATATAAAATCTTGAGTTTCAGGTAAAAAATCACACACACACAGAGATTCTATAAAGAGATCTTGGGTTTTTAGCTCACCACAACTCAAAATTAGATTTTCTTTCTGGAGAATAGAAGGGAAAAGATGGCTCTGGCTGCAACTAAGGCTGAGGATGAGGGGAATGAATTGACTTAACTAGCTCGCTAAAGTGGCATCAGGTCATGGAGGTCACGAATGCCAACCTGAGTGTTTTTCCTTCAATCGTGTGGGCAGCAGAGAAATGTTGGTGAAATATTGAGAATGCAGCGCCATGAAGGAAATGTTTCGGGGCGGCAACTGCCAGGACGTTGGTCTGGACCTAGAACGAATTTCTGAAAGCGGTCTCACTTTTGAAAGCTGCCTTGTTTGAAAAGCCTGCAGGGTCTAAGGGCCTCCCTGCCCCCCCCCCCCCCTTCCCCCAGCCCTCTGCAGGCCCCGCCCCCACCAGGCCCCGCCCCCGTGACGAGGGTCTGGAGCTGCCCCAATCCCGAGCCCCAGTGCAGCCTAACCCCACCCGCCCGCCTGCACCGCCCCCTCTGTATCCCTGGAGACGCTCCGGCGTCTGCTCGCCCAGCCCTGGCTTCGCCAAGTCCTGAAAACAAGAAGGGAAGTCGGGGCAGCGCCAGGGCCCTGCACCTGCCATTGGTGGAGGAGTCACTGAAGGGGAATGGAAAACCAGAGCTCCCCAGAGCCGGTCCACCGAGGTTCGTGACGCAGGGACGAGGCAGGGGCAGGGCTTCCACAGCTCCCAGGAGAGGCGGGCAGTGCCTTCCCTGCCCCCCACGGACCTTCCTCGCTGGTCTAGAGACTCCTCTCAGAGTTCCTCAGCTGGGGCCCTGGCTCGGCAGTGCACCTGAGCCTGTGGGGACAAATTAGTTGGCCTGTTTAGAACCAGGCAGTAGCAGACAGGGACCTGAGGTGTCCTCAGTTTGGGTAAACGTAACGCAATCTCGTAAGTCTGAGCGATCAAGTGGTTATCCCTAATGTCGCATTTGTATTAGAATAGAGGGTGGGGCGAAAATAGTTGTAAGCATCTGAAACACAGAGTTTATTCTTTATTAATTATTGTATTATTTTACATCTGAACAACTGTAAACCGACTTTTGCCCCACCCTGTAACATAACAATATAGGTAGTGGCGTTTCATTGATTAGTGATTAATTTATCCCATAGTGTCTATACTTTTTTTTTTAAAGTTCCTCTAACCTCATAGTAAGTATTTGGTATTTGTTGTATGAATAACTTTTCATGATGTGGGGCGGGGAGAGAAATTGTTCTATTAACTAATTTAATTTTTTTTCCTTTTCTCCGCTATTATTCTTTACTTCCTGATGTTCAGGCTGAAGTCTAGCTTGGAAAGATTTTCAGCAGAAACCTCCATTGTAAGTCGAGTGAACCATGCCTGTCTTCAAACACTTCACTAATGTATATTTTGATTAACCCTCAGTAAATGTTCATTAGTAGGAAATCTATGTATTGAAAAACTTACCTAATTACCTCCCATGGAGTCCTAGAAGTGTCCAAAAATTATGATGTAGGAGATAAAAATTTAGTGACTCTTCAAACTCATGTTAATTTTAAAAATTCTTTTTGGGAGTGTAATTCTTTGTATTTCTTTGGTAGCTTTTTCAAACTTTCATAGTAAGAGAGCTTGTGGTGATCATATGAAAAGTTCTCATTGTTATAAATGGTTTTGAACATCGTAAAATCCTATTTATTTTGTATTCTCTTGATGACAACTAATAAATTTGCTTGCTGAGGTTTGTTGGCTTTTACCCTAAAGTGCCTGAATTCTGGAGACAGTGGTCAGCCTCAGGCATTGTCACTCCTAAGCAGACGGCCTTCAGGATGCTAGGCCTCCCCTCCTCCCTGTGTCTTTCCTGAGGAGGATCTCTCCTGGGAGAGTGGGCAACAACAGGGTTACTCTTTGAAGAATTTTACTTGGAGGCCAGAGATTTAAACTCACACTGTGGGACACATTCAGCCTGACCAGCGTTTCAAACCTTTCTCCATTCTCATCTGTCCTTGCATGTGGGGGCCAAATTTAGAGACTAAATATGACCAATACAAGAGCCAACCAGCAGATCAAAGAATCCACCAGCCATGATTTGGCTTCAGGCAGCCTTTTGATCTTCGTCTCAGCCCCTGTGGTGCCACATGCAGCGCAGCCCACTTGCTGGCCCTGGGGGGGGGGGGGGGGCTGCGGGAGTGGGGGGGCTGCCTCTGGGTCCTCCTCACAGACTGCTTCCCCCTCAGCTCCTGGGGCTAAGCTCGTTTTTTTGGTACCAGCTAGAGCAGTGGTTCTCAACCTTGGCTGCACATTAGAATCACCTGGGAATCTTTTTAAAATCCTGATTTCTGGGCCTTATCCTCAGGAAATTCTGTTTCTTTGTTACTAATGTTGTGGCCCCAACCCATAACAAAGAATTTCTGGAGGATGAGGCCCAGAAATCAGGATTTTAAAAAGATTCCCAGGTGATTCTAATGTGCAGCCAAGGTTGAGAACACTGAGCTGGAGAAATACTTCTTCTCTCCCTTACCCGAATCTGAACCATTGCCCTTCCTGCCTTTGCTCCCATCTTGTGTGATTTCCTCTGTGGTCTTGAGCTAGGAGAACCCCGATGAAGTGCCATGGTTAAGGATGTGTTCCACTTCTGCTTCAGGCTCGGGTACTTTAATTCCTCATGATTAGAGATCACCTAGGAGCTGGGGATACTGGTCATACCAGGAAAATGATACAGCTCAATTTAACAAACAGCAAAAAGCTTTCTTCACTCTGCAGGTAAAAGTAAGCCTGAAATAACAGGCCCCAAAGCATGCTTGCATTTTTTCTCACTTATTTTCCCTCTGGCTGCGTCTATATGCTAGATTACAACTATTTCTAATTCAGCATAAATAAGACTGCATTTATAAAAAAAAGATAGTGATTACTTAAATGAGAAAATAATTTGTTACAGGATCCCTTTAAATATTTAATGCATTTCAAATATTAAGTGTGCAAAATTTCAGTACACACATTATCTATTATGGAAAACAGAATATGTGGCCATGTATTGTGAAAAACAAAAATCCCCTTTTTCAAAAGGTATAGGCAAGGTAAGCTGTGGGGTTTAGAGTGGGGAGGGAGCCTGTTTAACTGCCACCCTAACTCTGGTCTGAAACTTTGCAGCATAGATTGCTTGAGGGATATTTTCCCCAATATGCAGTTAATACCTTTTTTCTACTTTATCATTCAGCTCTGATCACCCCCCATTCAGAGTTTGTGCCTTGAGGCTTGCCAGCAGGGCTTGCAATACTTACATTAAACTAAATTTAAGAGTAAAGGTGCTCCTGCTGCTAATGTTCTCAGATCAGAGGAGAGCAAAATGAAGGAACTGGAAGCTGAAACTTTAATGGTAGGAAACGTTGACTCAAGTTTTTAGAAGGGAAAAAATCACAGCTGATCTGTGTGACAAAGAAGACCTTCTCCTCTCCCTATATGACAGTGATGGCGAACCTATGACACGCGTGTCAGAGGTGACATGCGAACTCGTTTTTTTGGTTGATTTTTCTTTGTTAAATGGCATTTAAATATATAAAATAAAAATCAAAAATATAAATCTTTGTTTTACTATGGTTGCAAATATCAAAAAATTTCTATATGCGACATGGCACCAGAGTTAAGTTAGGGTTTTTCAAAATGCTGACACGCCGAGCTCAAAAGGTTCGCCATCATGCTCTGTGACATTTGCATCGGATTTCATTAGTTGTTTATATTTCCAAGCAAAATAATCTAACCCCAGTAAACATTAAAAAGGACAATTCTTATATCCCATACTTGTAGCCCAACTTGGGGAGAGGGTGCTGATACATATCTTGATGGGATATATTGGCTGGATCAGAGCTTCTGGGGCCTGGTCCCACTCTTTGTAAATAGCCTTGTCTTCCTAGTATTTAAAGAAATTACAAGTACTGTTTTCTCATTTTAAAGCACAATTATGCATTCATCACCCCTGCACCAATGCCCTTGTTATACAAAGTGGGGCTCTCAGAAGAGTCTTGATTCATAGAGGATGGAATGCCCAGACTGAAGCAAGAACAGTCTCTGTTTTCTCCTCTCCTTTTCAAAACCCACTAGGGAGAGACAAGTCAGGGTTAGGAAACTGAGATGGTCCAGGTTTGCTCTGTAACATTAGAGGATTCTGCACATGGCGTCTCACAGTTTCTGTGAAGTAGGCTCGTGGGAGGTGGGTTTGGGAGCCTTTGGTGTCCCTTCAAAACTGTACGTGGGGTCCAGCCCTGTGTTGGTCATAATTTGTCACCACAAGTTCTGCAAAGGTTGCCACTTAATAAGTTCTGGTTATGCAATAACTCAACTAATTAATGCAACACCTAATCAGAGAAATAATTTTTTTTTCAAATTACAAAAGAATTAAGTCACTATATTATGAAGTTATAAAGTATAATACAATGTTTCTAATGTTTGCTATAGATCTTCTATATATTGTGTTTTTTGTGTATTGTCTGTTTTCCCCCCACATCCACCCCTATAATGTAAATTCACAAAGTCAGAGATCTTTGTCTTTTTGTTCAGTTGTATCTTCAACACCTAGAATAGTATCTAGCACCAAGTAGTACTTTAATCGTTGAATATATTCAAGGTCTAGATTGATGATGACTTACCCTATGTCACAAAGGTAGTAAATCCTGGAGGTAAATAATGTAAAAACCAAAAACAAGCCTTCCTGTTGCTTGGTGGGGCTCATGGTAGAGTTCAAAACTGATGGACATAGTGGTGGTGGAATCAAGAAGCTCTGGCTTTGGGGTGCCTTTCTATTTAACAGTAGAAGTGTGGGTTCTTTGGCACCTGAAAGCCCTCACAGCATGTGACAATTTCATCATTCTATGTCCACTGACATTGTTTCCACACTTCTTCCTCTTTGAGTAAGGTTTAGATAACTTGGTTTGTTTGTTTGTTTGTTTGTTTGTTTTTAAATATATGTTATTGATTTTTTACAGAGAGGAAGGGAGAGAGATAGTTAGAAACATCAATGAGAGAGAAACATCGATCAGCTGCCTCCTGCACACTCCCTACTGGGGATGTGCCCGCAACCAAGGTACATGCCCTTGACCAGAATTGAACCTGGACCCTTGAGTCTGCAGGCTGACGCTCTATCCACTGAGCCAAACCGGTCAGGGCTAGATAACTTGGTTTTATAGACTCACTTTTTTTTAAAACATTTTTTAAAAATATATTTTATTGATTTTTTACAGAGAGGAAGGGAGAGGGATAGAGAGTTAGAAGCATTGATGAGAGAGAAACATCAATCAGCCGCCTCCTGCACACCCCCTACTAGGGATGTGCCCGCAACTAAGGTACATGCCCTTGACCAGAATTGAACTTGGGACCCTTCAGTCTGCAGGCCGACGCTCTATCCACTGAGCCAAACAGGCTACGGCCTCACTTTTATTATTATCACTCATCTTCTCCACTGTGACTAATTGCATTTCCCAAAGATGGCCCCAATAATATCGTTCATCTCACATTCTTTCTGTCAATGTGACTTCGATGCTCTCTCATCAACTGGGGGGTCTATATTCACTAGCTTTGAATTCACAACTGGGGGGCCTATTATTATAGCAGAAGTGATGCTATGTAACTCCCAAGGACAGGCCCTAAAAGGGGAACAGCTCCCACCTGGCTTTTCTTAGGGATACTTGCCTTTGGACCCCTAAGCTTCCAAGTAAGAAGTCTAGGTTCACCATGCTGTGAGGAAGCTCAAGCCATATGGAAAGGCCACTTGTACATATTCTGCCAGAGACCCCAGTTGATGTCCCAGCTAATAGTTGGCATCAACTATCAGATATAGGAGTAAAGACACATACAGATGCTTTCTGCTTCCCCTCATTGAGTTACCCCCAACTTTTAAGTCTTCCCAGCAGAAGTCCCTGCCATTGTGCAGTAGTGAAAAGCCAATCCATTGTGCCTTATCCTAATTCTTGACCACAAAAAATGTGAAAGATAATAAAATGATTATTGTTTGAATTAATCTTTTTTAAAACCACTGTGTTTCGAAGTGATTTGTTACACTGTTTTCTTTGTGTGTCTCTCATGACAGCTATCTCCATGTTGAGAATTATTCTTGGCATCTGTCCTTTCTAAGGGAAAGCCTTTATTTGTGAATGATAAAGTTTTTTAGAAAATAGAAAAATATGAGCAATTTTCAATTATTGATCATAGCAGGCAAGCAAAGCATGAACATTTGAAATTCGTAGCTGCCCTAAAAATCTTTACTTTTTAATTGCAATCATTTCTCTTATACCAACACTCCTGATTGACTGAATTTTCAACTCATTAATCAGATTTTCTCCTTCATGGTAGAGAGGCAGACAAGTAATAAATTGGCCACAAGGCATCTAGTAGAGGAAAATAATGAGAGAAGTAACCTGTGGAATTCACTCACTGAGTATCTGCCCCTATAATGAATAACAGAGCTGTAGCTCTGTGTACACCCAGGCTTTCTCAGCTCAGATGATAGGCTGTGGATCTAACAATGTCCTAAAATATTCTTTGAAAGATTTATTCTTTAAAATACCATTTCTGTGTGTGTGTGTGTATGTGTGTGTTTATTTGTAGTCTGGAATGACGACCCTACCCCCACTGCCCATGTCCCGCTCCAAGCTTACAGCCTTAGCCAGAGAGAAGCTGCCATGCTCCCCCAGAACAACGCCACGGTACGTGACCTTGGTTTTCATTTCTCTTCCTACAGAATAAACTCCTTCCTGTAAGAATGCCAATAACATGTCTCAGAAAACAAGGTGTTTAAAGACAAAAGTATATTGTTATATTTAGAGTATTCAAATGTGTGGTGTTAAAAGAATTGATGGACTTCACTTAAATATTAAGAATATGTTTATTTAACAAGCTAGTGCTCATTTGATAATTTTATTTCATACTAGAAGCACGGTGCACGGATTGGTGCACCGGTGGGGTCCCTCAGCCTGGCCTGTACCCTCTGCAATCCAGGATCCCTCAGAGGATGTTGGAGAGCCAGTTTCAGCCTGATCCCTGCAGGCCAGGCCAAGGGTCCCCACCAGTGCACAAATTTATGCACCAGGCCAGTTTTGGCCCAATCCCCACAGGCCAGGCCAAGGGACCCTGCTCGTGCACAAATCCGTGCACAGGGCCTCTAGTATGCATATAAAATCTTTGGCTAATCTCTTTCTGCTCTACCCCTCTCCCCTTCCCTCTGAAATTCATCACTCTGTTCCATGTTTCCATGCCTGTGCATTGAGCGTCTGCCCCCTGGTGGTCAGTGTGTGTCATAGCTATCAGTCAAATGGTTGAATGGTCACTTAGGCTTTTAGATAGATAGATAGATAGATAGATAGATAGATAGATAGATAGATAGATAGATTCCCATTATATCATAGTTCCTATAAAGCTTTGGAAATACATTTTAAAAAAATGTGTATAGAGAACAAAATGCAGAAGCTTTAGGAATGAATAGTGTCTGGCTTCCAATCCACAAGGTCCTGAATGCTGATTTCTGCTTTGGGGGAAGGAAGACACAGTCTTACTACTAAGGTAGATTGGCAGGCATGATTTAGCTCCTGAAATGACCATGGGGCCTGCAAACACACCATCTAACTGCTGCTGCCAGTGAGGGGCTGCAGAACCCCAGAGTTGTAGCCCAGAAACTGCAGGACAGAGAACTTGATGTATCTTGTCATAATTATGAATATTCACTAATATTGCATTGTTTGGTAATTGCATTTATAATTGTATTGATGTTTAATGATGCACATGCTCTTTATCAATATAAATAATTTGCCCATCTTGGTCTGATTATTTTCTTTACATACATGCTTTTCAATTCCTGCCACGCATGATGACCAAAGACAGTATTGTGAGACTACTTTGTTCTGAAGAACATCATTCCTCATTTTTAGTATTTCTGGGAAAGACCAAAGCCCCCGGACCAAACAAATACATTTAGCTAGACTACATAAAAAACACTTTTATAATAGAAAATCAAATTTTCTTTTCAAATTTTTCAAAAAAATAATTTTTATAAATACATAATTCCAGGATATATATTGTTATGCTGGCATAACTGGTATATTATATTACAGATACATATGTACATATACTAGTATATATATTTTACTTTTGAGCAATGTGAAATATTAACACAGCCTGAAAAAGATTCTTCTTATTCTTGTTTTTAATTATTGAGATTATATTTCCTTTACAATACAAGTAAAAATATAGCCAATCTCACATCTCTAAAATAAGATGGATTTTCAAAGAAAAATTTTTCTTGTATTTGTATTGAATAAAAACATTTTTTATCCTAACCATTTAAAGGAAAGTTTTGTATCACCATTCTCCATTACTTCCGAATAAAAACAGATAATTGTTCAGTTCCATACTCCCATGCTTATAAACTATTAATAATATGCTTATATTTAAAGGTTCAAGGGAGTGTAAAGAATAAAACACTATACATGTAATATATTTCTCAGTAAAGTGTTCTTAAAATCACTTTGAACTTTTAATAATTATTTGAGTTTTATCTATGACTTAAAAAAAACACTCAAGCAGCATTTCAGAGCAAATTTGTTAATGTTTGGAACAAATAAATGTTACACATTTGTATCCAATAGGTAGTCTTAGTTCAAGATTCTGTGCCAAACAGAATATGACTTCGTGAAAGTTATACTGTGAAACAGCATGAGTAAAATGGAAGATCTCCTCAGTTTTGAGTAAAAAAATTCCATTAATTAAAAAATGCAGATTATTTTAATGTGTTTTGTTTTTATTTGTTTACACACTGGGTTTAATATTCTTCCCTGCTTCTTTCATATGAGAAAATTAAAATTTAGAAATTATCAATCAATAACCTAACTGTACAGCTACTACAGAACATTTATTATATATGGTTTCATTTCCTGAATATTTGTGTTCTCCTGGTGGCATTTTATGTTTGGTAGCTTTTCTACCCGATAAGGCAGTGCTTTATTATTTCTTTCCATTTCATTTAGGTCTGAGTTGATCAAAGAAAAAGATGACATAGATCATTATCTGGAGGTGAAGTTCAAAGGATTGTCAAAAGAGGAGGTTGCTGCGTGAGTATAACCTCTTAAAGGCACTTTAATATAAAGTTTGTTTCTTTTGTCTTGATTCCTTATTGAAATTTCAGTTTTCCTGTGCAGTACACCTTTTCATTGGAACTTGACATTTAAAAATTAAAGCTCATATTAAATAGTGATAAGTCATGTCTATTGATCTTACACATATCAAAGTCTTTAATTTTATGGCTCTCAACATTCTCATATTTACCAAGCTATTATACTGTCACATTTGTAATATTATAGTTAAATCTGTGCCGTTAATTGCTTATTAACCTCCATTTTAAGGTGTGTTGCCTCCATGTGGGTGAAAAAAAGCTTTAAGAGAAAGATTCATATATCTTTTTTTTCTAGTGATTAAAAAATAATTCTTACTAATGTGTTTCCTCCCCAACCCAGAACCCACAAAAGATTTAATGAATTATAGTGTATTGGTTAATTTTTAAATAATTCTAAATTGTATGAATTTAGTTTTTAAATAAACAATGTAAACTTTGCCATTTTACCACTAGTTAGAAGCTAATTTATGTTGACTGTAAAAACAATTTTAAAAATCCATGTAGGTTAGTGATAAATAAATAGAAAAATAGCTAAACAGGTTTATATTTCTTACCTATAGACTTGGTGATTCTGTTATCAGATCTTTAGTTGTAAGCATTGAAAAATCAAATCTTGTAAATGCATGTGCATCTTGTAGAATTCATTAAATCATCCAATTAAAATATTTTATGAAGAAATACTTTAAAAATTATATTAGTATTGTCCAGGACTAATGAAAAAGTATTCCTAATGATATTTTTGATATAGATTTTTATATAATCTAAAATTCTTCAGTTTCTTGATGCATTTCCTTTTATTCGATATTATTTTGCCAATTTGAATATGACAGAAATAGGGAAGAGCTCATTCTGTCGGTAGATACTTTATTTTATGGAGTGACAAAATTTTACAGTAGCTGCAAGCACTTCTTCCTTGGAGCTCTGCTAACAGCCATATGTAGTACCTGAGACCTTTTGTTAAGTGTTCTTCTGATTGTTAATTTGTTAACTTCCCATGGTAGCCTGTTGGGTAAAACTAAAGGTCAATATTGTCTGATTACATACTTCTAAAAAGAACAATACATATGAATGACACTTGCATTCTGATTTAAATATAAGAACACCCAAACAACTGTAAGTGGCTTAAGAATTTGGGCTTTAGTTTGGAATTAAATTTCTTCTTCTATAATTTAACAAGCTGGAAATCCATATATGTAAAATCTGCTAAGCTCTCAGTCGGTATTGAAGAAAACTTTGATCTAAGACAATGCAAAATAGGCTATATTGATGCGTATTCTCTTAATAATATATTTTTTCACTAAGGAGATTACCAGATTGATTTTAAATTCAACAAGTAGCACTGGGTAAATTTCAGTCCTTAATATTGCATTTTTCTTAAAGCTACCCATCTGTCTCTAAAGTATTCAGACCTTCATTAAACAGCAGCCTCTCTCATCTTCCAGCTTTAGTGTATTGTCATTCCCTTGGCCTAGAATGTATTTTCCCTTTACCATGTCCTGGCTGACTGTTACTCATTCTTAAATGGCTCAACTATATTAGGTAACCTTGCTAGCCTAATACCTGTAATGAAACCTACTCTAAGATCTACAATACCCAGAATGCCTCCAATCATGGCACTTATAGATTTGTATCGATATGGCTACTTTGTGTCCTCTCCTAGATGATCAGCTCCAGGAGGGCTGGAGCCATGGATGCTCACGGGTGTCTTTAGTGCTCGTACCTGTCTCACAGGTTTTGAGCCAGGTACGAAGATATCAATGAGTGGTGAGCATTTGTCCCTTCATCGCCTTGCACATGTGCCCTGTCTAAAATGCCCTCCTCTTTCCCCACTCCTGTGTACTTGCTAAACTTTTTCTCTTCCAGCCTCTGCCTGCTTCTTGCTCTGTGAGGCCTCCTTTAGCTCCTCCTCACCCACATGCTGGAGTCTAGGCTCCTGCTTGAGCTCTCTTTAGTAACCACTGACAATCATGTTTGTGTGGGGTTTTTCCTTCCTGATTAATGTTTAACAAACTATAGAATGTGACCCATTAGTGGGTAGTGGTTATGACCCATCTGTTTAGGGATCATGACCAGTATTTTAAAAAATGAAAGGGGGGAGAGTAAAATAGAGCTTTAGAAAGGCATGCTTTGCACAGAGTAAGGCTGATATTGGGAGGGTGCCCAATGTAATGAAATAGAGTGCAGGTTCTACTACCAGCCTCCCCAGGCGCCAACTTCACACTACTAGCACTGGCTGATTTTGGCTGAGCACTTATCCTTCCTGTGTCTCACTTTCCTCATCTGAAAAAAATAGGGATAATAATGATAGGGCCTGGCTCATTCGTAGTTATGAGGATTGAGTTGTTGTTTATTAAGAGATGGGAACATTTTGAGTAGTATTGGTCTTGAACTTTTGCTTCATAGACACACATGAAGCAGGTATATGTGCACATGTACTGAATGGCAATAGAAAAGTCTTTCTTACTGTGAATTGCCACAGGAAAGGACTCTGCTCTAGACTTAGAGTCCTTTGCAAGCAGGGATTGTTTTTCACTCTCCTTTTAAGACTCTTCTGACTTACACAAAATACCACTTTATTGCTTGCTTACTTGCTTTGTAGGAAGGATTGAAGAAATTTAAAGTTAACGTTTTATATTACACAGCTGTCAGATTATAAATAGAAAATAAAAGGCAAATGAAGGAGAAGTAGGTAAATATGCTTCCCACTAGAGTTAATATAGTTCCCCTGAGGAAACATTAAGTTTCACTCTGAACTCCTGGGCAGACTGGGCAAAAAGGGAGAGGTAATGGACTATGCATTTCTCATTACCTGAGGAAAGGAAACATATCAATTCTTCAAAAGAAACAAGCTTTTTCCTGATAATAAATTCCGAAAGGAAGTTATCACATGACATCATATAAGGAAAATGGAGCAACATATTATAACTTTGCATACCTAATAAATAATTAAATGGATATTTTGCTTGTCGTAAATATTATATCTCTTAGGTAGGTTTTACTTCAAGCAAGATAGCAATGGGTAAGATACATTAAATGAATCCTGTCAGCTGGTCTGTTTTAAGTGATCCTTACAATAACCCTGTGAAGGGCTGACATTGCTGCCAGAGACGAAGGCATGGAGAGGTTCAGTAATTTGACCAGGGGGATCTAATGTTATAAATAAGCTGAAGCAATAAGATAGGAAAAGCGATTCATAGAGAGGAAGGAATGACTAAGCAAGACAGAAAATGGATCAGTCATGCATGGGAGATCAGAACTCCAGACTCCTCCGAATTCCCATTACCACTGTGGCTCTGGAACCTCCCTTCGGGTCTACCTCATGAGGATGCGGTCATTCTGTAATCCTGATTCAGACATCCATAAGCTCCCTTTAAGCTTGTCTGGAACAACCTCTTATCTTACAACCAGAGCAGCCAGAGAAATATATTACTAGAAAGGGAATTGCCTTAAAATTTTAGTTTAGTGGTTTTTTTCCCCACTGGAAGATCAAGATCAAAATGGATAGCTAAGCACATTTCCTTCCTCTATTTGAATTTACAACGTAGAAGTACAAAAGATGGTAAAGTCTCAACATAATGAGAAAGAAGAGAGAAAAAAATGAGAGCTTCCAAGATTTCCAGATATATATTTTAAGAAAGCAGTTGGAATATTACCAAGGATAAAAAGTGACATTTCATAATGATTAAAAGAGGTGGTTTATCAAAAAGACATAACCCTAAATGTTTATGTTCCTAATGACAGACTTCAAAATACATAAAACAAAAAAATGATAGAAAGAAAAGGAGACACAGATAAGTCCACAATTACAATTGGAGATTCTAACACTGCTCTCTCAATAATTGATAGAAAAATTAGTATTATTGAAGACTTGAATAATACCATGGATCAGCTTAATTGGCATTTAGAGAACATTCCACAGCATCAGAACACACACTATTTTCAAATGTACATTGAACATTCACCAAAGGAGATTATATTCTGAGCTATAAAATAAAACAAAAATGAAAGGATTTATATCCTACAAATAATTTTCTCTTACAACAATTAAATCAAGTTATAAAAAATAGCAGGAAGATCTCTGGAAAACCCCCCACCCCAAAAAAATTTTTTTGGAAACTAGACAATATACTTGTAAATAAACCATGGATCAAAGAAAAAAATCACAAGGCAAATTAGAAAATATTTTGAACTGAGTAAAAGAGAAAACATGGTATGGAATACAGCTAAAGTAGTGCTAAAGGGAAGTTTATAGCATTAACATGCTTATATTAGAAAAATAGAAATGTCTAAAATCAGTGTCCTAAGCTTTCATTTAAAAAAAATAGAAAAAAATTATTTAAACTTAGTTAGCAGAGGAACAGGAATAGTGAAGTGAGAGCAGGAAACAAAAACATTAGAGAAAAATCAATGAAACTAAAAACTAGTTCTCTTAAAATATCAATAAAATTGATTAGTGTCTAGTCAGACTGGTCAAAGAAAAAGGGAGGAGACACAATAAACCCTTTCAGAAATGAAAAGACATATCAGTATAGATTGTCCTAATATATAAAGAGCCAGGATCCGTCATGACTGAAACATCCAGATGGACGACCAACCACAAGGCTAGGGTGCTGGCCAGCACGGCGGAAGTCAGTCCTGGATCCCAGTGGCCCGCAGCGGGAGCCAGTTCTGGCTCCCAGCGGTTCATGGTGGAAGCTGGTCCTGGGTCCCGGTGGCCCATTGCACAGCAGCGGGAGGGAGCTATGGGCCTCGGCCGCCCGCGGCACTGCGGTGGCAGGAGGGAGCTGTGGGAACAGAGCCATGCTGCCATTGAACTGGCCTCTGGGTCCCTCCCCCCACCCACAGGCTCCAGGGAACCAGAGCCATGCTTTCACTGGACTGGCATCTTGGTCCCTACCCCTGGCCCTCAGGCTCCAGAAACTGGAGCCATGCTGAGATGGGACTGGCCTTTTGGTCCCTCCCCCTTCCCACAGGCTCCAGGGAACCAGAGCCATGCTGAGATGGGACTGGCCTTTTGGTCCCTCCCCCCTCCCACAGGCTTTGGGGAACTGGAGCCATGCTGAGATTGGACTGGCCTTTTGGTCCCTCCCCCCTCCCACAGGCTCTGGGGAACTGGAGCCATGCTGCGATCGGACTGGCCTCTTGGTCCTTACCTCCCCCATCCACAGGCCCAGGGAACCAGAGCCATGCTGCGATGGGACTGGACCCTACCCTAGGGGTTCCAGATTGTGAGAGCGTACAGGCTGGGCTGAGAGACCCCTCTGAGTGCATGAATTTTTGTGCACCGGGCCTCTAGTACAAATATAAGAATGCTACTTAGGGAAAAAGCATTATGCTGATAAACAACTTATATGGAATGGCTAAATTTCTTGAAAGACACTGCCAAGTTGGCTTAAGTAGAAATAGAGAAAACAGAAGGTTTATCTCCCTTAAAGACATTGAATTAGTCATTTAAAACCTCATAAAGAAAATTCCAGGCCCATATGGCTTCGCTGGTGCATTCTACCTAACTTGTGAGGAGGAAATAAGGCCAATTTGGCTCATATTCTTCAAGAAAATAGAAAAGGAGGAAACACTTCTGAACTCCTTCTGCCAGACTGGAATTACTCTGATACCAGAATGAGGAAGAGCCAGTTCATAAAAGGAAAACTATAGGATAATATCTCTCATGAACAATGATGCAAAAAATCTTAAAGAAAAAAAATTCAAAATGAAACTAAATAAATAGAAAAACCTCTGCTTCAAGAAGCCTCAATCTTATGTAAACAAAAAATATTACACAAAGTGTATGTTCTGCCAAAGTAATACATTAAAAGGTCTTTTTCTGGACACACAGTGCATTATGTACACTATCTGTACTTTGCTTTTGGTATTAATATATTTTGAAGGTCACTACAAAAACATCTGAAAGAATAGTCACAGTTGGCCTGAGCTCCTGCCAGGGAGGCTGTGCACCATGCAAAGTCCTTTCCATTTGTCATTGGCGCGAGGAATACCCAGCCTTGCTCTCCTGACCGGACTCCTCAGAACGAAGCCTGCACACAGCGGGAGTGCAAGCCTGCTTACCTGTGTTAGGAAACCTAGAACTCACCATGGCTGGGGTGGCTCCGTTGGTTGAGCACTGGTTCTCATGAACAGAGAGGATACCAGTTTAATTCCTGGTTTTAGGTTTGATCCCCAGTAGGGAGCCTGCAGGAGGCAGCCCATAGATGTTTCTCACATCCAGTGTCACTCTTTCTCTCTCTCTAAAATATCAATAAAAACATTTTTTTTAAAAGAAAACCAAAAACCTAGAACTTCATTATCATAAACAAACAAATATACTCTGATATTTGAGAATATAACACAATACAAAAGAAAGAAAAGGTGAACCAAAGAATACTCAGCCTGAGCTGAAACAAAGTTTCTATAGGGAAAAGAGACCTTTTAAAGATTTCCAGATTGTTTTTTACAGACATTGTAGAAAATCTTGTAATATGTACCTGATGCTATGAAAGACTTTAAAGAAATGGAATTTTTTTTTAATTGTACAAAGATTTGTCTTTTTATATCACCAGTTATTTTGTTTTATGGGTCGACTTTTTGGTTTTTGTTTATTCATTATGGATTTACCTTTAATATTTTCTTCCCTGTACTTTATTTGACTTCATGTCATTGGTTATTTTCTTAGGATTTCTTTTCTAGCATCCTGAGTTGAAAGCTAGCTTCTTCACTTGTCCAAGTTGTTCTTGTTTTCTAGCAAATACATTTAAATTATAAATTTCCTTTTGAGTACCATGATGACTTCCTCCCCCAGGACCTGATATTTAGTTTTTATTCTCTCACTTCTAAATCTATGAAAATTTCCAAGATGGTTTCTGTTTAGGCAATGAATAATTTAGAAATATACTTGTAAATTTTTAGGTGAATAATTTTTTCTCATCTTTTTTTTTTTAATGAGAGGATTCAGGATTGTGAAGTGAATTTATTTTTGTGCTCAGTAAATGAACCCTATATGATATCAGTTAATGAAATTTCTAGTGTGTCCAGTACATGGTCAATTTTTATAAATATTTCTTGTACTTTTGAAAAATATGTATTTTCAATGTATTTGATAGACAATTCTATAGAATCTAATAATTAGATTGAGCCTGTTATTTTAGTCAAGCTCAACAGTTGTTATTCAAAACTTTCTTTGAAATATATACTTTTTCCTCACCCACAGATATACTTTTTATTGATTTTTAGAGAAAGGAAAGGAGAGAAATGTAGAGAAACGTCTATGTGAACCCTCCACCTTTCAGTGCATGGGACGATGCTCCAACCAACTGAGTCACACTGGCCAGGGCTATATAAAACTTTTAAACCTCTACTTTATTTGTAATCTTCGGGGGTGGGGAGAGGCATTAAAATAAATTTCTTCTTTTTCTGAAATGTTTATAAATCTTGAACCTATGTTATTAGATGTATTGTTTCCTAATTGCTATATTTTTCAGAAAATTAATCTATTTATGAGTCACTGATATGTGTATGCCCTTTAATTTTTTATGACTTCTTTTTTGCTTTATGTTAATCAAGGTATACAAACTCTCTTTTTGTTGGCATTTTCACTATTATATGAAAATACAGAAGAAACAAATGACATGTTCTCTGTCTCAAGGAAGTTATAATCCCTAATATATCTATTTTTACTATTTCCTAAACATTTAAATTCAAAGCTCTTTTATTTTCTCACCTCACAAATACTTCCTTTAGTTCTTACAATATTCTTATTCTTATACATATTGATTTTATATACCTTATGCTCTCAGTTATAAGTAAGAATTTTCTGAATGTTTGAGATAGCTACAATAAAATTAATATAACATTCAGGAAAAGAAGATACTATTTGCAAGTATTGTCTAACCAAAGCTTCAAAAATGATTGATTTATTTTTTGGTTTTATTTTAGTTTTTACTAAATGGAAAACAAAATGTATGTTCTGGAAGTGTGATCACTATGTACACATGGCCTGTGAGGAATGCTGGCCCAGCTCTTCCTATGTGCAGTACAGCCCTCCTTTGTTATGGAAATTAAAGAGCAGACAATACGAAAGGTTTCTTCACAAAGCTTACACTTTGGTAGTTATCCTTTAAGCATTCAAGTTTGAAAGGGGAAAAATGTATGCTTAAAGTATTTTTGATACGGGGAAAATTAAAATATGTTTTGTGAAAAGATGAGTATTCCACAATAGAAACTTAAAAACTCAAATAAATGAGGTCACCTGCTGCCCTAAAATAACCAGCACTTGACATTTCTCTTCAGTTAAATTTACTGCAGATTTCTTATCCAAGAAATAGAGAAGGACAGAGCTGGAATGAGCCTAAAAATTATTTGATTTAGTTTTTAATTTATTCTATCCAAAAAAGTCAAAAGAGTGTAGTTAACAGAATACCAAAGGGTAGTTTGTAATGATCAGTTTATAAAGATATTTTTTTTTCTTATGACAGAAGAAATGTCATAATGAAGAACTGTAACTGCAGTTTTGTTACTTACTCTTACACTATGGTTCATTATGTTGCTGAATAGAGCATGAATAGTATTTTGTTTTCATTTTTAATTTACATGATTTTCCCCTTTGAATTTAAACCAGTATTGTTTTTCTTAGGTACTTCTCATGTTTATAGCCCATGCACGCTATTTTTTGCCATTATTTAAGTATTATAGTATCATAATATTGTAAGGAAATACGTTTGAAAGGAGCAAAATTAAAATGTATGTGATAAAGTTATAGGTGTAAAGAATTGATCAGTTTACTTTTACCAAAGAAACCTCTTCTTACAGTTGTTTAATGTGAAAGGCTTTTCTTGAAAAGGTTAAGAAAGTTCTAATCAACTTTTGTACATTATGTAGAACTTCATTTTCTAAACTCTGCAAAAGAAAGTTTCATATTTAATGGGAAATCATGAATTATTCCATTTATTATCTACTTCCTCCTTTCAAAGACACGATCTGGATAAAAGGCGTGGTGAATAATTTCAAAAAAATACAATACATTTTTAATGGGAAGGTGCAAACTACAGATTCTCATGACTATTAGCAAGTGTAGAGGAAACAGAATTTTACTTGCAAAACTCGTCAAACTCTTGAAAATATAAAATGTATGACATACTTTAGTAAAAAAAGAGCACAGTGAGCTGAAGTTTTCTTTTTAATGCAACTTGTTGTTTTTACAAAGTTTTAACTTTATATTCTCCAGCCTTACATTTTTATTAAAAGTTTGATGTTTCACTCAATTTATATGGAAAGTTGATAGTTCTTTTATTTATAAAGATATGTAGATGAAGAACTGAAAGAAAAATTTAAATATCTTTTGAGATGAATTGTTTTAAAAGAATTCAAAAAATTTGGAGAGCAATCACAGAATTATGTTTTAAAAAACAGTGATATATTATATGGAGTTTTATATTAATTAAAAATTATAAATAGTAATTTAAACAAAAATATGGGAGTGATGAGCTAATGTAATCATGTTTACATGTGTGTGAAATCCATTGTAAATAGTGATTTAGTATGAAGCTTATATTTTGTTTTTCTCCTTTTTTATGGTTCATTTTCATTGTATTAGGATGCAGAACATAACAGAATTGTTATTCAGATTTTTTAATAATTATAACTCAATCCAAAAACTAAGATTATTTTCAAACTTTATTTTTTAGCTTATGTTTAATTGGTTAAGTAACAATATAACCAATTTAATACAATTGTTATATAACTGTTTTCCTATGGTGGAAAGTCATAGTGTAAATTTAAAAAACAGCAACGCCAACAACAATACTAGTAAATACGGTTGCCTCATTTAGCCAAAGTTGTCTGGCTAAGCAACTTTGAGGTACTTCTGGCTTGAAAATACTTTCACTGAAAATTCTTTTTAAACAATGACATTCATTTTATACCTTTCCATGTATGATCTGTGTCTTAAAACATCTTTTGTAAAAAAAGAAATAACTTCTCCAGGGAGTTTGCAAGTAATAAGAGTATTTATAAAGATTTTATTTGTAATTAACCTCATACAGAGTATTCTTCCAGTGCTTTTTCACTAAATTTCTAAAGAAAGATTTTTTTTAAAAATGTGGTTAAGTTTAGTAAAGATTTTTCAGTAACAAAATCATGTGGAAGCCGTGGGTAGATATTTTGGTAACCTTGTATATTGACTGATGAAAAGTTTATTCATTTCTGATTGATTACAATCGCTGTCCTTCAAATATTTGATTGAATGGGAATCACTTGAGTAAATCATTTTCAAAAGGGTATGTACCTGAAAAAATGCCTTTATGTTACAAGAATTATTTAAAGCTATTAAAAGGATTGTAGTCTGTCTACTAAATAACCATGGCTTTCCTGTGATACCAGGTAACAACCACCAGCAAAATTTCTATTAGATTGATTAACATTTATTATCTCACAAAAAGTATTGCCTTTTTGCTAAATATCAGTTTAACATATTGAATCTGTCTTTGTTTCATTCTACATGAATATCCTGTATATTCTAAAATAAATCACCCATATTGAAGTGAATTCTTATTGTGCTATTGAGAGAATTCTTTGCTGATCCAAGTTTTTAATATTTTATTTTTGTTGAAATACTTATATTAGTAACAGTCCAATTTACATAATACTATGAGCTAAACTTCCTTAGTTATTATTGTTGTTATTATTATTTTTATTATTAGATTTTTTAAAAATGAATTAAAGGTTGATTTGGATTAAATAGTGTTTTTCAAATAGCATTTTTCAGTTGGTATATATACTTTTAAAATGTTGAAAGTCTGCTTTCTAACTTTGATTATCAAGAGATATAAATATGTATTTTCAAAAATATATAAAGCAAAACGTATATGTAACAATTTCCTCTAATGACTCAAATTAGTAAACTTCTAATTGTTTAGAAAAATCACAAAACCTCTTGTGGGGTGGATTTTATTTATTTATTTTTAAGTTATCAATAAATCCAGCTATCTAAAATAAATCTTAATCTAAACTGAAACCAAAATCCTGCTGTATTACCAGTTATTAATGTTCTGATTGCTGATAACATTTTTATGTTGGTTAGTTTTTTCAGTTGATTATTTATTTGGACAGTGATTCTAATAAATTTTCAGGAGCAGTATAAACTAATACATATATGCATTAGTGGTGTTTTGCTTTTATTATTTATTTTGGAATGAAACTAAAATGTTATATATGTCAATCTTTATTAGGAGGATGTTTAGATTAAATTATAGCAGTATATGAAGTATATTATGATAAGAAAATATGATTAAAATTTCACAAAGAAAATCAAGATTATTATAATGGCTATGATGTTAAAACTCCTATTATATGATTAATCATAGCTCCAATAATATCAGTATGAGTTACTTTGTTTATTAAAAAAAGTAAGCTTCAGTGATCATATTATGTTCATTATATGTTCATTTTTCTTTAAGGATGTTCTGCTAAAATGTTTAGGAGAAATTAATAACAATGTTCATTTTAATAATTAAATCTAATTGTAATGACTAATTATTGGAAAGGGTAGATTCTTTGGTCCCAAGTATAACAAATTCTATTCTTTGAGATATTAACTCCTAAATAGTTAAGTAATATAGAAAATAAGCAGTTATCAGGTTATTTATGACTTGTGGATATACTGAGATGCAAAGTGTCTTTGTTTTAGAGAAATCATAATTTTAAAAGGGGTTTTATGTATATTTAATTTGGATTAACAAAATGCCTCACTAAGTGTGTGAATGTTTATCTCTAAAATATATTTCTAGTTTTTCCAAACATGAGAATTGAATGGTTTGAAAACTTCATCTGTGAGATGCCATCTGCCCTATTTCATTTTTAAGAGTTGAGTATTTGTTAACTGATCTCATAGACAGTTACATGTTTTGCTGTTACCAGATGGATGAGATAGAATACCATGCATAACTTTACATTTATCTTCTTTGAGTGCCACCTTATTTGCATATCAATTAAAATAATATCTGTATTAAGATGGATAATGAAAGTTATCAAATTTACATGAAGCGACTGCAGTTTGCTGAATTTCCAGTAGATGCCCCCAGAGACCAGTCAACTCATTGGAAATCCTTTAAATTTGAAAAGAGACTTTTTTATATTGAAACTTTTTTTCTTGCTATATTTTAAAGTACCTGGAAAATAATTAAAGGTCATAAAAAGCTCAACTTTCCAATAGTTATTACACAAAAATATGTATGTGTGATGGTAGTGTGATTCTTAATCAGCATTAATCAACACTATTACTAATCATTGTTAAAAAACAAATGTGTAAAATTAAGAAAAATGCTTTCAGTTTTCATTGTGATATCATTCTATATGCTTTTAAGTCATTTCAAACGGTGCTAATTTTTTTTCTTTCTGATTTCTCTTAATATGCTGAAAAATGCTGTATCTTTGCTTTAGCTTTTTTGGAGGAAATTGTCCTTTTCATGAAAAACTATAAAACATAACCAAATAATTTATGTGATTGTTATCAGTGTGTGTGTGTGTGCGTAAAATATATATTCCCCGTTCTAATTATACGTAATAACTACCCACACTGAAAAGTATGGCTAAGAATAGTGACTCACTTTATTCCATGGAAATTATATTAACTGAAGCTATTTAAGTATTAATTTAAGAGTCAATGTAATTATCCCGTAGGTGATTCCAATAACATTTATCCCTACAATATGAATGTAAGACTCTTATAACTGACACAAAGATAACCCACTAGTGACTTATAAATATTAATTTAATGGAATAAAAGTATTATCCTGACTTTTGATTAGATATTACATATCTTTTGAGTTTATCTTTGTCAGATTAAATAAAAATTTTATGATCTTTTTAAAGTATGGTTTTTTATTGAATTGCTTTTGAACTATTTTACTGAACGTGAAGTTTCACCTTGATACAGTATTTCAGTTTACAGTATAAAGAAAATATGTTAAATCTATTAATTCTATAATAGAATAGTTGATAATGCGTTTTGATTTTGAAAGCCTGTAAGTAAGAGAGAATAAAATAAGCTGTCATATCTACTCATTCCATTCATTCATGTGTTCATTTTTGCAGAAGTGTGTGCTTTTCATCCTTTCATGTGTTTGTCTCTTTCGGTGTTTGCCCTGTTAGACTTTACACCCTTGAGTGGTGATCACATTATTCAGTTGGCTTTGCATGGACGCCGTTGGTTGTCTGCTCCCTCCTTTTAAGGACAGGGATTCTCTGGGAGAGTCACAGAATGACGCCTGTCATTGCCCCCAATTTACCAGGGATCCAAACAACACATTGAAATTACATTGTAACTGTCTGGTTATGTCAAATTCCTAAACAATCAATGCAAATAAATAGAAAATGGTGCAGAAGGAGGAGGAGAAGAAATATCAACAATATTTGATATAGTAGGCAGCCATGTGGTAAAGTAAAAAAAATTCAAGATTTCCAGTATGAGAAACCTGGCTGTGAATTCCAACTCTGCCTCTATTAGTTTGTATTGCTTTGGCTGCAGTGATGGTGAACCTTTTGAGCTCGGCGTGTCAGCATTTTGAAAAACCCTAACTTAACTCTGATGCCGTGTCACATATAGAAATTTTTTGATATTTGCAACCGTAGTAAAACAAAGACTTATATTTTTGATATCCTATCTAATAAAAGAGAAACATGGTAATTAGCTGTACATCTGCTACCCTTCCCATTGGCTAATCAGGGCGATATGCAAATTAACTGCCAGCCAAGATGGTGGCTGGCAGCCAGGCAGCTTGAAGCTAACATGAGGCTTGCTTGCTTCAGTGACGGAGGACTCCAACGTTCCCCACCTGCCACTGCAGGCCTCTGAGCTGCAACTCTAAGCAACTATGTAACAAATATAGAAGCTAAACAAAACCCCAGAAACCTGCTTTCAACCAGCCGGGCTTCAGCCAGCAGTACTGCAACATTGTTTCAATTATAGAACAAACACAGATCCCTGCTTTCAGCCAGCCAAGATATCAGAGCTGGAGTTGATACAGTGTTTCGATTATAGAACCCAAACAAACCAGATACCTGCTTTCAGCAGCCTCAGAGCTAAAGCTGGCTCAGAATAAAAAAAAAAAAAAGGAAAAGGAGCAGTTGGGAGCTTCAGTCACCCACCAGCCTGAAAACAGCCCTCAGCCCCTCACCCAGACTGGCCAGGCACCCCAGTGGGGACCCCCACCCTGAAGGGTGTGTGACCAGCTGCAAACAGCCATCATCCCCTCATCCAGGCTGGCCAGAAACCCCAGTGGGGACCCACACCCTGATCCAGGACACCCTTCAGGGCAAACCAGCCGGCCCCCACCCGTGCACCAGGCCTCTATCCTATATAGTGAAAGGGTAATATGCCTCCCAGCACTGGGATCAGCGGAGCCGCGAGGCCTGCCGGCACTGGGATCAGTGTGACAGGGGGCAGCGCCCAAACCCCCTGATCGACCTGCAACTCTGTGTGTGACAGGGGGTGGGGCCACAACCTCCCTATCTGCCCTGCTCTGTTCTTGACAGGGGAAGGCGCCCCAACCCCTGATCAGCCCTGCTCTGTGCCTGATAGGGGGGAGCTCCCCAACCCCCTGATCACCCTGCAGCTCTGTGTGTGACAGGGTGCGGCCCCCCAACCCCCCCCCCCCATGGGCCTTGCTCTGTGTGTGATGGGGTAGAGCCATAACCTCCCCATCGGCCCTACCCTGAGTGTGACAGTGGTGGCGCCCCAACCCCCTGATCGGCCCTGCTCTGTGGGTGACAGGGGGCGGTGCCCCAACTCCCCTATTGGCCCTACTCTGTGAGTGACAGGGGGGAGCTCCTCAACCCCCTGATCGGCCTTGCTCTGTGCATGACAGGGGGCAGCGCCCCAACCCCCCTGATGGGTCCTGCTCTGCGCATGACAGGGGGTGGCGCCGCAACCTCCCCATCGACCCTGCCTTGAGTGTGACAGGGGGCGGTGCCCCAACCCCCCAATCAGCCCTACCCTGAGCGTGACTGAGGGTGGCATCGCAACCTCCCAATCCACCCTGCTCTGTGCATGTCAGGGGGCGGAACCCCAACTCCCCAATCAGCCCTGCTCTGAGCCCGACCAGGGATTGGGCCTGCCCTCTGCCACCCGGGAGCAGGCCTAAGCCAGCAGGTCGTTATCTCCCGAGGGGTCCCAGACTGCGAGAGGGCACAGGCCGGACTGAGGGGCCCCCCTCCCCCCCGAGTGCACAAATTTTTGTGCACCGGGCCTCTAGTTTATTTTATATATTTAAATGCCATTGAACAAAGAAAAATCAACCAAAAAAATGAGTTCGTGTGTCACCTCTGACACGCATGTCATAGGTTCGCCATCACTGTCTTTGGGCAAGTCACAACCTCAGGTTTTTGTTGTTGTTGTTGTTGTTGTTGTTATTGTTTTTACCTGTAAAAATAGAAGTAGTACTTTGTAGAGTTCCTGTGTGAGTTAGAAATAATGTCCACATAGTGTCTGACACACTTAGGTGCTCTATAAATGGTAGCTATTCAAAAATGGTTTCAGGCAGAGTTTAAAAATGATATAATATCTCCATGGCCTTTTAACAGAAAGCTCCCCATTCCCCAGTGTCTCCACACATTCAGCTGCTGTGCAGGTATTTGAGATTGCTCAGTTTTACTTTCTGCCAGTCTACAGAATTTTTTAATTTTAGAATTTTTTAGGGAAATTTTGATGTAAATTCAGAATATTTACATATAATCTCTATTGAATAATGTCTTTGACTAGTAGTAATATAGTCCATGTTAAATGCATGGCTGCTTAATTCTTTAAATCCATTCTTCCCCAGGGCACCCCTTAGCCTAGGGCAGCCTCAGGTATCTGCAGTGGCAAAGATCTTCCTTAGGCCAGTGACCCATAGATGTCCAGCACACCCACGGCTGTTGCAACTTCTGCTTCCATGGATGGCCTGCTTTCTGTCAGGACAACTCTTCCCAAATTCCACACGATCAAATCTCCCCATAAGTTTTTCCAGAATTCTCAATTTTCAGTACAGTGACTTCAGGTCAAGGAAATTTTTCTTCTCCTGATATTTAGAAAGGACATATTTTAATTTAAACTAATATTTGTTTTAATATGTAAATGAAATCAGAGACTAATCACTTCATGTCCAAGTGAAATAAATAATGAATTTGCATTCCATTTATATTTATATTTGTATTTTTTAAAAATTCCTTTCCATAAAGTGAGTGAACCTTGGCTGTGGTTGTCTGTTATGAAATATAAAACCTGAGAAGTCCAAATATAATATAATGGTGGAAATTAACATATATTTTTATTTTCAGATACCCAGCCAGTTTGTTGTAATAAATGAAAAATTTTGCATGTAAAAGAAATTATTTACATTAAGCATCTATAATAATAAAAGCATAACATGCTAATTAGACCAGACGTCCTTCTGGACGTGATTCTGGACGTCCTTCCAGAAGAAGCCAGGGCTGGAGGGAAGCCCGGGTTCTGGGTGCCAGAGGGAAGCTGGTGTCAACAGGCAGGGGAAGGAAAATCTACTCTTGCACGAATTTTGTTCATCCGGCCTCTAGTAAAGTATAAATAAGAGTCTATTTAGCAAATCACTATAATTGCTCTTTTTTGCTCTCAAATATTAGTAATAAGACTTAAAGAATGACACATACACACACACATATAAAATAGAGATATTAGAATAGTAACATGTATTCTGAAATACTATTCTATTTGAAATGTCTTTTGCAAAGAGTGGTCTATTTTAAAAATATACTTGAAATTTTAAAAATTGCTTTTAGTTACATGTTGTGGATATTTTGAGGTTGAAAGATGTATTGGAAACAAGTTTAGTCCAGTCCCTTCTGAATCAGTTCCGTGTTCTTTGGTCAGAGTCAGCAGAAACTGCTCCTGACTAAATAAAGTGGAAATGATTTTATGGGCAGGATATTGGGTAACTTGCTGAATTTAGGGGGGAACTGTCTCCAAAGAAAAGAGCAAGACCTGGCACCCTTGAATCTTGAATGGGTCTAGGTAGCAAGACCTACTTGAGACTCCCGTCGGGATGTTGTTGCCAGGTGGTTTGAGCTCCAACCTTCTACACTTTTGTGTTTCTTACTTCAACTTTCAAAATCCTGGGAGAAGGGGCAGTGGCTTAACTGGAGTCACTGACCCACCTGTGCCCAGGGAGTCTTTGAAATCAGGTCCAACCGAGAGGACACACAGCGTGGGACTGGCCGTTTCCAAAGTACTTTGCAATCGACCTACATTTAGCACCAGTGCTTGTTTAAAGCCTGGTTGGATTTCCAGGCCCTTATCCTCTCAGTCCTCCTATACCACCCCAAAACTCTCTTTGGGGTTACCCCTTGGGTATCCTTTTAGGCTCCTCAATCTCAAGTTATCTGAATCCAAATTCATTATTTTTACCCAAAACTGTTCATCCTTTTGTGTTCCCCTCTTCAGCAAATTAGCAATTACCCCCTCCAAAAACCTGATGTCATCCTAGCTCCCCTTGTTCCATCACCCCCAACATTCACTCATGAATCAAGTAATCAATATTTTTCTCTCCTAACTATGTGTTGAATCCACCTGGTTCTATTTATCTCTCTCAGTGCCTCAGTTCCATTGTATGACATTCAAATTAAACTGGGCAGCCGGCCCAGCTCTAGCCGGCATCCCTGAGCACCGGGGTTTGTCAGCGTTCACTTCCAGATCTTGATCTAGGACCTGTGATAGACACTGACTTTGCCTATCGGTATCCATTTCTCCCTTCTTCTTTGCCAGCATAACTGCAGTTTCGTTTAGGGTAGCAAGGTGCCCTAGAACAGGCAGCACCTTTGTTTTTCTGGTCTCCTTGTAGCAAGGATGGCCGTGGGACAGGGTTCTGGCCAGTGGAACCAAAGTGGACATCTGTTAGTAGTTGCAGAACTGTTTCTCTTTTCCCCAATAATAGGGATAGACACCGCTGGTGCCATCCCATCCTCCCCTTTTTTGTGGCCTTGAAGGTGGAAATGATCACTGGGAGCTGGAGAAGCCCTCCAGTGACCAGCAGGGGACAAGCATGAAGGAAAGGTTAAAATAAGGTTCAAGGCCTGAGCCTTGAACTTGCCAGCCACTGCACCAAGGCCAGTAGCAGCCTACCTTTAGGCCTCTTGTTCTGTGAGAAATATAAACCTCTCATTTTGAAGGCAATGTGAGGCCAGTTTTCTCTTTCTTGTAGTTGAATGTTTCCCTAACATGTGGGGTTCTATACAGATGTCCATCTCTGATGCACGCGATCCATCCTTTTCCATCAGCTCTGGAAATATACTGACCTGACTCCCTCCATCCCTCCTCAGTGCTTCTTATTCTCAGAGTCCTAGCTGTGTCCTCCTTCGGTCCCCAGTGGGCAGTCCACACAACAGCCTTTAGCACTCACCCCTTCCTATGGCCTTGTGGGGAGGGGAGGAGAGAGGACATGGGCTTCCACAGCACCCCATTGCTTCTTCTCCACACTCTCTCATGACTAGAAGGCAGGAACTCAAGTGTTATTTCCTCCTGCCCTGTAGCTATGGCATATATTAATATGCACACTTCACAGATGACAAGAAATGAGGTTGAGGGGGATTTCATAGACCTGGGTGTTCTGATCCAGACTTTGGGTGTTTTGACTAATTCTAGTCTATTTCCACTCCACACTGAAATATTTATTGCAAGTAGTATCACATCAAATCAGTTGTTCTAAATATTTTTCTTCTATTTATTAAAAAAGAGGAGTGTACTAACCGGTTTGGCTCAATGGATAGAGCGTCAGCCTGCAGACTGAAGGGTCCCAGGTTCAATTCCAGTCAAGGGCATGTACCTTGGTTGCAGGCACATCCCCAGTAGGGAGTGTGCAGGGGGCAGCTGGTCAATGTTTCTCTCTCATCAATGTTTCTAGCTCTCTATCCCTCCCCCTTTCTCTCTCTGTAAAAAATCAATAAAATATATAATAAATAAATAAAAAGAGGAGTGCAAAATAGTTAATATAAAGCTATATCATTTGGTCTCTAAATTCTTGTTTAGTGGAATAATAGCCACCCTATTTCCTGCATGGCAATTTGCATCTGAAATTATTTATTATTTGTTTGCTTATTTGTTGATTGTTTTCTCCCATGAGAATACAAACTTGCCCGAGGGCATTGAACCTAATTGGTCTAGAACAGTGCTTGGTGCTTAACAGGAAACTCAATAGCTATTTTTTGAATAAATAAATAGAATATTTACTTGTCACTTTATCTCCTTGCATATGATTTATTATTAAGTTAGTAGTGAAATATTGATCTAACAAATTATAATGTAATCTTAACATAAGTAATTCAAAAAATATATTTAGTAATACATTTCAATAAACATATTCTGCATGAATGAATGAATGAATGAATGAGCCTACATAACATACAGTGAAACCGTTTACTCTAGACTGCATGCTTTGATATTAAAATATTTTACTTCTTTTTGTTTTGCTCAGGTTATTGGTTGTTTTGTTTTGGTAAAAGTCTAGTATATCAAGTATTTTTGGATGTCACCAATTGCCATGGTCTGGAATGTTTGGTGCCCCAAATTCATATGTTGAAATCCTAATCCCTAAAAGTGGTAGTAAATAGGGGCTTTGGGAAGTGCTCAGGTCATGGGTAGATCCCTCCTGAATGGGATTAGTACCTGATAAAAGAGGATCCAGAGCAGCAGTTCTCAACCTGTGGGTTGCAACCCCTTTGGGGGTCGAACGACCCTTTCACAGGGGTCACCTAAGACCATCGGAAAACACATATATAATTACATATTGTTTTTGTGATTAATCACTATGCTTTAATTATGTTCAATTTGTAACAATGAAAATACATCCTGCATATCAGATATTTACATTACGATTCATAACAGTAGCAAAATTACAGTTATGAATTAGCAACAAAAATAATTTTATGGTTGAGGGTCACCACAACATGAGGAACTGTATTAAAGGGTGGCAGCATTAGGAAGGTTAAGAACCACTGCTCCAGAGAGATCTCTAGCCCCTTCCACTATGTGAGGGCACAACACAGCTAGAAGGCACCAGCACAAACCACACTGACGCCTTGATCTCGAACTTCTAGCCTCCAGAACTGTGAGCGATAAATTTCTTTTGTAGATAAGCTATTCAGTAATATTTTGTTACAGCAGCTCAGACAGACTAAGACATCAGTCAGCTACCTAGCTTGTGTGTCCATATCAAAGGGAGCTCAGCTTTAGAATTGATATATTTATAATGTAATTTTATTAAACCTACTGAGTTTAGATAGCTCCTGGCATCTTTCGTTAAACTGAAGTTCTTCAGTGGTTAATTTTCAGTGCTTTCACGGAGGAAAAAAAGGCAGCATGATTCAACCTTTCATTATTATAGGATAAAAACATTGCACAGACTTCAAGAATGAAAATAACATTTTGAGTGTTCTGATTCTCCCTCCCAGTTACCGGAACACATACAAGAAGAACATCTGTGTGGACATGCTGCGAGATGGGTATCACAAGTCCTTCACTGAGCTCTTCACCCTCATGGAGAAGTGGGAAGCCCTGAGGGAGGCTGCAAGGGTCAGGTCCGTCTTCTGGTTGCAGAAACCCCTGGAGGAGCAGCCTGATAAGCTGGATCACTTCTACTACTACCTGACCAGGGCTGAGGTGGCTGAAAGGAAAAGTAAGTGCAGGGAGGATTACAAATTGTTTCTTGTATACTGATATACCTTGATGTGGAGATGGGGGAACGAGGAGAGATAAACCAAAGAACTTACATACTTACTAGAGGCTCGGTGCACAAATTTGTGCACTAGTAGGGTTCTTCAGCCTGGCTGGTGATCAGGGCTGATTGAGGCCATCTCACCAATCCCTACCAGGGCAATCAGAGCCAGCCGGCTGCAGGGAGGGACCGCAGGAGGTTGGCCACCACAGGAGGTTGGCTGTGGGAGCTCACTGACCACCAGGGGGTACCACCTGCATTCAGCGTCTGCCTTCTAGTGGTCAATATGCATCATAGCAACTGGTCGACCAGTTGTTCATTGCAATGGTCACTTAGGCTTTTATATCTGTAGATATGCATAGCCCATAGTATGGGCGATAGGGTGGGGAAGCCCTGAGGAGATGGGTTGGGTCTAGACCAGGGGTGGGCAAACTTTTTGACTCGAGGGCCACAATGGGTTCTTAAACTGGACCGGAGGGCCGGAACAAAAGCATGGATGGAGTGTTTGTGTGAACTAATATAAATTCAAAGTAAACATCATTACATAAAAGGGTATGGTCTTTTTTTTCAATAGTTTTATTCATTTCAAACGGGCTGGATCTGGCCTGCAGGCCGTAGTTTGCCCATGGCTGGTCTAGATGGAGGGGAACAAAGGAGGGGGAAATGGGAGACATTGTAATACTGTCAACAATAAAAAATATACTAAAAAAATAAATTGTTTCATGTATGAATTTGAAACATTAAGGCATCTTAGCACAGTTCAACCTAGTCAAATAAGCATCTTTATGGAATAAGTGCCAGAACCTTGAATCACAGGGCTGCCCCAGACACAGGGGTATTGTGGTACTGTCGTTGCAAACCAGAGGAGACAAGGAATACCATCTCCACAACTTTCTGATGTATTAAAATCTTCTGTATCATTAAATATGAAACTTTCCAGACTTCTTCTTTATCTATGAACTGAATATTGACTTTCTGATGTATTAAAATCTTCTGTATCATTAAATAATGAAACTTTCCAGACTTCTTCTTTATCTATGAACTGAATATTGACTTTCACTGAGGCGATACTATCAAAGAGCATTAGAATTTGAAAATTAGTATACTGATTTTCTAGTATTTGATAATGGAACTTGAGGGTTTCATTAATAAATGCTATAGATTTCAATAGGAATTTTTACTAGTAAACTAGAGGCCCAGTGCACAAAAATTTGTGCACTTGGGGGGTCCCTCAGCCCGGCCTGTGCCCTCTCGCAGTCTGGGACCCCTCGGGGGATGACCACCTGCTGGCTTAGGCCCACTTCCTGGGGGATTGGGCCTAAGATGGAAATCAGACATCCCTCTGGCAGCCCAGGAGCCCTCAAGGGATGTCCACTTGCCAGTGGGGACCAGGCCTAAGCTGCAGTTGGACATCCTTAGTGCTGCTGAGGAGGCAGGAGAGGCTCCTGCCATCACTGCTGTTCTGGCAGCCATCAGCCTGGCTTGTGGCTGAGCAGAACTCCCCCTGTGGGAGCACACTGACCACCATGGGGCAGCTCCTGCATTGAGCGTCTGCCCTCTGGTGGTCAGTGTGTGTCATAGTGACCAGTCATTCCCAGTTGTTCTGCTTTTAGATTCAATTTGCATATTACCCTTTTATTATATGCCTGGTGCATGGGTGGGGGCCGGCTGGTTTGCCCTGAAGTGTGTCCCGGATCAGGGTGGGGGTCCCGCTGGGGTGCCTGGCCAGCCTGGGTGAGGGGCTGAGGGCCGTTTTCAGACTTGCCACACCCACTTCAGGGTGGAGGTCCCTGCTGGAGTGCCTGGCCAGCCTGGGTGAGGGGCTGAGGTTGTTTGCAGGCTGGTCAAGCCCCCCAGCAGGGACCCTTACCCCTTGAGGGTAAATGCTATTTAAAAAAACCTACATACTGATATCAACCACAAATTCTGAAGTGATATTTACACTGAAAATAAAATTGATCAAGGTTAAATTTTCCCAGTGGTCATTTTTTTCAAGTTGAATCATCATATTCACAAAAGGCTTTAAATAGAGGCTTTCATTTAAGTAGAATAAACATGAGTCAAATACATCACTTCAGAAAGTGTCATTAATATGAGAAACTTATCATAAAGCATTTTGTAATGATAACCAAACTAAAAATGCTAAATAGTCCATTTTAAGGTAGAAAACATTTTAATTTATAATCTTTTATTAAAGAAAAGTAACTATACATATAAGTAAAAATGTTTCTCCAATTCCAAAAATTAGCAAAGTCCAAATTTTATAATAACCAATATCTTATATAGATGGTATAAATAATGAAAATAAATATTTCTTTACTGAGTGGTCTATTATATATCCATGGTAACCAAGGTTGCAGTTGTTAAATGGAACAAAATTACCTCTTGCCCAAAATTACTCTTCTATAGGGTTATGTCCATCAAAATGCAGTGGCTTTTGCCTGTTTGAAATAGAGAAAATTAAAATTATTGCAATAAATATTATTGGAAATGCTTCCATTGCAGGACATATAAAACATTTATATGTTCTTTTTAAAGTTTTGTATACTTTTTTTTCACATGTAACACATGAATTTTGTTGGGAGAAAATTGTTACTTGAGTTAAGACTATCCCAGGAAATAGGTAAGGAATATGCACATTCACTCTCATTAACTTGGATTAATCCTAAATCCTTAAACAAGCGCGCGCGCGCATGCACGCACACACACACACACGCTTCAGGTAATATATAGCATTCTGTTAATAGTACCTCAAGATTCCATTGCATATGGTTATGAGATCTGAGACATTTACTCTGAAGTAGCATATCTCTGAGCATTCGCATTTCTTCTCATTGAAAAGACCGTCACTCTAGAGTTACCATGAAGTTCATGTTATCAAAGCTGTGGCACTAACAATAGTTACCTTGGGGTCAGTTCTGTCTCTTGAGATTTCCAGAACGGGAATCTAGACTTACTTAAATTATTTTGCAAAACATTTTCTGTTTTCTAGCAAAGAAGTATTTTAAAGTAAGCCAGTCATTGCTTTTTGGATTATTTTCCATTTGTTAAAGTGTTTCTTTGTCACTGAAAATGTTTCTTATATTACCCGTTGTTGTGAGTAATCTCTGTACCATCTGTAACATTATGGTTATGGCCCCGTGCCCCCATGGGGCTAGAGAAGAGATGACAATAATGGTAATGGGCAACTGAATCAATAGATAATTCAAACATTATTTACACTTGACTTTATTTTTTAGATAAATCTTTATTGTTGAAAGTATTACATATGTCTCTTTTTTTCTCCATTGCCCTCTCCTACTCCCCTCCCCCCGCCAAGCCTTCACCGCCCACTTTAAATTATTGCCAAGGGTTAACTAGCAATTTTTTTTTCTGGTAACATTTACTTAGGATATTCAAAGTATATTCTACTCAAGCAGAGTTCCACAGGATGTTGATAGGTTTTGTGAGAAGCAAAACAAAGATAATTTTCTGGTGAAATAAGTTTGAGAAACATCATGTGAATTAACATTAATGTCAGGCAGGTTGGTTTATTGCAGGACTTACCAGAGCCTTTAACATGCCAATGTATTTACTGAAGGAGGGAAATTAGCAAGATAATTTCCCAAACTTATTTTATCATGGAATTTCCTTTTTTAGGTAGCTTAATAAATACTAATCTAAATAAAAATGAACAATAAAGTTGATTTTTATTTTATAAATAAACCTGCAGATAATTCAAGGAGGGTAAAGGCTGCCTATAATGTGAAAAATACAAGCCATATATTTGAATCACACAAAGATTAAAAACTTGAATATATCCCTTTATACTTATTACTCTGAAAAAATTCCATTTATCTCGATAGCTCATATCACTCATTCTAAAAAAAAAAAAACACAAAACTTTATTTATGAAATGTTAGAAATGTTTTTCTATTAAGGCCTAATTACTGAAAAATAGAAAAGTTATTTCAGCATTACATATATTTTTAAAAGTTCATTATATAACTTTTAAAAATGGAAGAGAAGAAGTATTTTAATTACAGGCTTTAAAAATAACTCCCTAATCACTAAATACGACAAAGAATATAAAATACTACAACCCAGATTTTAGTGCTCTGTTCACAGTAGGTAGAAGACTCAGAATGGGAAGATCGCGCGTGGGAGAAGCCAGTTCTGAGATGAGCGCGTGGTTTTGAAGTAAATACCCTCAAGTTAGTCTCCAATTTTCACCTGTGCTGCTGCAGGATGGCTCTCCGGAGGCCGACAGGGAAAACATTTTAGTTTTACTTTATTTTTAGGTATAAAACCTATTTTGAGGTAAATCTAATTTCCCATGGAATTATGAAGCAATATATGTAAAGGAATGACTTTGGTTTAGAAATTTCTTTTGGAACATTGGAGTGACTTATGTACAGTTCTAGTAAGCTTAGTTTCAATTTTTCTAAGCAATTCAACTTTAATATTACAGGAATGGTTGTGGGCAATGTATAAATATTTTTCACAATTGTAGTCCTTTCAGGAATATATCAGTGAATAATAATGATTGTGTGTTTTTTAAATCCTTGGAAAGGTAATCCAGAGGCTACCACATATTTACAAGTGTGCTTTTTGCACAAAGGCAAAAGATACAAGGATTCTGAATTTGTTCATATTCACCAATAGATTGGAGTTTACAGGATTGAGACACAATTTATAAACACACAATGTTTTGATTCAAGTTTATGATTGATGACAGTGTGATTTACAAGACTGATTCACAAAGGATTAATACATTTTTTTTTTTTAGTACAAATAGGTCAGATGCCACTTCAGGGGAAAGGGTAGCTTTAACACACTAACAACTAATAAACTAATACTGTTTGAGTGACAGGGATGACTAGTATTAATGCATTTTCAGCAGAAAAAAGGACTCATAGAAAACAAAAGCATAGAAATTCACTCTTTCTTAGCGTTGCTAGTAATTCTTATGGCTGGAAATATTGCTAGAAAGTGTATGGAGCTTACTGCATCATCTTTTTTTCTTTTCTTTATTGATTAAGGTATTACATATGTGTCCTTATCCCTTCATTGCCCCTCCACTCCCCCCACTCATGCTCTCAAACCTCTGTTGTCTGTGTCCATTGGTTAGGCTTATATGCATGCATGCATACAAGTCCTTTGGTTGATCTCTCCCCCTTACCCCTACTCTCCCCTATCTTCCCTCTGTGGTTTGACGGTCTGATTGATGTTTCTCTGTCTCTGGATCTGTTTTTGTTCATCAGTTTATGTTGTTCATTATATTCCACAAATGAGTGAGATCATGTGATATTTATCTTTCTCTGACTGGCTTATTTCACTTAGCATAATGCTCTCCAGTTCTATCTATGCTGTTGTAAATGGTAAGAATTCCTTCTTTTTATAGCAGCATAGTATTCCATTGTGTAGATGTGTCAGTTTTTAATCCACTCATTCTTGATTTTTTTTCTTATAAGCCTCATGATTGTTTTTCTTCTAAGTGAAAAACCTTGCCATTTTCATTTACATTATTTACATTATCTTTTACCATAGTTAAGAAACCTTGCTTTCTCTGTATTTACTTTTTAATCTTTAGTGAGAAAAGTTTTTAATGATAACCACATACTCATTTTTTCTGAAAGCACTGAGCACATTGCTACTATATGTTGTTGTCTTTTGTCTTAGATATAAAGTCTAGTGAGTCAACCAAAGGGTACGTTCATTTCTAACATGTGCTAAGTTTTGGGGAAGATTTTTTGTTGCTTTCCTCATATGCATATTCTTTAATTAATGCAATTACTTTCATAGTTAATATACATTAAGTTTTGCATTTCAAGTTTTAAATGTAGTTAATCATGTTTTAAAGGAAAAATAGAAAATAAATGTCACTGTATCGGTTTGCCATTCGAAGAGATGTGTCATTCTAATGCAGTTTATGATGTTTTTCTCTCTTTGAAGAATATTTTGAAGATGTCTATGGTAACTTGTATGCTCTGGCCTGTTACTTCAATAATTCTGAAGACAAGTGGGTAAGGAACCACTTCTACAAACGATGTTTTGAGATTGCTGAACTGATCAAAATTGACGGTGGGAAGAAAGAAGCCGAGGCGCATGGACACATGGGACTTCTCTTTGAGGAAGAGGGTGAGTGGCCCTCGGCCTGGATGCCTTGGGTGCCTTGGAGGATCCAGAGTCCAGGCAATCAGAAGGCACGTGGGGGTTGACAAAAAGACCTGAGGCTTTATAAAAATATAAGTTACTGAGATTCAAACGCAAAGGTGTGACTTACGGACTCACCTTCAGTGTTGCTTGTGTCTGACGTCTGCCCCGGCGCTGAGCCTCAAGTTCCCAGCAGCATCACAAAGAGAAAGCTCCCCGCTACCCCCATACATCCTTCATTCACAAGCATGCTGCACCATTTTGAATTGTTTTTCCTTTTTTAGCGCTTTCTTTGTTCATTTTAAATTAATTTCTCATGTGTGAAAATGGGTATTTTTCCAAGTGCCCCTATACAAAAATCAAAAAATATCTAAAAAACTCAGATATGGCTCCATCATGATTTTTATAGTAATTTCTGAAGGAAATGTTCTTTTTTAAAAATAACTTCATAGCTAACCATGTTATCTTAAGACAAGCCAAAGTCTAAAACAACAAAAAACCATCAGAAACATATGTTGTATGGTGGTTTGTGGTTTAATAAGGACTGCAAGTAGAAATTTAAGTTATAATTATTTATGTAAGGACTAGTGTCCTGGTGCATGGATTCGTGCACATTGAAAGGAAATTAATTAGTCCCTCTGGTGCAGGGATTAATGCAGGTGGTCCCAGGCAGTGGCTGGCGGGGCAAGACTGAGCCAGATGGGCCGGACACCCCCTGGAGCCAACCTCCCATGGTCCCTCCCCAGCTGGCTGCACCTGGGCCAGTGCTGCAGCTCAAAGGGCATCTGTGGAGTAAGCGGGGTCCCTCCAGCAGGTGGGATCCCTTGGCCTGGCCTGCAGGGATCAGGCCAAAACTGGCTCTCCGACATCCCCCGAGGGTCCCGGAGTGCAAGAGGAATTGCAAGGAACCGGGCTCCCTCCTCCCTGGTTCCAGGGTGTCACAGCTTGGCAGCTCCTGTGTTGAGCATCTGCCCCCTGGTGGTCAGTGCGCGTCATAGCTACCGGCTGGTCAGATGGTCAGACGGTTGCTTAGCCTTTTATATATCTATAGATAGTGGGTAGAAAATATATCTGAAGACAAAAATACTTTATCATGTTTTTCAAATTTGTAAAAATGGGGTAAGTTCTTGCTTAAATAAAGTAAGATGCAAGGTGAAATTTTTGCTTAAGCTTTTAAAAATTACTACCAGTATTCCCATTTCACAGGTGAGATAAATACTTTTTTTTTTAAGCTTTTAAAAAGTATCTTCACTTTGAGGATGAGGAAACTGGCACAATGAGGGGAAGCTAGTTAGTGTTTGAACTGATATTAGTCAGCTAGCTTCACAGCCTGTTGCTAGTAGCCCCTGCTCTACACAAACAAATAATTGCTTTACTTTTATGATGAGCTAAGTCTAAAAATTCCTGAAGATTATATGCTAAAATATAATGCTGCACTTTGCTGTCAATTATGGGAACCCCCTAAAAGAATAAAATAAAAATTTCTTTTTGGTTTGTTTTTATAATTGAAGCCATCAAATTCTGTCACCTATGATGACAAATCAAATAATTAAACTGTCAGTTACTGGTCCCAAAAGAGAAGTCACAAAATAAATAAGAAATAATATCAGAAAATAAGGGGTGATTAAGTCAGGGCTACACTGATGAAAATTTAAGAGTGGTCTGGTAAGATTCAGATAGCTACTAATAAGTATATACTGAATTTTTCTAAAAAATTTATTTCTGATTTTTAATATTTGGTTTGATTTCTCAAAAAATTTTTATTGTGGTAAAAAACTATATAACAAAATTGGCCATCTGTTTCTAAGTTCAGTGGTGTTAAGTATATTCACATTATCATATAACCAGACTTCAGAATTTTTTCATCTTGCAAAATTGAAAGTCAATACCTAGTAAACAACAACTCCTGGTTTCTTTGTTCTGTTGTTTTTTTTAAATCTTTCAATGTATTTCTATTGGAGGATTTATTAATTGCTTCATTCATTCATTCATTCATTCATCCATTTACTCATCCAACAAATATTGGAGTGCCTAGTAATCTTGATCAGTAACCATGGCACCTGGTTGCCCACATCATTTTAGTGGCTGAGAGTGAGGATGCATTTGGGAAATGTGATCAGGGTGGGGCTGCCCTGAGAGCAGGTCGTTGGCTGGCTTACATTTAGCTGTCCCACCATATAGCATAATTCCATAGTAAATCGAATATTTTGACTATGTAATTATTTTCAGGTTGTGTTGTTTAGTTTTGCAACTACTTTCTGTCAGATCTGAATTATTTTTCTATGGCTTAATCAGTTCATAGGCCCTGAGAAGCATGCCTTTACTGCCTGATGGATAAAGAGGCTGAGTTGGTGTTGATGAAAAATTCTAGAGACTGCCTTTGATTGTGTACTGTACCTAGCAATGGTGAAAATTACTGGTGTAGCTTTTATAATTTTAGAATTTTCATGAAGGAGGTAAAGTAGAGCTATCAAAAATATGTGGCTAGGGTGGAATGGGGACTTACCTGGCTGTAGGGTTCCCACTGAAGTGACTATGGTGTAGGTTCTGCATATCTGATCTGATTGGTCTAGACAAGCTAATGGAGGCCCCACAGCAACAGCTTGGTGGCAGCTGTGCTCAGGGGCAGGTGGCAGCATCCTGATTCCAGGGGTGCCCATTCAGGTTAAAGCAGGATACCAGCCGGCAGATGGCAAAAGGCAGACTGTCAGGGCCCCACCGAGCAGGCTGCAGTCCAGGGCATGGCTCCAGCACCCTCAGGGAACCATAGAGCAAATGAACTTGAGCAGAGGCCATAGTCACAGGGTCTGGGCACCTGAGTACAATCAGGGCCAGTGTTTAGCCCAGTGGTACATATGGGACCAGAGCCTCACCCAGACCCTCCTGGCCAGAGTCAAGCACAGCAGACAGGTTCTAACCCCCAGTGCTGCTAAAGATGGGCCCTCTTGTACAGTATGCCTGATCTCCATTGGCTCAAGGGCTGGCAGTTTCATTCTTCAGGGCAGGTATTTTGACTGTAGCTGGGGTGGCAGACATGGACTAGTCATGGACTGACAAACACTTGTGCAAATCAGTGGCTATATATTCGGTCAGAATTGTGACCTATTTGTAAGGACTTTTTCATGCAAACAGGGCGAAGAGGCAGAGAGCATTCATGCCATGTCTGGAGCATTGGGGAAAGCCCTCAGACACTGATCAATAGGAGATATTCCCATTCAGAGGTCTAGTGGGCCAGGTGTCAGACCTGGAGGGAGAGAGCGCTTTTTAAAAGACAGGATTAGGGAAGCACTGGTTCCTTCCTGGTATGATCAGGGGCAAGGACAATGAAAACACGATGATATAGCAGAAACTTAACTGCAGTCCTTTCCTGCCAAGGCAGCATTAGTGATCAGATGCAGCCCCAAACCCTTCCCTGACAAGATCAAGGAACTGGGTCCAGGCCTTGCAGCTTTATTGGGAGCTGGTAAACTAGAGCAGTGTTGACCACATCAGTGTTTATAGTTGAGCAAATACCAGAACCTTTTTCTCTGCCCCTTCCGATGATTTAGAATCTGGGTCCAAACTTTGCTTTTGACCAAATTAATGGACTTAGTACTGGGGACCAGCTGGTTTCCGTAGAGCCCTGCAGAAGGCCAGTCTCTTTTGTAGGAGGGAAATCAGACTTGGACAAATTAACCCTTAATTTCTGCCTGTTTTTTGTCCTTTCACTCCTTCCCCAATTCCAATGGGCAGCTTTTAATTATCATCTCTCACTCTGGGACCACCCTCTTCTATTCCAACCCATATAGGCTTTGAGGCTGAACTTGCCTGTGGGAGATCAGGAGGAGGATTAGAAACAGATGTTGGGTGATAGCCCGGATGCTGATCATGTTCACGGAAGACGGGCAGGGGAAGCCATGGTTGGAACAGCTTAGGGAGTGCACACCACCTATTTCAGAAAGCCATTACCTGTGCGTTAGCCCAAGGATTGATTAAAGGCAAACCAGGATCTACAGCATTGATCCCAAGTTCTCCCCGTGACTGAGGAAAGACAGAGTTATCCTGGTTAGTTTGCTCAGGTCTTAGAATTAATGTTGACCTGGACAGATTCGAAATAGTGTGAGTCAGTGTGGCTTGCCAGGGCCCAGAGGGCACCAGTAGTAGGGTAGTGTTTGGAGACACACTGGAATGCCTCTTGGTTACTAACTGGCAATCCTGAAGCTGGTCACACCACCAGCAGGACTCTTCCTCTCCATGGTTGACCTTTCATCTACCTCCAGTCCCCTGACTTACTACCAGGAGGCCATGGTCTGGGCCTGGCTGGACACCCAGTTTGCTGGGACAATTGCCATGCTAACAAGGTAATTGGTCAGAAGCACTCACAGCATGCCTGCTGGGGCAGCACTGCTCAAAGATGGCTCCCAGAGACAGGAGCAGCAGCAGGAGTGCTGGTCCCCCTCCGCCCTTTCATTGGATGCTGTATGTTTAGGGAAGTATTGTCCAACTCCTGGTGTGATCTGGGGCCAGACAGAATAGCAATATGATGTGGCAGAGCCTTGATACCAGCCATATCCTGCCAGCTCAGCACCCAGGCTTTGAGGTCGCAGAGTCCCTCCCGTGCATGATCTGCAGAGGGGGTGCAGGGAAAGGTATGGGGGCTGAGGTATGTGCCTAGGGTTGCAGCCATGGGATATAGCATACAAATAGCAAGATTTCCCACGCAGGCATTCACTGTTAGGGGAGCATCAGCCTCTCCCCTGTCAGGAGAGAGGGACTGGGGGCTAAGCCTTTGCAATAGGTCAGGATTGAGTTCCTTAAAAGCACTGAGCCTAACTGGTTTCCTTGGAACCTTCTTAGAGTCCATCTTATTTTCTAGGAAACCAGCCTGTGGAGAGCGGCTACAGTGTTTGGACAGGTTCAAGCCTCAGACTAATGAGAGAGCATAGTCCTCTTATTGCCACGTGCAAGTCCCAGCTTGGAGGGCAAAGCCTTCCCAGCACAATCATAGCCAACAGCTATAGTTGTAAGCTTGACCCTATGGTCCAAACATGTGGCCTCACGTGTCCGAGTAAGATGGGCTTGATAGAGTTCAGGTGCATGTAGTAGTTGAGTAGAATCGAAACCCACAAGAATGTTGTAAACATCTTGACCACACCCTTACTTTGCCTAGTGGAATCTGGCTATAAAATAAAGACATGGCTTGTAGTACGTGGCGCTGTCGCTAGCTCTCCATCAGAGAGGACAGCTTTTATTCTCTTGTCTGTCTTTTCTCAATCCTTCACTGTCCCCTCTCAGGATCACTGAACCTGGCTGAGCTGGCACGGCACATAAGGTGCTTTGGGGCTGGGTATGCCATGGCCGTGTCAGCTCGCCACACCAGCCTGCAGGGGATCCGTGCTGGATGAGTTAACCCTTACCTCTTACTAGTAAATCTTTAAGTTCTGCATAAAGAGATTATGGGCACAGAAGTCCTGATCTTTAAGAATTAGGACAAAGCGAGGACCATGAGCAAGATTCTGAGCTTCAAAAGGAGCACCCCCCCCCTTCCCCACGACCAGATGTTTCCAAGAACTGATCAAGGTAGAAGAGAACCAGTGAGTTAAAGCAAGAGACGATCAAACCTGTCCTGGAAGAATGCCTGGTAGACACTGGACTTGAATGAGGTGCTGTTCCTACAACTGCCTCTCCCCTCTCCAACTTTAGGTAGAAGCAGGGTATTCTACCAGCTCCAATGGCTCGTGGACAGAGCCAGGGGGAGACTGTCCATCCTACTTGCCTTTAAATACCAGGACTAAATAGGCTGCTTCTCATTGAGGAGTGTAGGGAATGCAAGGAAAACAAAGCATTCGTCTTGCAACAGCTCTCACAGCAACTGATTCAACTCCTATAAGCCCAAGCCCTACGTGTGTGAGGGGAATGGCGTTTTCCCTGTTCAGCAGTCTGGGCGGTAAGCCGGTTGGAGGCACCACCAAAAAGCCCAGTTCTTATTTCTTCAAATGAAGACCTCCTGCCGTGAAGCCTCTTAGCACTGTCCTCATACACAGCCTGATCCTTTTGCCCTGTCCCCTCTCTGCCTTGACCTCAGATTTGCCGTGGGCATGGTCTCCCATGTGCCTCACACTGTGACCATGTCTGTGACTCTGATTATCTGTTTGCTCGGTGGAGAAGGACTTTTCCAGCAGCCCGCAGACTCCTGTCATGGGATCACACTCTTTTGCTCTGCTTCTCCAGGTTTGGTACTGACAGCTTTTAGTAACTGCACTGCCAGTCAGGACAAGTGTTGTAACACTGCTGGCACTTCCTCGTTACTCATTTGAGAAAGAATTTCCAATCACATTTGTTATGCGTTGAATTGTGGACCCCAAAAAGATGTTGAATTCTTAACCTCCAATATTTGCAGAAGACGGAGATACGATGACCCTAATTAGGTGGACCCGAATGACTGGTGCCCTCATAAGGAGGAGATTGGGGAGAGAGAAAGACATATACAGAGGGAAAGTAATGTGAAGACACGGAGAACATCATCTACAAGCCAAGGAACACCTGAAGCTACCAAGACCCAGGAGGTTGGCACTGAGTGGGTTCTCCCTACAGCCCAGCAGGAAGCAACCCAGCTGACCCCTTGGTTCAGACTTGCAGCCTCCAGAGAACGAACTCTGCTATTGACGCCACCCAGTCTGTGGTACTTTGTAGCGGCAGCCCCAGGAAACTAACATGGTATTCGATATGGTGTCAGTAATTTTTCCTAACTTAAAAAGAAAAGATGTCATTTCAGGGGCAATAGGGAATTACAATAATGGTGGAGTGATGTGAGGACATGTGACGAATGTCATGTTCCTTCATTTCAAGCTCTGACAGATAAGACATTTGTGATAGTATCAACTGGATACTATCTAAAATAATATGAGGAGATGTTTTCGTATTCTCCTAACATCTCCTATAAACAATCTTTTCCTACAGTTTTGGCTTTTTTTACCTTATTCCGTATTCCATTAAAACATGACTTCATTTGGTGGATGTGTTTATTCTTTGTTATTTTAGATGAAATTTATCATCACGGTATTCAGTTCTCAAAAAAAAGGTTAAAATACAATAATATCATCATCAAAGATGCCACATCAAAATTGATAGAAATTTCTTGGTAGTTTCTTATTTGTCATGGAATAATGTTTGCCACTTTATTAGAAAAACAGCCTTAATAACTAAAAGAAATGCAAAGGATATATCAGTTTTTAGTGTGGTATTTTATTTTCTCTTTCATTTTATTAAAAATTAATAGAGATGTAAGCGCTGTTGAGGGGATTTAAAACCCATCAAATACACAACATCTCATCTGAGCGGAGGCGCCTCTGGAGAAGCACGCTGAGGATGTGGAAGGAAGACAGGTGCACTCTGCATATGTGCCCTTTCGTACCGCACAACCGGTTACCTTGTGCATGTGTTGCTTTTTAATTAGGAAAAAAGGTAGCTAATTTTTAAAAAAATCTATTAAATTAAAAAGCATAGGAAAGGGCAGAAGGTTTTTAGAGTTGGTAAGAAATATAGTGGGGGATGGGAGCAACCGGGGGGAGGTGGGGGGAGAGGGGGGAAGGAGACTTATGTAATACTTTAAACAATTCAGAATTCAAATTAGAAAAAAAATGCAAAAAGATATAATAGTGACGATTAAAGAACTATTATAGATCCAGTCCCATTATTAATGAAGTAGAAAAGTGGGGGCAATGTGAATTGTTAATTGGTTTTCAGATAGCAAGGGAAGCTCAAAGCTGCAGGAGTAGTAGAAATATGGGTTACGGCTTAAGTAAAGCAGGCTCAGGGATTAAATTAGTGTTAGCTGATAAACGTTGAATGATTTTCTTGGTTTAGATCAGAGGTCCTCAAACTTTTTAAACAGGGGGCCAGTTCACTGTCCCTCAGACCGTTGGAGGGCCAGACTATAGTTTAAAAAGAAACTATGAACAAATTCCTATGCACACTGCACATATCTTATTTTGAAGTAAAAAAACAAAGCGGGAACAAATACAATATTTGTATTGCATGTGGCCCGTGGGCCATAGTTTGAGGACCCCTGGTTTAGATACTTAACCTAACACGGCATTGAAGCACAAGGCTGCAGATGAAGTCTAGCAGAGGAGAAACTATTAGGCGGGGCAGTAAACTTGGATTCTCTTGACATTGTCATTGGCTAGTTAACTGTGTGGATCTTGCTTTCCTTGTCTCTGACGTGAGGGAGTGCGAGCACGTGCACTTTGCTCTTAGTTCACGTCCAGCTTTGATTTCCACGGCTGCTTAAATGGCTATTGAAAAATCAGTCTTTTAAAACTCTGTCAACTTCTTTACTTATTAGGGAAAGAAAAATGTCAGTTTATAAAAAGCAGAGATGGAGCCTAAAATTAACTTCTTTGTACCACTCTTCATTATTAAAAAATAATAATAAATCAATTCTAGCTCTTCAGAGAATTATTTTGACGATTAAATGAGATAAGCGAAGTGCCTGGTGTTCTGCTTGGCACATATGGCACGTAGGCCTACATAAAGGCTGCTTTCTGTTTTCACATTTTCTCCCTCGCAGTGTGCCTGTTACTTAAGTAGACGGGGAGAGCTACCATACCACAAAAGTGCAGTATCAGGCCGACAGGCAGCAACTGTACTGAGCCCCCAGTTAAAACTGGAGAAAGTCTTCAGAGAGGCCAGCAATAGCAGTGTGTGATCTGCACTGGCGACCCCCTCACGTGCTCCAGCTGGGAACCGCTGCTCTTCTTCCTCTGGGTGTCTCCCTTCATCTCCTCTCTCTTCCTTTGAGCTCCGACCTTGCATCTCAGTCCTCCCATCTTCTCCACTGACGATGCCTCTAGATGAGAGGGCAGGCCTTACTCTATGAATAACTTCCCTGTTGCCTTTCCAAGTGCTAAGATCACATTTCTGCACACAGTAGGTACATATTATTTTGGTCTCTGCTTGTCCCTATTCTTCCACTTGGATGCTGGGCTCCTGCAGACACTCTGAAGGGGCAGTAGCTTGGGTGGAGAATAGAAGAAGACAAGAAC